>NC_090938.1:85359987-85673201 GCF_040938575.1 Ambystoma mexicanum
CAACCCTTAAAACCTACTGTAGAAAATTAGTCCTACAAGCTCTCGTAAACAGTGCAATCCTTCTCAAAAGGAAGTTGTTTATATTAGTGTTAAATAGGATGAGGCCACTAACAAAACTAAGTACTAAACTACAAAAGAAAATTATCAATAAACGGAATGTCAACAAAAATAACATCTTAAATATTTTTGGAGGTGAATAGAGTCAAACAACAACCACAGAACCATATTTTAATGAAGAAGCATAGAAACAAAATCAAACAAACACAATTGCCATCCATAGCAGTGAACGAGGGTATGAAAAAATCAATAATACCATCATGGAACAAGAAACACTTCTTGGAAAAGTATCCCCTGAAAACTCAGAATTACCTCTCAATTCGACTGAACCAGACCGTCTAGTATACAAATGGCTGTGCACATCAATGTGTGACATTCCTAACACATAATTCAAATCTTTACGTCAGTTCCACAATCAAAATGTGAAAGGTAAGACAAAATTAAAATGAAAGTGCTGCAAAATATGGATATCTGTCCAGTGCGCAAATACACCGGACTACAAGGAGATTCATTAGCCTGCATTTCAGGACCTATTTGCAAAAGCACCTTCCATGATATCAAAAGGATATCAGTACATCATTCAAATGTAAGAAATCTAGTGTATAAAATGTACTATGCTAAAAATCCAGCATTAGAATTAGCCAATTTAAATAACACTCTTCTACATGGTACACCCAAATACCTATAAGAAGAAATCAACCGTATCCAGAGACAATATTTTGGAAGTGAAAGCCACTTACAAAATGCAATAGTTTTAGAACAGACTAGCAACAATTCTGCACATAGCAACCTTCTATTACCCACATACAAAAAAGAAATACTAACATTTAAAAGTGCATTGGCTGAAGTACCAAACCATGTGTGTGTGTGTTGCTGCAGAATGTTTTACAAAAGGAACACAAAAAATATAGACATAACATACAAAATAGAAGACAATAAAGATTCGAAATGGTTTCAATTAGCTCTCTACCTTTTAGCAGAAAACAATTACCAAATAAGTAAACCCCTAATATGTTGCAGTTACTGCACTATAAAACTGAACAACAACGAAACTCCTTCACGTGCTATCACAAATAATTTGGAATTGTTCCCACTACCAAAACCCCTGCAACAACTCAATTTGTATGAGAGCATCATAATTCAAACAGTTCACCCATTTCAAGGAATAATACACCTTCAATCAAAAACAGCAAAATTACCTCCCTCTGAATTGGTGAAAGGCATTTGTGGCAAAGTAGTTTATTTGCCATTAGATCTGAGAGAAAATGTACACACTCTAGGAGTGCAACGTCCAATAGAGCATTCTTTAATTGTCTTGGCAAATGGTGTACCAACAAAAGACAGAAACATTTGGCAACAACTGGTGGACTTACATAAAGTTAGACAAGCCTTGCAATATCTGAAAGACAATAATGAATGCTACAAAGAAATAAATATTGAAGAAAGCTTAAGGGAAACAACTGAAATAATTCAAGAGTCATCAGAAACTGGCCAATTTGAACTTCTGCATCCTGCTGCAGTATCCACTCTTTTGGACCATTACACAATTCATCCATTGCATTCTAATCAAAGCATAGATGATGTATTAGAAACTTACCAAATGGTCACCAATGAGCAAATGGGAAAAAAGTATAGAAGCACATGCTTTTCCACTGCTATTTCCTACTGACAAAGGCGGAAGATACGATGATAGACCCACTCAGATTACGGCATCAGAATACCGCTCATTACAAATGTATTCACAAGATCCCAGATTTAGACAAAATGGGGAATACATATTCCACCTACTCTTTGAAAGTGAACTAGCAACCCTATGTTACGGAGTTGCACACCTTTTGAAATCTGGAACCCACTTTCAAAATATGTCAGGTATGCAATTAATACAAAAAGTACAAGAAAAAGATGAGGTTTTACAATCAAGTATAACAAATCTGTTTGCAAACATGCATGGTACAAAAGAATACTGGTTCCGATGGCACGGAGACGTACGTTGTATGATCAGATACCTTGGACCACCGACTTGGTTTTTACACTAAATTGTGCAGAATATGCATGGGAAGATTTACATGAGTTCCTACGCATATCAAACAACAAAAAAAACAACATAGATATATTAACACCTGGAGAACTTTGCTTTCTAGATCCAGTTAATGTGTCAAGATATTTCCATCATCGTTTCATTGCTATGCTACACTTTATTTGTAATAAAGCTGTTCCTCCCCTCAGAGAAGTGCAACACTTCTTTTGGAGAAAAGAATACCAAGCGAGAGGAGCACCACATATTCACATGCTTTTATGGATCAAAGGTGCACCTAAATTTGGTCACAACTGTGATGCCACTGTTTTGCAGTTCATCCAAAAATATGTCACTTGTGAAATTCCTTCACAACGGCCACACAGTGACCTGCATGGACAGATTTTACAATTTCAAAGACACAAATGTGGCAAATATTGTCGTCGGAAATACAAAAGCAAAGGGAAATACTACACCAAATGCCGCTTTGGTTTCCCTAGACAAGTTACATAAACATGTGAAGTGAACAACTTCATGTCTTCAGTTCGACATAGTGTCAAAGGTAAATCACCTAAGAAAACGTATTACATAAAAAGAACAGAAGAATCAAAATATATCAATGATTACAATGCAATCATTGCCCTCTTATGGAATGCAAACATAGATGTGCAGTACATTGCAGACAATTCCACTGCAGTTGCATGATATGTTACAGCCTACTTAACAAAAGCAGAAAAAACAGAGCTTCAAGACCTGTGGAATGACCTATCATCAGACAAAACACTACCTCAGAAATTGTACAGCCTAGGCATAAAAATGCTCTCTCATAGAGAATGTGGCGCCTATGAAGCGGCAGATCGTTTAACCGGTACTGCTTTGTATGGAAAATCAGACAACATAGTATGGCTAAGTCGTGGTCCTGCTAAATCTAGAAAAATAGTTCTGAAATCATATGAGGACATGGAAACAATGGCCAGAAATGATCCCAACAGCCAAGACATTTTAAAAAACAATTTACTGGACACATACTATCCGAACAGGAGTAGCACTTTGGAAAGCATGTGTCTATACCACATAGCTCAAAACTTTGCATACAAAAATAATATAAAACCCAATGAAAGCAAAGGTAGATATAGAGTGACAGATTGTGAAGACAGCTTAGTGAAACTTACCAAACAAAGCTTAATTAATCATGTCAAATTGTCATTAAAAACTCCTCAACAGAAAGAACTATATTACATGTCTCTGCTACAACTTTTTAAACCATGGAGAAAAGAGGAAGAGATACTACATAACTATGACTGATATGAAGATGCTTTCAAAGCAAATGAAAGCGCTATCACTGATGTGAACTTTACAAAGTACAAAACAATTTTGCACAATGAACACCAACATGAAGAAGAACTTCAGGCCCAATTAGATAAGGACACTTCTGACAGTAGTCAACCTTCTGTAACAGGAAGCCAGGAACCACTAGGACAGCCACTAATTGCAAATGAGGCAGAATTAGCCATGACAGAAGTGGAAAACACCATGTGTCACTATGAAGAAGACATAGAAGACTTAACTGTACTACAAGCAAAACTTAACAAAGATCAGCACACCATTTTTGAAGAAGTAACAAAGCAAATTGCACATGGTGTACAAAACGAAAATAAAGAATGTACCTGCCAAAAATACAAACCTATACTGCTGTACGTCAGTGGTGAAGCTGGGTCAGGAAAAACATTCTTAATCAAAATCATCAGCAAGTTCCTTCAACAATTGACAAACAACACAATGTCAGCTGTTGTAACTGCCCCCACAGGTTTAGCTGCCTACAACATAAGCGGTGTCACTTTACACCGATTACTACTCCTTCCAGTAGAACACCAAAATAAATTAGACTATTACAAACTTTCTGCAGAAGCTGCAATGGAACTACGCAGAGTATTAAAACAAATGAAAATGCTACTAATAGATGAAGTGAGCATGGTCTCCCACCTAATGTTGGCTTTGATCCACCTCAGATTGCAAGAAGTACTTAAAACAAACTATGAACAACTCTTTGCAGGGAAACACATTATCGTTTTCGGAGATCTACTACAATTGACACCAGTGAAAGGTGAACCTATTTTTAAAACCTTAGGACACAAACTCTGCCGTAAAACTGTTGGCAGCATAGGAAATATCAACCTTTGGCAACATTTCCAATACAGAGAATTAACAGAAAACATGCAGCAAACTGCAGATCTCACTTACGCCAACATTTTAAAAAGTATTAGAGTTGGTGTACTATCTCAAGAAGCACAAGCAATATTGAAAAACCGGCACATTCATGCACTTTATGGCGATAACGCATGTGCTACTGATGTTCTGGAACAATTAGTGCACAAAAATGTCAATTGTATGGCCTTAATGCCAACTCTAGCAAGCCATTTCAAATTCAATGAAACAATGTTAAAAAAAGAAATGCAACAAATAATGGAAATTCGCACCACAGACAAACTAGACGTACATGGTATGACACTACCCATGTGTGAGCAAGCCACAACAAGACTAAATACCTTAGAAAATTCAATCTCCAACCCAGCGGGTTGGAAAAAATATTAAAATTATCTTTAAATTGTAGAGTAATGCTTAAACGTAACCTTGACGTGAAGCAAGGGCTAGTTAATGGGGCATTGGGTACAGTTGTTGGCTTTCAACCATACCCATGTGACAACAACATTCAGTTTGCCAATATTCGCTTTGATAAACTTTCAGAAGTGAAAAGGACAGGGTGCTCAACTGCTCGATTCCTTCTCTTCAAAGACATGTATGTACGTAGAGAACAATTTTCTCTAACTCTTGCAAATGCAGTCACCATTCATAAATCCCAAGGTCTTACCCTAAACAAAGCATTGATAGATATAGGAAACATAGTCTTTAAAGAAGGCATGAGCTACGTAGCACTACCACGCTTACGTACACTTGACGGTCTATTTCTAATGAACTTTGATGCAAGTAAACTGAACGCTGATATTCCTTGCATTTTAGAATACAATAGACTGCGTTCAGTATACACCCCCATCTGAAACCATATCCTGTTCCAGAAAAAGTAAAACGTGGTAAAAGAAAACTAATTCAAACAGAAATGCAACAGAATCTGACTGCAAATCTTTCAAAGGAAACAAAAGAAGCTAAAACTTCATCAATTACCACAAGCAAAGAAGAACCTATTAGGGAAAGTAAATCAGGCACTTCTTCAAAGAAGGAACAGAAACTCTGAAAACATCACTCAGAGACAGAACTAGCTGGTCCATTCAAATTTTCAAATGAAACGGGTGTAAGTTGCTATGCAAATGTAGCAATGAATATTCTATTTCAATTGCCACCAATTGTTAACAATATTTACTTACACCGTACAAACCAATTGTGTTTGCAAATGTTAGTCCTTCATAGAAACGCAACAAACAATCCTGACAACACGTAGAGTGTTCACGGAATAAGACAAGAATTGGACTACTGTGCTGGAAAGGTGAGATTCACTATAAACTCACAAGAGGATCCACAAGAATTTCTAATGTACTTAATACAAGTACTGGAAAACAAAAACATACCTATAAATTAAATCTTCCAGATTTCATACATGTGGAAACATACATGCATTCTCTGTAACAATGTGATACAGGAACAAATCCCAAATGAGCGATTTGTGTATGTATCCATACCTAATTGTGAATCCATTCCATTTCAGCAACTTGTACAGAATGCAAACCATGGCAGATTATGTACTATGTGCAATTCAGATAATCGCTCCACCTTACTGATACAAACACATAGTAACTACATAATACTTATGCTTCTACGTTATAATGCAGAGGGTACCAAAAATAACTGCAAGCTGACTGGATTCACACACGGTCAAGTGTCACTTGGAAAGAAAACCTTTACAACAATAGGTATAATCTACCACGCAGGATCTACAACCAATGCAGGTCACTACACTGCATACATTAAAAAGAAATGTGGATGGTTCGAATGTAATGATAGCACCACTACTCTAAAGCAGAGATTGCCAGCTAATCTTACAAATGTGTATTTAATCTTCTTAACACCAACATTTTATAACTAATGTGTACTTCAACATTACTAAAAATTCAAGTAAAAGACTATGGCCCTCATTACGACCCTGGCGGAAATCGAAAAACGATGGCGGAAATGCAATACCGCCATCGAATAGCGCTCGGTGCGATTATGACCCGTCACCGTAAAGTACGATGCCATTAGCGACACCGTAGTGAACGCCAATGCTAACTGCACCAAGTACGTGCACGCGCGCCATGCGAAACCGTAATTACCACCATGGCGCAACGGTACGCGAATTCTGACCCTAGCGGACATTTACCTAACGCCATCAAGCATGGCGGAAAGTACCATTCCGCCATGGTGAGAAGTACGGCATCGCGAACCAACCGTAAAAGGCCCTACTGAGTGCCTGTACACCACTCCCTGGCAACATTGCACAACTCTTCGTAGGTGCAATGAAGTCACACAATGCAACCAGTGAAATGTACAAGTCACCCAAGCATGCCAACGAACAAATGAATGTAGGGGCTCCAAGTGCCTTGTGAGTGGCCATCCATATTTGCCATGGCACCATTGCCGTACTGATGCAGCACAGGCATGTGAAGGTTCAAGTACAGCAACATGAACTGAAATATGAGACAAACAAAAACAGGCCCCCCATCGCTTGACACCAGTGTAAGGCAACATTCAAAGCAGTATCCTGAGTGAGACTGCACCAGCCCTGTACTCCTGCCAGTAAACAAACCAACCATCAGCATAAGCATGTACCACACAAGTTGGCAGAGTGACTGAGCAGCCAGGCTCATCTCAAGAGGGGCCAATGGGAGCTGCAGGGCACAGATGGCACGAATACAGAAGCTATTCCAATGGACATGACCTCAGTCTCCCTCCAAGAAACGCACGCAAACACAGGCACCTGTGACCAGCCATATTCTGATAATCACATCATTCCACCAATCCACCTGGCTGACCGGCATCTGTTACACAAAAGCTAATCCCCCGCCCCTGAGCATGACATCATTAAAACAGTCATAATGGCAGCCCCTATCCCTGACCTCACTGGGCTTCGTAGGCAAATGCGCCCAGTACAGTACCACGCAACTATACTCAGAAGCCGGAACCCAATGCAAATCTTCTCACAATACATCGCCCCACAAATAGGAATATGCTACATTACTTGCAAAGAAGAACGCTACACGGTTAATATCAGAATAGAAATTTAATGCACAACAAAATCACCAAGCCCATACAGCTATTAGGTCATGAACTCCAAAATATATTTCATTATTGTGGGCTGCATCCGCAATAAATGACCAGCTTCTTCTTGTGTGACGCCCTGTTCCTTCATGGTACACAGGGGCTACATTCACGTTCAAAAAGGCAACATGGAAGCGCCTAGAACCGCAGGGCCGTCCCATTAGGTAGGCACTAGTCCAGCTGAAAGGTCGATATGTTGCTCCTAGCCACTAGTACTGCGTAAGGGCATGTGGCCCATTGGCGATCGTCCCATAAGATCGTAATGGTGCTCCACTGATTAACACGAAGCAGCAGGTGTCGGGAGTAAAAGCCATCTGCAGGAGTGGCATACAGATGGCAGCGGCAAAAGGGGAGGAGATACCTGTCACCCAAATGAAATGAAAAAGAATAGTATGGGCATCAGAACTTCATTTGAATTACTCACTTCAATGATCACACTAAATCCACAGCCATATGCATGCTAGCCCACTCAAAAGGATTATTCCCACCCAAAAATCACTTGCGAATCATAACTATATAAATCGAGGTGAAAACACTATTACAAACGAGTGTTTGTGTGCATGCGTCTGTTAAAACAGAATCCATTAGATGGGATTAGTAACATGCATAGACACAAGTGTTTGAATGCGCGTCGAGACAGGGAGGGTTCAACAAGGGCAGATAGACGATGGTCCCACTATGGCAGCCCTGCATCACATAGCGCAGGGGAAGTGGATAGATTCCAAAAAGCCATGTACATGGCAAACTCTCTATTAAATCATCTGTCCATGCATCCATACATCATTCCCTCATCCCGGTATGAAAACGCCTGATTATTTACTCACATAACATGTGAAATTTCCATTGAGTCTGTGCGTAATGCAGTCTGCAAAATCCACTGTGCTCCAGCCCGGAATTCCAGTGTTGTGAAGTAACATGTATTTGGGAACGTCCGGCCTTATCGTCCACTACGCTATTGCGCATCCCATACTATTCATATCAATCATTGCATTCTCGCCATGGCCCCTGTCCGAAGGACATTAAACAATAGAACTTTATATCTGCAGTCAGACCTGTGGGCGTCTCCTCGCCGCTAGATGAAAACCGAAAGCGCTGTCCTTCGAATTCCTCATTTGCAACATCACGTCGAAAAGGCATCTGTGACCGCTTGAAATCACAAATCCATCCATGTAGTGCGGCAGTGTGTGAAAATGGCAACTGGCTTCACTCACAAATGGGACGCCCCGCCCGTCGGTGAACCTCGGTACAGTGCTGCATGAGGGTCCACCGTTAATCGAGTACTACATTCCACTGACCCTTCACAAGTTTGTTCGCGACTGCAAAGATAGTATGTGAAACAATGGGACCATAGCAGAATGAACATATGAACCAATATTTCACTGCCATCGGGATTAAATACATGATTGTAATAGCAAGATGCCATGCGTCAAATTGCAGCGTTGTGTGCGGGACGTGCTCGCCCAAAGGGGATTGCAGCTTGCACAGGTGGAATGAATCACCACAGGTGGAGGCTATACAGCCTGAAAACACATAAATTGCACACCCAACCCCCTCCCACAACCACACCCACTCCAAAATGCTACCGGCAGGACTAGCGATGTTGGCCCTGGGGGACCTGATAGCACTGCAAGTACTCCAACTTCAAGAAGAAGACGAACACCAACTACTACAACAACCGGCCGCACAGAGGAGACGCAGGAGGAGGAGGAGGGCAAGGCAGGGCCAGCAAGGCCCACCAGCACAGCCACTACCACCACGCAGGCAGCCCGCAATCCCACGCCTCCGAGCTCATCCGTTCAACCTCACTGATGAGCAGATCCACACCCTCTACCGTTTGGACCGGGACACCATAACCGCCATTGTGGACATGACACACGCTGACCTTGTCAGCATGATAGTTAGCCCAACCGCCATCCCACCCCTACTGAAGGTGGTGTCTGTACTACACTTCCTGGCCACAGGCACCTACCAGCACACAGTTGGACAGTTGCATGGCATTTCACAGCCACTGTTGTCACGGACACTATTGCAAGTGCTCGATGCCCTCCTGAAGCACGCAGACGACTACATCTCTCTACCACGCTCGGAGCAGGAAATTACGAACACAAAAGTGGGATTCCATGCACTTGCCGGCATACCGGGTTGCATTGGTGCCATCGACTGCACCCATGTGGAATTGGTTGTCCCACATGCCATGGAGGCCCAGTACCGCAACCGAAAACAATATCATTCTCTTAATGTACAAATGGTGTGTGACTCCAACAGGATCATTACACATTGTTGTGCCCGATTTCCTGGATCAACCCATGATTCTATGGTCTTGAGGAACTCTACAATACCACGCTACATGGAGCGACACGCAGGGAACAGATCCTGGCTACTCGGTGAGTCTCATTTCATGCATGATAATGTGGGGTATGTGATGCGGCAGTGACCTGGCAGGAAGGGGGGGGATGCGTACGTAGCAATGTCATTCCACAAACATCCTTTATTGTCCACATACAGGTGATGCCGGGTATCCACTGAAGAGATGGCTCCTTACACCACTCCGGAACCCACAGAACCAGCATGAGGAGGACTACAACCATGCCCACTCACGTACCCGTGTAGTCATAGAACAGGCATTCGGCCTACTGAAGGGTCGTTTCCGCTGCCTCAGCAGGTCTGGCGGGGCACTCCTGTACCGCCATGAGAAGGTTGCAAAGATGGTCATGGCATGTGTCATGCTACACAACATGTGCGTACGTAGAAATGTGCCCATGCCCCCTGACGCAGAACTGCAAGCACCTGAAGATGGTCATGATGAGGGTGGGGATGTGGCAGCACCTCAAGGAGTCCGCGAGGCACAGGAGGGCCGTGAAATTCGTCAGATTATCATAGATTCATGCTTCTAGCACTCACGCCTGGTGGCTGATACATGGACACGGGACTTGTGGCACTGTGTGTGTCTGGAACATGCACAATATGGACTGTACGCCTATAAAGGCCTCGTACACAAAGATCAATGTCCACACATCTCATTGGATGATTGTGAAATGTTTATAGCATATGTGAAATTATGTTACACACCCCATCGACCCGCCACCCAAGTAAGCCCAACACACCCCCTCCACCCTCCTACCTCCCCCCCGAACACCAGTGTCCAAAGATGCTCATTGTCAGTGGGCAGACGCTATTGCAAGCCCCCTCTCCGGGTATCAGGGGCACCCCTGCCTGTGGAGCGCAGGTTCCTCCCAGATCTACGTTGGGGGCTGCCCTGGACGGAACTTGCAACGGATGATGTCTCTGCCTGCTCACGTCCATGCATGTCCCTAAGGGTTTGTGAGAGCTCAGTGAGCACACGGCGCACAGCGGCAAGTTCAGCACATACGTCTTTGGACGTCGCATGCAGTTCCCCCCTCAGGCTCTCGGTGCTTCTCTCCATTTGTACTCTCAGGCTCTCGGTGCTTCTCTCCATTTGTACCCTCAGGCTCTCGGTGCTTCTCTCCATTTGTGCCCTTAGTGTCTCTGTACTTCTCTCCATTTCTGCCCTAAGTGTCTCAGTAGATGTTTCTATGGCTGCCTTAGTACCCCCACATTCATCAGCATGGTCCTTGAGGAGCGTGGCCAGTTGCTGCTGTTGCACGATCACCTGGTCGAGGGACTGTTGCCTCTGCTGGGCCATGCCCATTTGCGGTGGTGTCACAGAGGGGCTGATCACCTCATGTTGCCTTGCCACAGGGCTTGTGGGGGATGGCCAGTCGTCGTCTTGTGGGTGCCCCAGCGTGGTATCCTCATGGTGTACGGGATGAAACAAACAGGGGGATTGAGACAGGTCATGGATGGATCCTACATCGATATCACCATTTTCTGTGTCGGAGCATGCTGCCATTAATGCAGTGTCACCTATGGTGCTGCTGCCACCAGAAGCAGTGCCTTCTGTGGCATTCATTGGGGGGACCTGTGGTGGTGCTGTTGTGGGCATGCTGGCTGCTGGGGTGCCTGTTGAAGTCCCCTCCTGTGTGCTGCCACTTGATTTGTGCTGCTGCCGTGTCTTGATCCGTGCAGCTGAGGTGGAGGGTCTTTGGCCGTTGGTCTTGGCCCTCTTTGCAGGTGTGCTGGTAGGGGTGTCCTGGAGCTCGTCGTTTGAATCGGACCCTGTGGTGGAGTAAAGGAGGGCGAGCGTTATTAATGGGTCTGTGGAAATTGGAATGGCAATGTATCACATGCATTGGGGTGGTACCTGAGGGTGATTTGGGTCAGGGCCTTGGAGGTGGTTTCATTTTTGTGTGGATTGAGGATGCAGTTGTTTTGCAGCCTGCAGTTAGGGTGTGCCTGCTGCACGTGTAGAGGGTGTTTTTAGGATTTTTAATTATTTATGTATTTATTGTGACTTTTAAAGTGCGCTATCAGGCCAATGTATGTGGACGTTGTCCTGGACATGTGTTTCTGTTGCACTATGTGGACACATGGTACTTCACATGATTGGACATTGTGGATTTAGCATTGTTTTATTTGGCCCACCTACCTGATTCTTCGCATGTCTGCACTCCTTTCTCCATCCCTCCGACTCCCTCTATACTCTCCATTCCAATGGTGGAGGCACAGATTTCTTCCCAGGGGGTCAACTTGATGGGTGATTCCGATCCTCCCCCGGTAGCTGTGGCAATGTTACGGTTGGCTGATAGTATGCTCCGTACGCGTATCCGCAAGTCGTCCCATCGCTTTCTGCATTGCTGTGGGTTGCGGGGTGCGGTCCCCACCGCACTTACCCGCTGTGCCACCAGAGCCCATATGGCCTTCTTGTTCGCAAGTGCCGTCCTGGTCATTTGCGTTGAGAAGACGACGGCAGCATTCTCCTGGAGGGTCTCTGTGAGCACGGTGAGTTCCTCACGGGAGAAGTGGACCTGCCGCTTGCGGTCGCACGCTTTTTTCGCTACTTTTCCCATTTTTATTGTTTTCACTAGGGTGGATAACGGGTTGGGATGTGTCTCAGGGTAGTATTTTTAATGGTTGTGTGGGAATTCTGATTTTATAGGTGTACGGCGTGCTGTTTCCCGTTCCGGGACCATGTTTTTACTTCCGTTTCCGTATATTTACGGTCACCGTATTTTCCGATTGCCGCTCATTACGGTGACCGCTATGATGGGTGGCGGAATTGCACCTAGGGTGCCGTACGACGGCGGTGAGGGGCGTTTTGGGGACATTTCCGCCATGGCGGACTTTGCACTTCCGCCATGGCGTAGTGCTCGTGCCCGATGGGTCAGAATTAGCCGCACTTTACTCCGTCGTGCAATGGCGGAAACGCTATTTACGCTATGGCGGTCAGGTCAGTTACTTTCCGCCAGGGTCGTAATGAGGGCCTATAAACAGTTAGAATACGCCAACAGGTATATAACTGCCCAAGAGTGTATAACAACCACACAGATAAATGAATACCACAGATCCGTAACATAAAATGCACAGTTAGAATACGCCAACAGGTATCTAACTGTTTTTAAAAATCTGCAACAAGCCAACAGACATAACATTAATCAGAAACAACAAGGAAACACTCAAAGAAAACAAAGAAATAGTTTGTAGCATATCAAAGAAAGTTTTTTTTTAATGCAACAAGGATTTTATTTCCACCAGACCCAAGGATTTTAAAAACAAACACAGAAACTGAGCAAAATGCACAGTACACTGGTTTGTAAACTAAATATGAGGGTAAAAAAAAGCTAAAATGTCTATTGTACATTGTAATAAGTCTTCATAAAATACAAACTCTAACATGCTCTTTTCTTTTATCACAGAAATTAAAAAAGGATATTTCCGCCAAGTACTAAAGTCATGTAAGAAATATATGGATTCTCAACAAAGTAAACAGTGAGTATAATTGCACTCATGTCATACATATTCAAATCTACACGTCTAATCTATGGCAGTAATATGGTGCAGTGGCTGTAGGCAGAGCCTAGCGTCTTGGATGTATAACCTACCACCTACACCCTGCGGCCAAGCAACCAAGACTATAAGTCCTACCCACAACCATCGCAGCCAGTGCTCCAGATAAGATTTTGAGGTGGGAGTATGTTACGCATGATTTTTCAAATTAGAGCGTAAATGCAATTTCAAGAGAGTAAAAATGAGTTTTCTCTTCTGCAAGAGAGTAAAACTTATCCAACACATATGTTATGGGTATGAACACATTTTAAAAGGGTGCATGCTTTATTGTGTTGCTCGCTTAGCTGTCACAGATTTGGTCTTTCAGTTGGAAATTCACCATCATGCATAAGAAGGCTATGCTGCTGACAAAAGAAATGCTACAGTGCCATCTAGTGGTGGGAAGTATGTTTTTTTAATGAATAAATCAAAGCGTACACGGTACGAAGTACAAAATTAAATGATCTGTATTTGCCATATTTTTACATGCGTAAAAGGGCAAGATACGCACGTTAACTGGTAGGCTAATCTCAGCATATCAAAACCATGGTGCTTGTAATTTCACTACTTATAAGTTTACTCTTGGGTGCATGGTCTTAAGACTCTAGGCCGTGCACACAACCACCGCACCACAGCACACCCATGCTCACTCAACACCTCACTGTTTATGACTTCAGGCTTGGGTGCATGGCCTTCGGTCCTGGTCAGAACCACCACAGCATATCGCACCCATTGTGGCTTCTAACTTCACTACGTATAAAGTTGGGTTTGAGTGCATGGCCTCCGGCCATGCAGCCAAGATTCTAGGCCCTCCCCACAACCACCTGAATGATGTTTGATACTACGGGTGTACCTATAGCTGTAATATGCTGCAGTAGTTGCGGCCAGAGGCTAGAGCCTTGGGTAAAAGGCCATAGATTTTTGAATGTATGCATGTGCAGAATATAAAACCCATAGTGGCTTATAACTCCAGTGTTTATTACTTTGTACTTGGGTGCATGGCCGTCGGCCATGCACCAAAGACTCTAAGTCCTGGCCACAATGACCACAGCATATCACACCCATTGTGGCTTGTAACTACACTACGTATAAATGTGGTCTTGGTGCATGGCCTTCGGCCATGCACCCAAGTCTGCAGGCCCTCCCCACAACCACCTGATGTTCGATACTACGGGTGTATCTATAGCTGTGATATACTGCAGTAGTTGTGGCCAGAGGCTAGAGTCTTAGCTCTATGTCCATAGATATTGCAATGTATGGGTGTGCAGTGGCTTATAACTCCAGTGCTTATAACCTTGTTCTTGGGTGCATGGCCTTAGGCATGCACCCAAGACTCTACACACTCCCCACAACCATCTGATCGATAAGCAATACTACAGGTGTATCCATTGCTGTGACATGCTGCGGTGGTTGTGGCCAGGGCCTAGAGTCTTGGAAGTATCGTCTACGGCCTACGGTCTACGGCCATGCACCCAAGACTCTAGGCCCTGGCCACAACCACCGCAGCATGTCACACCCATGGCGGCTTATAAATCAATAGCACACCCATAGAAAAAAAAATGTAACTACTGCATGTACTTAATTTCAATGTTCGCTAACACCACGCGTGTCCTTAGAACAGTTTCAAGTTACCTGCGCACAGCACGGACTGAAGTACTATCCTTATGAGACCCCTCATTTTCTGTACTGACAAACATCCTGAACAAGGTGGGCATAGGGAATACATCATTAACACCTACCGCCTGAACAAATACAGCTTTTCACCCATCTCTTACTCTCTGAACCTCCCCAAGCACTCTGACACACCAAAACTGTTTCCGAAATAGCATTTTGCCGCTGGTCGCCGCTGCGCCGTCAGCGGATCCAAGATGTTGGGCGCATCCAAACAATCTGACGCAGAACACAGCTCAATGCAGCCAATCGACGGAGACGTTGCGTGTCCGCGGTCATGACGCCAGCCCCTTAGCCAATCGGTATCTTGTCCGCGGAGCGAACAGGGAAGTGTGACCGCGGAGCAGACATAGATATCACTAATTTTTTTAGACATACTTTTTGGTCATTTTAAAGGAAACTACTAGTCAGATTGTCACCAAATTTACAAACGCACGCTTTTGTGACCAAGCTCCTGCCCCTGCCGCAAATTTGGTGAAAATCCGTCCAGCGGTTTGGCCTGTAGGCATGCGCAAAGTTTTTCCCTCATTCAGTCTATGGGAAGAAAAGATGTTTTGGGACCCCCCTATAACTTTTCACCACCTGGACCAAACCTTACCAAACTTTGCAAAAAAATTCAGAGTGGCCCATATACTTTTTTTTGCAAAGTATGGTGAGGATTCGTCCAGAGGGAGCGGAGTTATAAGCCGCCCAAACAGTGCTCTTCCTATGGAAACAGGAAACAGCAACTTAACCATAACTACACGGCCACTAGTGTGGCCGTGTAATACATATATATATATATATATATATATATATTCAGTGAAAAACCTTTGTTAAAGGGACGTTATGGTTAAGTTGCTCTACTAAAAAGCTATGAAATTCAGTAAAAAAAACGTTGTTAAAGGGACGATATGGTTCAAAGTAAAACCGAAAAACCCCTAAAATTCGGCAGTTATGGTAACATAAGCAACCATAACTCGCGCTACCGTGCACTGCTAACACTAACACCCAGGACATCAAAGATGACATCACAAATGTCATTAATGACATCACTGATGACATCACATGTGCATTTACTTTTCATAAAAACTCTATACAAGTGATTCTTATAATGCTGACCAAAAACTGTCAAGGATCATTGGGATAAATATCATGAGCTAATTAGTGCATTAAGCAATGCATTGATATAAATAGCATTCTATTATGAAGTTCTATCCAGTATACTAAGCTACTCATGCAGAAACATAGGCAGTGTGTGCAGCATACATGATGAAGTGCCATATTCATAATCTTGCCATGTTGAATACTGAAATGATAACTGCTTTCTTATTAGAGTTTTGCGTACTGTGAAACATGTAATAAGTAGATAATAAAACCCACTTAATACATAATTATTACAGACAAAACACAAAAAGACAACAACACATACAAATATGAGTATATACAGGGACAGTGAAGCAAACAAAAAAACAGAAGTAGTAGCAGAAAGAGTTCATAACCTAACTGATTGTCTTTATACAGAGAAACTATTGATCTGTTTCAAAGCTGCTACTTACCATATGTATGTGTATCACATGATGTGACTGCACCCAAAGGAAAGGAGAGTGAGTATAATGTATACAAATATGAGCATATACAGGGAAGGTAGAGCAATAGAAATAAAACTATGAGAAAGTGCTGATAACCCTAATGATTATCTTCATGCACAGAAAGGATTTCTCTCTTTGAAGCCTGTGTCTTCTGCTATGTATATGTTTGATATGATGTGACTTGACCCTAAGTCTACAAATATAGTACCTTTTCAATGTTTACTTCCTGACTGTTACTGAAGAAAACTATGTGGCTTCGATATGTCAGTAAAGGATAAAAAGGGAGAGCCAGCCATGTGATGTCATCAGTGATGTCATCAATGACATTTGTGATGTCATCTTTGATGTCCTGGGTGTTAGTGTTAGCAGTGCACGGTGGCGCGAGTTATGGTTGCTTATGTTACCATAACTGCCAAATTTCAGGGGTTTTTCGGTTTTACTTTAAACCATAACGTCCCTTTAACAAAGTTTTTTTTACTGAATTTCATAGCTTTTTATTAGCGCAACTTAACCATAACGTCCCTTTAACAAAGTTTTTTCACTGAATTTCATAGGTTTTTAGTAGCACAACTTAACCATAATATCCCTGACTGCATATACATGTAACATAGAACATACTAACCGCCTCGTAGTGATTTTCATGTCCGTGGACTACCACCATGTCCGCGGACACATCGAAAATCTGAGCGTGGTGAATGTACATTTAAATAGTGTGCCCCATTTCCCCTTTGAAGTTGCCTCTGAAAAGAGCCATTTTTTTTTTACAGATGCTTGACAGACACCTGTTATTTTGTATTTCTTTTCTTGTTTTTTTTTCTTACTTTACTCCTAAAATCTTCACATAACCTTCTCCAAAGCAACCCTTACATTCCAAAATAGAAAGGCATTTCCCATAAAAGATAAAGAAATGCCATCTTCTTTAAAATTAAAAGCATTACTGGCATCAATATTCTCATTGTTACAGAAGAACATACCAGCTCTAAGTATGAAGGCACACATGCCTCGGTTGATTTGATGACACACCTAGCAATGTTTTGCTGAGGACAAAAAACTGAACTATTGTCCCATATTGCCCAAGGTAGTAATCCAGAAAAAATTACTTTCGCATTTGGAAGGATCTTCATTACGGCTTGAACCAAGCGTTCCAAATCAGCCAACAAAGTAGGGGCACTGACGTTGCCCAAATGGAAAGCACCATAGTGCAAAACTACCACATGCGGACTGTTCATCGTGGCCATATCCTCACAAACCTGTACAATTCCCTGTACATTGCATCAGGCACAGTGCTCCACACCACCTCCACTCCTTTCACATCAAAGTTCTTTGCAACATGCCTGCATTCAGCGTACTGCTGTAAACCATGCACAAACATATCTCCGAGCACCAACACCCTGACTTTCTCCACTTCTGCCATCTTCACCACACACAGTCTCTTTCAACACAAATCCACAACCTCGACATCTGATTGGCTGATCCCTACAGTCTTCTTTCCATGTTGGATTTCCTGGAAAAACCCGGATGTAGCACGCCCTGTCCAGGAACAGCTGCGGTGTCCGCGGACGGCGTCCACTTTACTCTCTGTGCCATTCCCTCATTGCATACAGCTAAGCAATCACACAATACAAATAACGTCCTCAGAACACCCCCATTTTGTGAATTTTCGAACATTTCAGGACAATTATCATTTAATTATTCAACATATTAACATTACAAATATTATACTTTCATCTTGTACTCTGCACACAATGCTATATTTCTCCATTAGTAGCTCAGTATACTAGATAGAATCCCATAATACAATGCTATTTATATCAATGCATCGTTCAAAGCACTAATAACGGTATGATATTTATTGCAATATCCTTGACACTTTTTTCGCAACATTATAATAAAAATCCCTAGTACACAAATTCCATGAAAAGTACATACACATGTGATGTCATCAGTGATTTCATCAATGACATTTGCGATGTCATCTTTGATGTCCTGGGTGTTAGTCTTAGCAGTGCACAGTGGTGGCATGAGTTATTTTTCATAGCTTACCATAACTTGCAATTTTCAGGGGTCTTTCGGCTGTACTTTGAACCATAACGTCCTTTAAACAAACTTTTTTTAATATCACGCAAACAATATACAAACATGTCGTGCAAAAACCAACTTCTACAGATGGCTTTACACAGAATGTTGCAAAGTAAGAATTTATGCTCGTTCACAGTGAAGGTCAGCTGCTTCCATTTTTTTCTCGGGCCCCGGAGAGGCTCACGAAGCGGACTATAAGGTTGTATTGTGTTTTGACCTTGACAGACAGAGATTGTGATGAAAGACTTCTCTTGAAGTAGTGTTGCTAAAACGTAAGAGAAGATAAGGATGAAATTTCTGAAACGAAACCACTTTTATATATTATATCACTATCCGAAAGATCGTTGGCACACGCAGAGTCATACTTTGGGACTGCACCACTCGTAGACAATGGAAATTGCAATTGTACTGTAAGTAACCCTTTAGATTATTTTATAACAAATATAATTACAATAGCGTAGCATTAAAGACCGCTCAAGTTGAACTTGTTCGTTGAAAGTGGCATCATGTACCGCGCACTATCACCGCCGAATTGATCCCCTGTTGTTTAGAGGGCTCTGAAAAAGGCAGACGACACAAGGTGGGTTAATAGAAATAATTTAACCGGTCTATAGGCGGTCAAGCGCTCTACTCGCTGTGCCACTTCACTGTAGCCTGTCAAGTGGCACAGCGAGTACAACACTCGCTTTCACATCCGTGCACAGCTTGCTAATGCAAGTTTGAATCCCGGCAAGGCCAAACTCAGCCTTTCATCCTTCCGTGGTCGATAAATGAGCACCACACACCGTGGTTAATAATAAGCACCTCTTAGATACCTCACAGTTCTTAGTGCTATATGAATGGGAAAATATTATTATTTTATTACTAACATACTCCGTTGCACTATCTTCGATAGCAAATAGTTTCACGCCCTAATAAATGAAATGATGATTTTTCATGAAGATCGGCTGGTGAGACTAATTTATGTTTTTTAAAACAGGTATGTGTCCCCATTTTGCCTATGTCACGATTTACAGACTCCAGCGGATGGGGTCTTCAACTGCCAGGTGCAGGTCCAAATAAGCAACTTAATGACCCTCACCATTTTATGGGACAATCCCCAAGGACTAATATGCCCTTACGCAGTACTAGCGGCTACAAACAACATACCAACCGATAGGGTGGTCTAATGGCTCGTTGTTGGACCAACCTTCCGATTATCAGAGCGACCATTTACTGCTTTTATCATAAACCAACAGCCTATCTACCGCAAAGGAACAACGCGTGGCTCCAAATAAACTTTTGCTGATCGACAGCAGAGACAATAGCAAATCGCTGAATATTCACTAAACATTTCATGTGAAATAAATGTACTTTACCAAATGTACAATCCTGCTGTTTACTTTTAAACCACAGTTTCATATTCCGAATTGTGGCACACTGAGTTGTAAGCTGATCTAACACCCTCTGTAGCGCAAAGGAACATCGCGTGTCTCAACATGAACTTTTGCGGATCGACAACAAAAACAAATGCAAATTGCTGAATATTCTCTAAACATTTGATGTCAAATAAATGTACTTTACAAAATTTACAATCTTGCTGTTTGCTTTTAAATCACTGTTTCATATTCCGAATTGTGGCGCGCTGTGTTGTGACATAATATGTGTTGTCTTCCGGGTTCTGTGTAAAGTCACTTAGGACTGGAGAGGACTGGGCGCGTTTGATGACGCACCCTGTAACGTCACGGAGAGAGGCGGAGAATATGAATGCTTTGATAATATCAGGCTTAGGGGCGGGAGATATGATTTAGTGTCGCAAAAGCAAGTCAGCCAGGTCAATAGCGCCAGTCATGGGATTATCACATAATGTCGGCGCACACCAGCCGGATTTATCGTTTCTTTAGTGGACAAAAAGTCGGTTGACGCCCATAGGAAATTGTACTATTAGCGGACAAAAGGAGTGGTCTTAAAACACTTTCACCCTGACAATGAACAATACAAACAACGTTCTCAGAACACCCCCATTTTGTGTAATTGCAACCATTTCGGGACACCGCGAGTGTTCTTAGAACACATTCAACTAGACAGATTACAATACGGACAGCGTCCTGAGGACACCCCCAGTTTGTGTATTTACGAACAATTAAGTACACCGCGAGTGTTCATAGCTCATTTTTACCTTCCTTGCAAACAAAAATGGCACATACTCCGTCCTCTAAACACCCCACCATTTAGTTTATATACAAAATGTCAGAACAGCCGTGTTTTCCGCGGACAAATCGAACGCAACAAAAATGTCTAGCACATAAAAAAACAAAACATTGAACCTATCTCATACTCCCCCACCCTCCCCAAACACTCTTACACACCAACACAGGGCACTAAATACAATTCTTTATCCACGTTTCACCGCGCTGTACGCGGTCGACGGCGAATACAAGATGGCGGGCGCCACAGAAAATCTGACGCGCTCCACGCCCCTCGCGTCCAATCAGCGAACACGTCACATGTCCACGGACATGACGCAAGCCCATGGGCCAATCCGGGTGCTGTCCGCAGAGCGAACAGGGAAGTCCGTCCGCGAAGCGAACACAGATATCACTAATGTTTTTGCCTTACATTTTGGTAATTTTTTAAAAAACTACTGGACGGATTTACACCAAATTTGCAAAAGCACGATTTGGGACCAGGCCGCCGCTACTGCCGCAAATTTGGTGTAAATCCGTCCAGCGGTTCGGGCTGTAGCCGTGCGCAAAGTTTTTTCCCATTCAGTCTATTGGAAAAAAAACGTTTTGGGACCCCCCTATAACTTTTCCCCCCCTGGACGAATCCTCACCAAACTTTGCAAAGAAATTCAGAGTGGGCCATTTACCTCTTTTGCAAAGTTTGGTGAGGATTCGTCCAGGGGGAGCGAAGTTATAAGCCGCCCAAAAAGTGCTCTTCCTACGGAAACACCAACTTAACCATAACTACATGGCCAGTACCGTGGCCATGTAATATATATATATATATATATATATTCAGAGAAAAAACGTTGTTAAAGGGACATTATGGTTAAGTTGCGCTTCTAAAAACCTATGAAATTCAGAGAAAAAAACTTTGTTAAAGGGACGTTATGGCTCCAAGTAAAATCGAAAAAAAACCCTGAAATTCGCCAGCTATGGTAAGCTAAGCAACCATAACTCGCGCCACCACCGTGCACTGCTAAGACTAACACCCACAACATCAAAGATGACATCACAAATGTCATTGATGACATCACTGATGACATCACATATGTATTTACTTTTCATGAAATGTGTGTATAAGGGATCCTTATTTTTTTTTTTTTTTTTATTTTCATTTAGTTTGTACAAACTTTTGAAAACTTTATCTTTAACATAAAAAAACATTCCATCTATCGTCCTTAACTATTTTTCACTAAACACCTTATTGGTCTACTTCTCGAGGCTTATTCTACCCCCAATTCCTCTACCTTTACATCAACAGATATTCTGTCTTATCAGTCTTTTCAATGTGGTTGGTCTCCTGACCTCGAGCTGCACGGGCCGCTGTTTTGGGTAACTACCGGATTTGATTTTAGGCACTTCTGCAGAAGCTCTAAAAATCGCATTACTGCAATCATCAGTGGCTTACTTTCAGTCAAGTGTAGTTGTCTCCACCATTCTTCTTCAGACAACGTCTGGTAGTCTGTCATCATCTTTCCCATGCAACTGTCACGTTGGTCATTTAGTTCAGTGCAGCTTAGAATGAGATGTTTTAGATTTTCATCTTTCTCTCCACAGAATCGGCATAGAATGTTTTCCCTTGCTATCGCACGCCTGTTTCTCAGAATTTCTTTTGTTTCTATAATATTTAGACGAAACATCAAGTAATGTTTTCTAAGGTGCTTACACGGAGCCAGTGCCAGGTATTTCTGAAGAGTATTCCGTTTTTTTGCTTCTTTTGGCTGATTTCTCATGGATTTTTGACAGGCTCTTCTCTCCCCAATTGTGATCCAGTCGAGGTCCAGCAATTTTCTTTTTACAAAATCTGGATTATTCCATAATGTTTGCTCATCCGTCCCTAGCTGTTTGAGGATTTCTCTACATTGCTGTTTCCAGTCTCCCAAGGCTGACTTATAAGGGATCCTTATTATAATGTTGATAAAAATGTGTCAAGGATCATTGCACTAAATATCATAAGCTAATTAGCACATTAAACAATGCATTGATAAAAATAGCATTCTATTATGAGGTTCTATCTAGTATACTAAGCTACTCATGCAGAAATATAGCATTGTAGGCAGCGTACATGATGAAGGTATAATAGTCATAATGTTGATATGTTGAATAATGAAATGATAATTGTTTTCTAACTAGAGTTTTGTGTACTGTGAAATATGTAATACGTAGCTAATAAAACCCATGTATTACATAATTGCATTACTACAGACAAAACACAAAGAGACAAGAACACATACAAATATGGCTATATACAGGGAAAGTGAAGTAAGCAAGAAGTAAGCAAAAAAGCAGAAGTAGTAGCAGAAACAACTCAATTGCATTACTACAGACAAAACACAAAGAGACAAGAACACATACAAATATGGCTATATACAGGGAAAGTGAAGTAAGCAAGAAGTAAGCAAAAAAGCAGAAGTAGTAGCAGAAACAACTCATAACCCAACTGATTATTTTCATGCAAATAAATTATTGCTCTGTTTCAAAGCTGCTATTCACCCTATGTATATGTATCACATGATGTGACTGGACCCTAAGGAAAGTAGTGTGAGTACAATGTATACAAATATGAGCATATACAGGGAAAGTACAGCCATAAAAAACAACAGAACTATCAGAAAGTGCTGATAAGTCTATTGATTATCTTCATGCACAGAAAGGATTGCTGTCTTTCAAGCTTGTGTCTTCCCCTATGTATATGTTTCATATAATGTGACTGGACTCTAAGGGAATTACTGTAAGAACCTACTTGAAGGATAAGTCTACAAATATAGTATGTTTACAATTTTTAGTTCGTGACTGTTACTGAAGAAAACCATGTGGCCTAGATATGTCAGTAAAGGAAAAATGAGGGAGCCAGACATGTGATGTCGTCAGTGATGTCATCAATGACATTTGTGATGTCATCTTTGATGTCGTGGGTGTTAGTCTTAGCAGTGCACGGCGGTGGCGTGAGTTATGGTTGCTTAGCTTACCATAACTGGTGAATTTCAGGTTTTTTTTGGTTTTACTTGGAACCATAACGTCCCTTTAACAAAGTTTTTTTCTCTGAATTTCATAGGTTTTTAGTAACGCAACTTAACCATAACATCCCTTTAACAAAGTTTTTTTCTCTGAATTTCATAGGTTTTTAGTAACGCAACTTAACCATAACATCCCTTTAACAAAGTTTTTTTCTCTGAATTTCATAGGTTTTTAGTAGTGCCACTTCACCATAACATTCCTTTAACAAAGTTTTTTCACTGAATTTCATAGGTTTTTAGTAGAGCAACTTAACCATAAAGTCCCTTTAACAAAGTTTTTTCACTGAATTTCATAGGTTTTTAGTAGTGCAACTTAACCATAACGTCCCTTCAACAAAGATTTTCCTCTGAATTTCATAGGTTTTTAGTAGCGCAACTTAACCATAGCATCCGTTTAACAAAGTTTTTTTCTCTGAATTTCATAGGTTTTTAGTAGCGCAACTTAACCATAATGTCCCTTTAACAAAGTTTGTTCTCTGAATTTCATAGGTTTTTAGTAGTGCAACTTACCCATAATGTCCCTTTAACAAAGTTTTTTTCTCTGAATTTCATAGGTTTTTAGTAGCGCAACTTAACCATAACGTCCCTTTAACAAAGTTTTTTTCACAGAATTTCATAGGTTTTTAGTATAGCAACGTAACCATAACGTCCCTTTAACAAAGTTTTTTCACTGAATTTCATAGGTTTTTAGGAGCGCAACTTAACCATAACGTCCCTTTAACAAAGTTTTTTCACTGAATTTCATAGGTTTTTATTAGCGCAACTTAACAATAATAATTCTGACTTTATGTACATGTAATATGGAACATACTGAACCCCCTCCGCTGAATTTGATGTCCGCTAACTCTTTTAATGTCCGTGGACATGTTCGGACAACAGCACCACTACCCAAAAACTCTGGGGGGGGTATGTTTAATTGTTATATCATAACATGTGAACATTTCACAAATTCACAAACCAGCACACATACACATTATATGTAATAATACATAAGAAGTGTAACCCATATTTGTAACACACTAACCATTCATTTAAATAAATATTTTCTAAAATGGAATATACCAAAAGAAGAAAGATAGGCTTCCAACATAATTACCTCACAGAAACTCCACAACCAAGAACAACAGCAGATCTACAGACCACTCAGAACACACCTTACCTGAAATAGTAAGTTTACTACATTTTACTCATATATTTGTAAACTTTCTGTATTAGATACAAAAAACATTGATATTATGTTTTTTTTCTCACAGAAATGTCTAGTACTCTGGAGTGGCTAGAGGAGCATTTCCCACATGAGGAAATGTCAGAAGATAGTGAATCTAATGGTAGACACTTTACAATATAAACCAATTAATTATTATTATTTTATATACATTTAACATATATATTTTGTTTTGTACAGAGCATACCAAAATTTAAAGTACTACTGAAAAAGCTGTAGTGGATAAGACTCTTCACAACATAGAAGAAAAAATGGACCTACTGTTGGCAAACTTTAATAATTTAAAAAACTTTGTGGAGGATCATTTTAAACAAAAAACTCTTTACCATTGTCCCACATGTACCGGTCCCCCTTCACCATATCCCAGTCAAATATCCCCAAACCCTCTCCATGAACCAAAACATTTTGATGAGACTTCCATCCCTTCTTCACCTCTTATAAATCCTGTTGAAACCCCTAATTCTCCTGTTTTTGTTTCAGTTTCTGCCTCACCTTCTCTTTCATAAATGTATTATACATGTAAAATAAAGTAACATGTTTATATTGTGTTCTAATTCATTTATTGTTGTTTTTTTAAAAAGCAATTTAGGTGTCCGCGGACAGCGCGAGTGTCCGGAATGTCCATGAAGAAATGAAAACTTAGGTGTCCGAAGAACACTATACCTGTCCGTACTGTTCGCTAGCAAGTTGAAACCGTTCTAAGAACACACGCGGTGTCCTGAAATGTTCGTCAATGGACAAAATATGGGTGTCCTGACGACGCTGTCCGTAATGTTCGCTGGCAAGATGAAAGTGTTCTTAGAACATATTATGTGTCCTGGGATGTTCGTAAATAAACAAAATAGTAGTGTTCTGAAGACACTTTACCTGTCCGTATTGTTCGCTAGCAAGTTGAAACTGTTCTAAGAACACACGCGGTGTCCTGAAATGTTTGTAAATAAACAAAATGGGGGTGTCCTGAGGACGCTATGCCTGTCCGTATTGTTCAGAGGCAAGTTGAAACTGTTCTAAGAACACTAGATGTCTCCTGAAATGTTCGTCAATGGATGAAATGTGGGTGTCCTGACAACGCTGTCCGTATTGTTCGTTGGCAAGATGAAAGTGTTCTTAGAACATATTATATGTCCTGGGATTTTCATAAGTAAACAAAATGTGAGTCTCCTGAGGACACTATACCTGTCCGTATTGTTCGTTAGTAAATTGAAACTGTTCTAAGAACACACGCGGTGTCCTGAAATGTTCGTAAATAAACAAAATGGGGGTGTCCTGAGGACGCTGTCCGTATTGTTCGTAAGCAATTTGAAATTGTTCTAAGAACACAAACTGTGTCCTAAAATGTTCGTAAAGAAACAAAATGGAAGTGTCCTGAGGACGCTCTGTCTGTCCGTAATGTTCGCTGGCAAGTTGAAACTGTTCTAAGAACATATTATGTGTCCTATAATGTTCGTAAATAAACGAAATAGGGCTGTCCTTAGAACACTATACTGCTCCGTAATGTTTGCATGCAAGTTGAAACTGTTCTAAGAACACACGCGGTGACCTGAAATGTTCGTAAATAAACAAAATGGGGGTGTCCTGAGGACGCTATGCCTGTCTGTATTGTTCGCAACCAAGTTGAAACCGTTCTAAGAACACAGGCGGTGTCCTGAAATGTTCATTAATAAACTAAATGTGGATGTCCTTAGAACAGTACACCTCTCTGTACTGTTCGTAGGCTGGTTGAAACTGTTCTAAGAACACACGCGGTGTCCTGAAATGTTTGTAAATAAACAAAATGGGGGTGTCCTGAGGATGATATAATTGTCCGTATTGTTTGCATGCAAGTTCAAACTGTTCTAAGAACAAACGCCTGCCCGTAACTGTTCGTTTGACGTGTGACGCACTTTAATTACTTCAGGACCTGAACAGTGTCCGTAGAACACCAACGCGCATGCGCAAAACACTGTCAGTGCATTTGGTGTTCTGCGGACATCCGCTCCCTTCGCGGACATGTTCGCGAAGCGATCATGTGACCGCGCCCATGCTGATCGTGTGTTCTGATTGCGGACACTGTTCGTGTCCCCGAACAATTTAAAAGTACATTACATACATACATAAAAACTCACCATAGCAGAAGTCCCACATACTAATCCTGAGTTTCTACATACTTTTTGAAACCTTTTGAACCTTTTTTTGTGTTCGATCTGTCCGCAGACAGCACGCATGTCCGCGAACCGCGTACAAGCACCCCTATAAAAGACCACGCTTTAGAGCTTATTCTCATTGTGTTTCTGGCTATACTACAGAGCACAGCGAATTTTACTGCCAACTGCAGATTTCCATCGAGAACCTGATGGCATCCATGGCTCCACTGCTGCCACCTGGTGCTGCATCTGCCTCAGCACCACCCCCACCCCCTACACCACCTCCCCAATGGCCCGAAGAGGGGAACAGGAGTGAGGATGCGGAGAAGGAAGAAGAGGATGACGAGGATGAGGTAGTTGAACTCCCTACTACCCGCACTCGGCATGAGTCTTGGGTATGGCGGTTATTTACCATTCGTGGGAATGGTCCTAAGGTGCGCACGAACCAAGTCACCTGCAACAAGTGCAAAATGGTACTCAGTCGCGGGAGGCCTGGTTCGTACAGCTTTGGGACCACTACCATGAAGCGACACCTAAAGTCATTCCACACTGGGGCCGTTCGCAAGGTTGTACCTTGCGAGGAGCGTAGCAGATTGACTTCCTCTACTTCATCCTCCGTTTCTGATCCTGTCACCACAAGAAACACTCCTGTGGGACAGCGTATTCTTCAACCTGCCTCACAGGCCATACACAATGCTGATGACCCTTACCTTTCGAGTGTCACAGTTGTGTGTATGTACTGCGACACAGTACTCTGCAGGGAGGAGAGCCTTCGAAGTGCTTTTGAGACTATCGTCTCAGAGCATGAGAAGATTTGCTCACTACCCAAATGAAACCCACTCTACATCTTCCTCTATCAGCTCGCCGATTCTTATCCCTGTGGTTGGTTTACCCCCCTTACTCTCCTTTCCCCTCCTCTCCTAGTGTGTCTTGTATAAAAAATAAAAGAAAATATAAAACAACAAAAATAAAAAATAAATAAGGCTCTTTTCAGAGCCGCCTTTCACAGTTAAAAAGTAGAAGTGAAAATAAATGAAGCAGGGCCCTGTGTATTTTTTAGAAGTACGCGGACAGTCCGCAGACATCTGAAATTTTGGGGTGCTGCCTTATCATAACCATTGCAGTTTTATCTGGGAGGAAGTGGTGGGTCTGAAAAGAGCCTTTTGGTGGTGTTTGTGTTTGAAAAATTTGAAATACTCAACACCTACTACAAAATGGATGCTTTAATTCTAAAAAAGGTTGCAATGCATTTTGTACATTTCTCAGAAAAATCAGATTGCCCGCATAAGTAAATTGGACTCAATCTCTGCAAAAAATGTATGTACTACGAAACATAATATTATTGTGAAAAGAGCACATGCCAAAATCTCTTAGAAAGGCACAAACAGCCTTATTGACATTGCGCCTTGGTTTCTCCATTTGTGGACCAAATGAAGCCACATTTGTCTCTGCGCAATCCGTGAAAAAATTACTTGAGAATTTGGAAACATGTCCATGACCTTCCCAAGTCCTTCTTTCATTGCAAATTGCAAAGAAATGTCAGAAACATGTCCTAAACTGTTCCCTCCACAATGAATTATAATTATATCTGGATGTTGCTCTGTCTCCAAAGTAGCACAGAGAGGTAGCAAGTCCAACCACTTCATTCCATGTACTCCATGCCAGTGTACTTCCACATGTGGGAATCCAAGATCTACAGCTACTCCACAGCTTTCTGCATGCACCTTCAACCATTGTATCCACGAGTCTCCCAAAATCCAAACAATCTGTTTTCTGAAACACACAGCCATAGCTATCTGTTCTTCTCTCAGCAAAAAGAGTATCTGAGAAACTCTCTCCTGGCACAATACACCCACTAAACTTTCCTGACCAATCCCTTACTCTGCTCATTCTCATTTGGATGGCTCTCCAACTCAAAATCCCTGGATGCAACACCGGATGTCCGGGGACTACCGCCATGTCCACGGACATATCGTAACATGGACAGCCCTTCTACCATTTCCACTTCACTCTCTGTGACATTCCCTCATTGGATGTAGCTAAGAAGTCACATGACCATCCACCAATCACATACAAGACCTCTACATCTAACTGCATCATCATAGATCAGCACTGCAAATGTACTGTTAATCTCTCTGAGTACAAGTGTCATTTCACTGGAAAGCACCATCTACAAGAAATACTGTACAAGTCTCCAAGATTTCTACTTGCAGCTCCATGCATATCGATATGCATGAACACAAACTACAGGTATGCATATTTTCTGTAAAGTACATGTACAATTCTTCTAGTTTCATATGAACAGATTAACTGACTTTTAGCTTGTATAATCTATAAAATGAACTTACTGTCTTTTTTTCCATCTCCTAAAATCAACTGTCACTTACAAACCTTTATACTATTTAATTTCTTTTTACACACACATATTCAAAGCATGTTGAACTAACATATTTTAAATACTATATATAGAGTGCATATAGTCAAGCAAAATTGCATGCACGCACTATGTTCAAATCTCAAAAAACAATACTTGTACAATAACATAAACATTTATTTAGTTATTTATTTATATTTATATAGTGCAAGCAGCCCATGACATTGAGGCACTGTTACTTGCAAGAGCTTAGTTACAGGAATGGTGGTATTCAGTGGTACATTATGAAGTCCACAAGGCATAGTAAAGATATTTTGTTTGCTACATTTAGTCATTACAATACAGTTTATTCATTAAGAACATATCATATGTATTCAACTGGTGCGACGTATCTTGTGTAAATAAGATAGTTTTCATGGTTTTGAGGAAGACGCTGAGGATGTCAATTAAAAAAATCAATGTCTAAATTAAAAACAGTGCTATATACAAACAAAATTACTAATTTGTTTATTTTGCAATTGCAGTGAAGACCATTCTCCTGAAAACAAGCAGCCGAATTTGAAGTACAAAGAACAACTAAGAAGAAACCTGCTCATTTTAGAAAAAAAGTAAGTTGAATACCACCATAATATTTGTATTATTAGCCAAACACACTGTAAGGTTAATTCATGCTATCTCTGTGCCTACAAATAGAGATTGTGCACCATTCTGTCCAAAAATCCCCATTTCTTAAACAGCGATTTACAACCAGAATGACCCACAAATTCCTATTTTTCGACACACAAATGACCCCACTCAGCCACTAGAATTTTGATAGTATAGAACAAACAACTGTTTTAATTGTATAGCATTAGATTTACTATTTGTACTTCTCCACACCACTAGATTACTTTTTTCTGTCATCTGAAGCCCAGTTTACTAGCACATAAATTCAAGAATACCCATCCCTACTAGTTGTAGTTGCCCAATGCACAATCACACACCATTACATACATCTTTATCATCTTACTCAAACACTCATCTCACTCATGCACACAGCACACATACATTGCAGAACACCCCAACCCATACCTTCTTTATTTTTTTCAACAGACCCTAAAGAATGCCTACCAAAAATCAAGTCCGTAGAAAGCAACGTAGAAGTAGAGCAAATGAAAATAAAAGTGTCCAAAGTAAGCATCCATCTCTAGCAGAATTTGTAAAAAAAGTTCAAACAAAACAGCTAATACAGTCATTTAGTGAAACAAAAGAAGTTTCAAGTACAGAAACTTTGCCTCCTCTATCAAAATGTAAAACGAACCAGAAAACAATTAACAAAAAATCAGCTATCACTACAGATAAAACTGCTTCTATAAATCTCGATATAGTGCAAAGTAAGCATACCAAAAAAAGTATTTTAGGCAAAATGTTCCGTCACAGAGTCCTTCAAAATCTTATAAAAACAGTAGAAAAACCAGGGTCAACCCTTAAAACCTATCGTAGGAAATTCATCTTAGAAGCGTTGATAGACAGTGCAATTCTTCTCAAAAGAAAGTTATTTATTTTAGCGTTAAACAAAATGAAACCATTAACAAAACTAATGACTAAATTACAAAAAAGACTTCTCAATAAATGAAATGTCAACAGAAAGAACTTCTTAAATATCTGCGGAGGTGAATGGCAAGCACAGAACCATACTTTAATGAAGAAGCATACAAACAAAAACAAACAAATAGAATTGCCATACATAGCAGTGGTCGAGGTTATGAAAAAGGTAATAATACCATAATGGAAGAAGAAATACTGCTTACAAAAATATGCCCTGAAAACTTAGAATTACCTCTCCATTCAACTGAATCAGAACGTCTAGTATACAAATGGCCATGCACGTCAATGTGTAACATTCCCAAAAAAAATTCAAGTCTTTACGCCAATTCCTCAATCAATATGTGAAAGGCAAAGACAAAATCAAAATTAAACTACTGCAAAATATGGATACCTGTCCAGTGCGCAAGTACACAGGACTACAAGGACATTCATTGGCTTGCATTACAGGACCTACTTGCAAAACCACCTTCCATGATATCAAAAGGATATCAACACATCATTCAACTATAAGAAATCTAGTCTATAAACTGTACTATGCAAAAAGTCCTGCTTTAGCACTAGCCAATTTAAATAACATTCTTCTACATGGTACAGCAAAAGACCTACTTGAAGAAATCTACTATATCCAGAAAAAATATTTTGGAAGTGAAAGCCACATACAGAATGAAATAGCTTAAAAGCAAATTAGCAACAATTCTATGCATGGCAACCTTTTACTACAGGACTCAACAAAACAAAAGGACTGTTTATGGGATTACCAACTGTGTGTTGCCCAAAATCGTAGTCACACTGAAAAAACACAGTTTTATCGAATGGGAATAGGTTTCAAAGGGCCAGCTTCTATGACTGGGCTTTCCAATTTGTCTCTGGTGCACTGTGCTGTGCTAAAAAACACATGCTAGACCACCTCGGTCTTTGCATGCGTCTGCTGCATTACAGATGAAAGATATTGTTTGCTTTAATATGTTTTCTCTGTGTTGGCAGGTGCAGGTTTTTCTAAAAACAAGGAAGATAACATTCTTCAATAGATTCCTCTCTTGAGGTTTTCTTCTGAAAGTTGGACTCCTGTTTAATTGGTGTGGGGGTCCTTTTTAGGAACGAGCTGGACCTGTGCGGATAGAGATTTGCACTACGTCTGGTCGTTCTGCAGCCAAACGGTTTCTGTGGTGCTAGGTGGGTGGGCCACATTCATCAGGGCTAGACGAGGGGCATCATCATGTGCGCCCACTGTTATTCACAGTAAACAGTAAACAGTGTTGTCTGCATTACTTCAGTTCCTCTCCCTGTAGGGATGACAGGAGGGAGGGGTGAGAGATGGAGCAGGGATAAATATCTGTGTTGCAACCTCAACTATAGGTATGTTTCAAAACACTGCATTGTATTATTAGTTTAACAATCAGAGGGGGAAAGGCTTACCCTCTCCGTGTAGTAGGAATGCTCTCTCCACGGGGAGTGAGACAGCCTGGGACCTAGGAGCCAAATAACAGTCATTACTGTCAGGTTCAATGCACACATGCATCGGGTCAGGAAAGCAACAATAATGGTATCGCAAGACTATCCATTTTAACCAAATTGAGTTATTGACACTACAAAGCTGCACGCTCTGCGCGTTGCTGCTTGGATTTCAGCAAGTACACTACAAACATTGTGTCCCTTCGTTCGCTCGAGGGTCCGCGTGCCTGTCTCTCAACCCCACGTGTGGGGGAGTGACTAGCCGCGTACCGCCTCTGCATGATGCACTTACCTTGAGCGAATGTCTCTGGTGGTCCTGCGAGCCTTTTTTACTACACACATACAAAAAAGAAATACTAAAATTTAAAAGTACATCAGCTGAAGTACCAAACCATGTGTGTGTATGTTGCCGCAGAAGCTTTTATAAAAGTAACACAAAAACTATAGGCCTATCATACAAAATAGAAGACAATGAAGATTCTAAATGGTTTGAATTAGCTCTCTACCTTATAGCAGAAAACAAATACGAAATAACTGACCCCTTAATACTTTGCAGTTACTGCACTACAAAACTTGACAACAGCCAAACTCCTTCACTTGCTATCACAAATAATTTGGAATTATATCCACTACCAAAACCCCTACAACAACTTAATTTATATGAGAGCATCATAATTCAAACAGTGCACCCATTTCAAGCAATAATACGTCTTCAACCAAAAACAGCAAAATTACCTCCATCTGAATTAGTGAAAGCTATTCGTGGAAAAGTAGTGTATTTACCATTAGATCTAAAAGAAAATGTGCACACTCTAGGAGTGCAACATCCAATGGAGCAATCCTTAATTATCTTAGTAAATGGAGTACCTACAAAAGACAAAAAAATATGGCAACAGCTGGTAGATTTACATAAAGTTAGACAAGCCGTGCAATATCTAAAAGAGAATAATGAATACTACAAAGACATTAATATTGAAGAAAACTTGAAGGATACAACTGAAATAATTCAAGAGACACAAGAAGCTGGTCAATTTGAGCTCCTAGATCCTGCTACAATATCAAATACTTTAGACCATTATACAATTCATCCATTGCACTCTAATGACACCATAGGAGATGCACTAGAAACGTACCAAATGCGTCAAACAAAAGGATCACCAATCAGCATATGGGAAAAAATTATAGAAGCACATGCTTTTCCTCTACTCTTTCCTACTGGCAAAGGAGGAAGGTACAATGATAGACCTATTCAAATATCAGCATCAGAATACTGCTCATTAAGGATGTATTCTGAAGATCCCAGATTTAGACAAAATGTGGAATACATATTCCACCTACTCTTTGAAAGTGAACTAGCAACTTTATGTTATGGAGTTGTACACACATTAAAATCAGGATCCCACTTTCAAAATATGTCAGCTACACAATTATTTCAAAAAGTGCAACAAAAAGATGAGGTTTTACAATCAAATATTACAAATCTATTAGCAAATATGCGTGGTACTAAAGAGTACTGGTTTCAACGTCATGGAGATGTACGTTGTATGATCAGAAACCTTGGCCCACCCACTTGGTTTGTTACATTAAGTTGTGCAGAATATGCATGGGAAGATTTACATGATTTCCTACGCATATCAAACAAAAACAAAACAAACATAGATATACTAACACCTGGAGAACTTTGTTCTCTGGATCCTGTTAATGTCTCAAGATATTTTCCCCATCACTTCATTGCTATGCTACACTTTATTTGTAATAAAACCTTTCCTCCCCTTGGAGAAGTGCAACACTTCTTTTGGAGAAAAGAATACCAAGCCAGTGGAGCACCACATATCCACATGCTTTTATGGATTAAAGATGCTTCTAAATTTGGTCAAGACAGTGATGCCACTGTTTTACACTTTATTGAAAAATATGTCACTTGTGAAATTCCATCAGAAGCCACACATAGTGATCTTCATGCACACATTTTACAATTTCGAAGACACAAATGTGGCAAATATTGTTGTTGCAAATACAAAAACAAAGGGAAATACTACACCAAATGCCGCTTTAGTTTCCCTAGACCGGTTACAAATACAGGTCAAGTGAACAACCTCATGTCTTCAGTTAGACATAGTGTTAAAGGTAAATCACCTAAAAATACATATTACATAAAAAGAACAGAAGAAGAAAAAGAAGAAAAATATATCAATGATTAAAATGCAAACATTGCCCACTTATGGAAGGCAAACATAGATGTGCAGTACATTGCAGACAATTCCACTGCAGTTGCACGATATGTTACAGCATACTTAACCAAAGCAGAAAAAACAGAGCTCCAAGACCTCTGGAATGACCTGTCATCAGACAAAACAGTGTCTCAGAAATTATACAGCTTGGGCATAAAAACGCTCTCCCATAGAGAATGTGGATCCTATGAAGCAGCAAATTGTTTAACTGGTACTTCATTGTATGGTAAATCTGAAAATATAGTATGGCTAAGTCTTGGTCCTGCTAAATCTAGAAAAATAGTTCTAAAATCATATGAAGATATAGAAACAATAGCCAAACATGATCCCAACATCCAAGACATTTTAAAAAACAATTTATTGGACACATACTACCCAAACAGAAGTAATACTTTGGAAACCATGTGTCTATACCACTTAGCCCAAAACTTCACATACACAAATAATATAAAACCCAATGAAAAAAAAGGTAAATACAGAGTGACAAACTGTGAAGGCAGCTTAGTAAAACTCACAAAACCAAATGTAATTAATCATATCAAATTGTCATTAAAGACTCCTCCCTGCTACAACTCTTTAAACCATGGAGAAAAGATGAAGAAATACTAGAAAACTATGACTCATATGGAGACGCTTTCAAAGCAAATGAAAGCACTATAACTGATGTAAACTTTACACAGTACAAAACAATGTTGCACAATGAACAGCAACACGAAGAAGAACTCCAGGCCCAACTAGATAAGGACACTCCTGACAGTAGTCAACCTTCTGTAACAGGAAGTCAAGAACCACTGGGAGAATCACAAATAACAAATGAGGCAGAATTAGCTATGACAGAAGTAGAAAACACAAATGTCAGTATGAAGATAAAGAAGACTTAACTATACTACAATCAAAACTAAACGATGAGCAACATAGCATTTTTCAAGAAGTAACAAAAGAAATTGCACATGGTGTACAACATGAAAACAAAGAATGCACCTGCAAAAATTACAAACCTATTCTACTCTACGTCAGTGGTGAAGCTGGTTCTGGCAAAACATTCCTAATCAAAATCATCAGTAAGTTCCTTCAACAATTGACAAACAACAAACTGTCAGCTGTTGTCACTGCCCCCACAGGTTTAGCTGCCTACAACACAGGCGGTGTCACTTTACACCGATTACTACTCCCTCCAGTAGAACACGAAAACAAATTAGACTATTACAAACTTTCTACAGAAGCTGCAATGGAACTACGCAGAGTATTAAAACAAATGAAAATGCTACTAATAGATGAAGTGATAATGGTGTCCAACCTAATGTTGGCTTTGATTCACCTCAGATTAGTAGAAGTACTCAAAACAAACTACGAAGAACTCTTTGCAGGAAAACACATTATTGTTTTCGGAGATGTTCTTCAATTGACACCAGTAAAAGGTGAGCCTATTTTTAAAACATTAGGACACAAACTCTGCCGTAAAACTGTTGGCAGCATTGGAAATGTCAACCTTTGGCAACATTTCCAATACAGAGAATTAACAGAAAACATGCAGCAATCTGCAGATCTAACTTATGCCAACATCTTAAAAAGTATTAGAGTTGGTATACTATCTAAAGAAGCACAAGCAATATTGAAAACCCGACACATTCATGCACTTTATGGCGATAATGCATGTGGCTGCAGATGTTATGGAACAATCAGCCCACAAAAATGTCAATTGTATGGCCTTAATGCCAACTCTTGCAAACTGTTTCAAATTCAATGAAATAATGTTAAATAAAGAAATGCAACCAACAATGGAAATTAGCGCCACAGACAAACTAGATGTACATGGTATGACACTACCTATGCGTGAGCAAGCCACAACAAGACTAAACAGTTTAGAAAATGCAATCTCCAACACAGCTGGGTTGGAAAAGATATTACAATTATCCTTAAATTGCAGAGTAATGCTTAAACGTAACCTTGACGTGGACCAAGGACTAGTTAATGGAGCACTGGGTACAGTTCTTGGCTTTCAAACATACCCACGTGACAACAAAACTCAGTTTGTCAATATTCTCTTTGACAAACTTTCAGAAGTAAAAAGGATAGGACGCTTAACAGCTTGATTCCTTCTCTTCAAAGACATGTACGTACGCAAAGAACAATTTTCTCTAACTCTTGCATACGCAGTCACCATTCATAAATCACAAGGGCCCTCATTACGACCCTGGCGGAAAGCGACTGACCGGAGCGCCACAGCGTAAATAGCGTTTCCGCCATTGCACGAAGGAGCAAAGTGCGGCCCATTCCGACCCATCGGGCACGAGCACCACGGCATGGCGGAAGTGCAAAGTCCGCGATGGCGGAAATGACCCCAAAACGGCCCACACCGCCGCCGTACGGCGCCCCAGGTGCAATACCGCCACCCCTCTTAGCGGTCACCGCAGTGTGCGCCTACCGGAAAGTACGGTGCCCGGAAATATACGGAAACGGAAGTTAAAACATGGGCCCGGAACGGGAAACATCCCGGCGTACACCTATAAATACACTAAAACCACACAACCACTAAAATCACTACCCTGAAACACACCCCAACCCGTCAACCACCCTAGCGAAACCAAGAATAATGGGAAAAGCAGCGAAGAAAGCGTGCGACCGCAAGCGGCAGGTCCACTTCTCCCGTGAGGAACTCACCGTGCTAACAGAGACCCTCCAGGAGAATGCTGCCGTCGTCTTCTGCACGCAAATGACCAGGACGGCACTTGCAAACAAGAAGGCCATATGGGCTCTGGTGGCACAGCGGGTAAGTGCGGTGGGGACCGCACCCCGCACCCCACAGCAATGCCGCAAGCGATGGGACGACCTGCGGATACGCGTCCGCAGCATACTCTCTGCCAACCGCAACATTGCCACAGCCACCGGGGGAGGTCCTGAATCACCCATCAAGTTGACCCCCTGGGAAGAAATCTGTGCCTCCACCATCGGAATGGAGAGCATAGAGGGAGTCGGAGGGATGGAGAAAGGAGTGCAGACATCCGAAGATACAGGTAGGTGGGCCAGAAAAAACAATGCCAAATCCACACAGTCCATCCATGTGAAGTACCATGCGTCCACATAGTGCAACAGAAACACATGTCCAGGAGAACGTCCACACACATCGGCCTGATAGCGCACGTTAAAACCCACAATAAATACATAAATAATTAAAAACCCCTAATACACGCACTACACGTGCAGCAGGCACACCCTAACTGCAGGCTGCCAAACAACTGCACCCTCACTCCACACACAAATCAAAGCACCTCCAAGGGCCCGGCCCAAATCACCCTCAGGTACCACCCCAATGCATGTGATACAATGCCATTCCAATTCCCACAGACCCACCAATAACCCTCGCCCTCCTCTACTCCACCACAGGGTCCGATCCAAACGACGAGCTACAGGACACCCCTACCAGCACACCTGCAAAGAGGGCCAAGACCAACGGCCAGAGACCCTCCACCTCAGCTGCACGCATCAAGACACGGCAGCAGCACAAATCAGGTGGCAGCACAGAGGAGGGAACATCAACAGGCACCCCAGCAGCCAGCATGCCCACAACACCACCACCACAGGTCCCCCCAATGGATGCCACAGAAGGCACTGCCTCCGGTGGCAGCAGCACCATAGGTGACACCCCATTGATGGCAGCATGCTCCGACACAGAAAACGGGGATGCCGAAGTCAGATCCATCCATGACCTGTCCCAATCCCCCTGTCTGTCCCATCCCGTACAACATGAGGATACCACGCAGGGGCACCCACAAGACGACGACTGGCCATCCCCCACAAGCCCTGTGGCAATGCAACATGAGGACAACAGCCCCTCTGTGACACCCCCGCAAATGGCCTTGGCCCAGCAGAGGCAACAGTCCCTCGACCAGTTGATCGAACAACAGCAGCAACTGGCCACGCTCCTCAAGGACCATGCTGATGAATGTGGGGGCACTAAGGCAGACATAGAAACATCAACTGAGACACTTAGGGCACAAATCGAGAGTAGCACCGAGAGCCTGAGAGTCCAAATGGAGAGAAGCACCGAGAGCCTGAGAGTCCAAATGGAGAGAAGCACCGAGAGCCTCAGGGGGGAACTGCATGCGACGGCCAAGGACGTATGTGCCGAACTTGCCGCAGTGCGCCGTGTGCTCACTGAGCTCTCGCAAACCCTTAGGGACATGCATGGACGTGAGCAGGCAGACACATCATCCGTTGCAAGCTCCGTCCAGGGCAGCCCCCAACGTAGATCTGGAAGGAACCTGCGCTCCACAGGCAGGGGTGCCCCTGATACCCGCAGAGGGGGCTTGCAATAGCGACAGCCCACTGACAATGAGCATCTTTGGACACTGGTGTTCGGGGGGGAGGTAGGGGGGTGGAGGGGGTGTGTTGGGCTCACTTGGGTGGCGGGTCGATAGGGTGTTCAACATGACATCACATATGCCATAAAAAGTGCACGATCAACCAATGAGATGTGTGGACATTGATCTTTGTGTACTAGGCCATCATAGGCGTACAGTCCATATTGTGCATGTCCCAGACACACGCAGTGCCACGAGTCCCGTGTCCATGTATCAGCCACCAGGCGTGAGTGCTAGAAGCATACATCAATGAGATGCTGACGAATGTCACGGGCCTCCGGTGCCTCGCAGACTCCATGAGGTGCTGCCACATCCCCACCCTCATCATGACCATCTTCAGGTGCTTGCAGTTCTGCGTCAGGGGGCATGGGCACATTTCTACGTACGCACATGTTGTGGAGCATGACACATGCCATCACCATCTTTGCAACCTTCTCATGGCGGTACAGGAGTGCCCCGCCAGACCTGCTGAGGCAGCGGAAACGGCCCTTCAGTAGGCCGAATGCCTGTTCTATGACTACACGGGTACGTGAGTGGGCATGGTTGTAGTCCTCCTCATGCTGGTCCCGTGGGTTCCGGACTGGTGTGAGGAGCCATCTCTTCAGTGGATATCCAGCATCACCTGTATGTGGACGAGAAACGTATGATGTGGAATGCCATTGATACGTACGCACCCCCCCCCCCCCTTCCTGCCAGGTCATTGCCAATTCACATACCCCACATCATCATGCATGTAATGAGACTCACCGAGTAGCCAGGATCTGTTCCCTGCGTGTCGCTCCATGTAGCGTGGTATTGTAGAGTTCCTCAAGACCATAGAATCATGGGTTGATCCAGGGAATCGGGCGCAACAATGTGTAATGATCCTGTTGGAGTCACACACCATTTGTACATTCAGGGAATGGAATTGTTTTCGGTTGCGGTACTGGGCCTCCATGGCATGTGGGACGACCAATTCCACATGGGTGCAGTCGATGGCACCAATGCAACCCGGTATGCCGGCAAGTGCATGGAATCCCACTTTCGTGTTTGTAATTTCCTGCTCCGAGCGTGGTAGGGAGATGTAGTCGTCTGCGTGCTGCAGGAGGGCATCGAGCACTTGCAATAGTGTCCGTGAGAACAGTGGCTGAGAAATGCCATGCAACTGTCCGACTGTGTGCTGGTAGGTGCCTGTGGCCAGGAAGTGGAGTACAGACACCACCTTCAGTAGGGGTGGGATGGCGGTTGGGCTATCTATCATGCTGACAAGGTCAGCCTGTGTCATGTCCACAATGGCGGCTATGGTGTCCCGGTCCAAACGGTAGAGGGTGTGGATCTGCTCATCAGTGAGGTTGAACGGATGTGCTCGGAGGCGTGGGATTGCGGGCTGCCTGCGTGGTGGTAGTGGCTGTGCTGGTGGGCCTTGCTGGCCCTGCCTTGCCCTCCTCCTCCTCCTGCGTCTCCTCCGTGCGGCCGGTTGTAGTTGGTGTTCGTCTTCCTCTTGGAGTTGGAGCACTTGCAGTGCTATCAGGTCCCCCAGGGCCAACATCGCGAGTCCTGCCGGTAGCATTTCGGTGTGGTTGTGGGAGGAGACTGGCTGTGCAATTCATGTGTTTTCAGGCTGTATGGCCTCCACCTGTGGTGATTCATTCCACCTGTGCAAACTGCCCTCCCCTTTGGCCGAGCACGTCACGCGCACAACGCTGCAATTCGGGGAATGGTATCTTGCTATTGCTATCATGTATTTGTACCCGATGGCCGTGTTGGATTGGTTGTTATGTTCATTCGGCTATGGTCCCATTGTTTCCCATTCTATCTGTGCAGTCGCGAACAGACTTGTGAAGGGTCAGTGGAACGTAGTACTCGAGTAACGGTGGGCCCTCATGCATCACTGTACCGAGTTGCAACGACGGGCGGGGCGTCCCATTCGTGGGTGAAGGCAGTTGCCATTTTCACACACAGCCGCACTCGATGGAATAATTAGTGATTTCAAACGGCCACAGATGCCTTTCCGACGTGGTGTTGCAAATGAGGAATTCAAAGGGCGGCGCTTTCGGTCTTCAGCTGGCGGCGAGGAGATGCCCACAGGTCTGACTGCAAATATAACGTTCTATTGTTCAATGTCCTTGAGACAGGGCCCATGGCGAGGGAGCAATGATTGATATGAATAGTTTGGGATGCGCATTAGCTACGTGGGCGATGAGGCCGGCCGTTCCCAAATACATGTTACTTCACAACACTGGAATTACGGGCTGGGGCACTGTGGATTTTGCAGGCTGCATAACGCACAGACTCAATGGATGTTTCTAATGTCATGTGAGTAATTATTCAGGCGTTTTGATCCCGGGATGAGGGAATGATGAATGGATGCATGGGCAGGTGATTTGATACAGAGTTTGCCATGTACAGGGCTTCTTGGGATCTATCCGCCTCCCCTACGCTATGTGATGCAGGGCTGCCATAGTGGGACCATCGTCTATCTGGCCTTGTTGAGCCCTCCCTGTCTCGAGGCGCCCTCAGACACTTGTGTCCATGCACGTTGACATTCCCATCTGATGGATTCTGTTTTGACAGACGCATGCACAGGTACACTCGTTTGTGATGGTGTTTGCACCTCGATATAGATGGTTATGAGTCGCAAGTGGTTTTGGGGTGGTGATGATCCTTTTGAGTGGGCTAGCATGCATATGGCTGTGGATTTCGTGTGATCATTGAAGTGAGTTGTTCGAATGTAGTTCTGATGGCCATTCTGTTCTTTTTCTTTTCTTTTGGTTGACAGGTATCTCCTCCCCTTTTGCCACTGCCATCTGTATGCCACTCCTGCAGATGGATTTTACTCCCGACACCTGCTGCTTCGTGTTAATCGGTGGAGCAGCATTACGATCTTATGGGACGATCGCCAATGGCCCACATGCCCTTACGCAGTACTGGTGTCTCGGAGCAACATTTCGGCCTTTCAGCTGGACTAGTGCCTCCCCATTGGGACAGCCCTGCGGTTCTGTGCGCTTCCATGTTGCCTTTTCGTACGTGAATGTGGCTCTGTGTACCATGGGGGTACAGGGCGACACACAAGTAGTGGCTGGTCATTTCTTGCGGATGCAGCCCACAATGGTGATTAGTGTTTTGGAGTTCATGGCCTGATGGCTGTATGGGCTTGGTGTCTTTGATGTGCATAAATTGCTATTCTGATTTGGCCCGTGTAGCGTTTTTCTTTGCAAGTGATGTGGCATATGCCTATTTGGGGGGCGATGTATTGTGAGGAGATCTGCATTGGGTTCCAGCTTCGGGGTTTAGTTGCGTGGTACTGTACTGGGCGCGTTTGCCTACTAAGCCCGTGAGGTCAGGGATGGGGGCTGCCTATATGACAGTTTGAATGTTGTCATGCTCAGGGGCGGGGGATTGGGTTTTGTGTAACAGATGCCGGTCAGCCAGGTGGACTGGTGGAATGATGTGATTTTCGGAATATTGCTGGGCACAGGTGCCTGTGTTTGCGTGCGTTTCTTGGTGGGGGACTGTGGTCATGTCCATTGGGATGGCTTCTGTATTCGTGCCATCTGTGACCTGCAGCTCCCATTGGCCCCTCTTGTGTTGCTTTTGTTCGTTGGCATGCATGGGTGCTTTGTACATTTCAATGGTTGCATTGTGACTTCATTGCACCTACCGGGAGTTGTACTTTGTGGGCAGGGAGCGGTGTACAGGCACTCAGTGGGGCCGTTTACGGTTGATTCGCGATGCCGTACTTCTCGCCATGGCGGAATGGTACATTCCGCCATGCCTGATGGCGTTAGGTACATGTCCGCTAGGGTCGGAATTGGCGTACCGTTGCACCATGGTGGTGTTTGCGGTTTGGCATGGCGCGCGCGCGCGTGCTTGGTGCAGTTAGCGTTGGCGTTCACTACGGTGTCGCTAATGGCTTCGTACTTTGCGGTGACGGGTCATAGTCGCACCGAGCGCTATTCGATGGCGGTATTGCATTTCCGCCATCGTTTTTCGATTTCCGCCAGGGTCGTAATGAGGGCCAAGGTCTTACCCTAGACAAAGCAATGATAGACATTGGTAACACAGTCTTTAAAGAAGGCATGAGCTACGTAGCACTATCACACTTACGTACACTTGACGGTCTATTTCTAATCAATTTTGATGCAAGTAAAGTAAACGCTGATATTCCTTGCATTTTAGAATACAATAGACTTTGTTCACTATACACCACCCATCTAAACACATATTCTGTTCCACAAGAAGTAAAACATTGTAAAAGAAAACTAAATCAAACAGAAATGCAACAGGATGTCACTGAAAATCCTCCAAAGAGAGTAAAAGAAACTAAAACGTCATTGAGTACTACAAGCATAAAAGAACCAATTAGGGTAAGTACCCCAGGTACTTCATCAAAGAAGGAAGACAAACTAACAAGAAATCACTCAGATACAGAACTACCTGGTCCATTTAAACTCTCAAATATAGTTGGTGTAAGTTGCTATGCAAATGTAGCACTGAATATTCTATTTTAATTACCAACAATCTTTGACAACATTTACTTACACAGTACAGACCAATTGTGTTTGCAAATGTTAGTACTTCATAGAAACGCAACAAACAATCCTGACAACACGTATAGTGTTTATGGAATAAGACAACAATTGGACTACTGTGCTGGAATGGTGAAATTCACTATAAACTCACAGGAAGATCCACAAGAATTTCTAATGTACTTACTACAAGTACTGGAAAACAAAAGCATACCTATAAATGAAATCTTCCAGATTTCATACATGTGGAAACATACATGCACTCTCTGCAACAATGTGACACAAGAACAAATCCCCAATGAACGCTTCGTATATATATCAATACCTAATTGTGAATTCATTCCATTTCAGCAACTTGTACAAAATGCAAACCATGGTAGATTATGTTCTACATGAAATTCGGATAATCGCTCCACCTTACTAATACAAACACATAGTAAATACGTAATACTAATGCTTCTACGTTACAATGCAGATGGTACCAAAAACAACTGCAAGATGACTGGATTCACGCATGGTCAAGAATCACTTGGTAAGAAAACCTTCAAAACAATAGGTATAATCTACCACGCAGGAGCCACAACCAATTCAGGTCACTACACTGCATATATAAAAAAGAAATGTGGATGGTTTGAATGTAATGATAGTACCATTACTCTAAAGCAGAGATTACCAGCAAATATTTCAAACGCTTATTTAATGTTCGTAAAATCAAAATTTATTAACTAAACTGTACTTAAACCTTAACTAAACTTGTAGTAAAAAAATATAAACTGTTAGAATATTCCAACAGGTATCTAACTGCCCGAAGATTCTACAACAACTAATCAGATAAATGAATACCACTAAATTATATAAAAAAATAGACAGTTAGAATACACCAACTGGTATCTAACTGTCCCAAAATTGTACAATATCAAAACTGATAAATCAATACCACTAAATTATATAAAAAAATAGACAGTTAGAATACACCAACTGGTATCTAACTACTCCAAAATTTTACAATATCCAAACAGATAAATCAATACCACTAAATTACATAAAAAATTAAACAGTTAGAATACGCCAACTGGTATCTAACTGCTCCAAAAAAGGTTTTATTTTTAATCCAACATGGATTCTTTTCCTCCCACAGACCCAATGATTTTAGCAACAAACACAGAAACTGAGCAAATTGCACAGTACACTGGTTTGTAATCTACTAAATATGAGGGTCAACAAAAAAAATGTTGATTATTCAATGTTATAAGTCATTACAAAATACCAATACTAACATGATCTTTTCTTTTATCACAGAAATGAACAAGAAATACATGTACTCCAGTTACTAAACTGGAGTAAGTGTATTATAATAAGTACAACCATCACAACATATCACACCCATAGATTTGTTCTTGGATCCCAAACTTATAAGCCACTATGAGTGTGATATGCTGCGGTGGTTGTGGCCTGGGCATAGAGTCTTGGGTGCATGGCCATATGGCCATGCTCCCAAGACTCTATGCCCAGGCCACAACCACCGCAGCATATCACACCCATAGAGTCAAACATTTTAACTATGCCTTATGTGAACTTTTAATGTCCGCGGACATGATGAGTGTTCTTAGAACACTTTCAACTTGCCAGCGAACAATACCGACAGCGTCCTCCGGACACCCCCATTTTGTTTATTTACGAATATCCCAGAACACATGATATATTCTTAGAACAGTTTCAACTTACCTGCAAACAAAATGGACAGGCATACCGTTCTCAGGACACCCCCATTTTATTTATTTACGAACATTTCAGGACACCGTGTTCTAAGGACAACCCCATTTTATTTATTTAACAACATTTCAGGACACCGCGAGTGTTCGTAGAACACTTTCAACTTACCAGCGAACAATACGGACAGGGTCCTCAGGACACCCCCATTTTGTTTATTTACGGACATTTAAGGACACCGCGAGTGTTCAACAGCGCTCCCAGGACACACCCATTTTGTTTATTTATGGACATTTCAGGACACCACGAGTGTTCTTAGAACAGTTTCAGCTTGCTTGCAAACAACACGGACACATGTTGCGTCCTCAGGACACCCCCATTTTGTTTATTACCAAACATCCACCGTCCTCAGGACACCCCCATTTTGTTTATTGACGAACATCCCAGAACACATAATATATTCTTAGAACAGTTTCAACTAGCCAGCGACCAAAACGGACAGGCATACCGTCCTCAGGACACCCCCATTTTGTTTATTGACGAACATCCACCGTCCTCAGTACAACCCCATTTTGTTTATTGATGAACATCCCAGAACACATGATATATTCCTAGAACAGTTTCAACTTGCCTGCAAACAAAACGGACAGGCAAACCGTTCTAAGGACACCCTCATTTTATTTATTTACGTACATTTCAGGACACTGCATTCTCAGGACACCCCCTTTTTATTTATTCACGAACATTTCAGAACAACGCGAGTGTTCTTAGAACACTTTCAACTTGCCTGCGAACAATACGGACAGCGTCCTCAGGACACCCCCATCTTGTTTATGCATGGACATTTCAGGACACCACCAGTGTTCTTAGAACAGTTTCAGCTTGCTTGCGAACAACACGGACACATATTGCGCCCTCAGAACACCCCCATTTAGTTTATTTAGAACATTTCAGAACAGCCGTGTTGTCCGCAGACAAATCGAACACAACAAGAGGGTCTACCACATAAATAAATACAACATTTAACCCATCTCATACTCTCCCACCCTCCCCAAACACTCTTACACACCAACACACTCTGCTAAATACAATTTTTCAACCAAGTTTCACCACGCTGCCCGCGGACGTCCGCGAATCCAAGATGGCGGGCGCTACCGAAAATCTGACACGCTCCACGCTCTGCGCCGTCCAATCAGCGAACATGATGCATGTCTGCAGACATGACGCAGGCCGGTTGGCCAATCAGGACACTGTCCGCGGAGCGAACAGGGAAGTGTGTCCGCGGACCGAACACATATATCACTAATTTTTTTGTGACCTACTTTTTGGTCATTTTAAAAAAACTACTGGGCGGATCTTCACCAAATTTGCAAAAGCATGCTTTTGGGACCAAGCCGCTACTCCTGGTCCAAATTTGGTGAACATCTGTCCAGCGGTTTGGGCTGTAGGTGTGAGCAAAGTTTTTTCCCCATTCAGTCTATGGGAAAAAAAGGTTTTGGGACCCCCCTTATAACTTTGCCCCCCCTTGACGAATCCTCACTGAACTTTGCAAAAAATGTCAGAGTGAGCCATACACTATTTTTGCAAAGTTTGGTGAGGATTCGTCCAGGGAGAGCGAAGATATAAGCCACCCAAATAGTGCTCTTCCTATGGAAACAGCAACTTAACCATAACTACATGGCCACTACTGTGGCCATGTAATATATATATATATATATATATATATATATATATATATATATATATATATATATGGACACAACCCGCACCCTCGCCACCCTCGTTTTATGGACTGTTGCATCGCCACCCAGGAGTAGGCCAAGGTAGGCCGCAAACCAGAGTGCCCAGCCAAAGAGCCCCTTGAACAGAGCCTCAAGTCACTGGCCATGCAGCACAACCCAGACCCGAGCCCCACAGCCAAGGCCGCGAAGTTGCAACCAACATACTGCGCTCTCGATGCCAAGGTCACACCTGCCACTGCTAAAGGTCCCTCGGAGCCGAAAATACAAATTAAATCTCCGTAATTCTGCCTCAGCCACGGTCTCCCAACACGTGACAGGCTGACCTGATTCAGTGCCAAGCTCCAAGCAACTGAAGAAGCTCTGGTGTCTCACGCCTCGGATATAGCCTGCTACAAAGAAGTAACAAGTTACACACCGGCAGCGATGGGAATGGAGCCCTCTCATAGCCGTTGTAGGACCTGTCCATTGCTGTCCACTGACACATAGTCACACATTGTTGCCAACACCAGGTACACTGCAAGCTGGGAAGAACGATAGTCCCAGGCTTGGGGGCTCGCGGGTGGACCAATCGTGGAACGGGGGCTAGACACTGATGACACCTTAATACAACCAATCCCTAACTTTCTTCATGTAACTAATTTTGTGTAGCAATTCTTAGGGACAACCCAAGCGTACCACCTGGTCCTTTCTCCTCCAATAACACTCCTCTCCACACTGATCCATACTGACACTACCACTCAGGGAGCCAACCTGGGGTAGCGTTAGGTTTGGGGGCAAGATTTCCCAGGTGATGCACATTGTGGCATCACACAGGCAGAAAAAGGGCCTGCAAGCCCATCTACGCTGAGATGTTCCTTGGGTACCTACGCTCCGAGAACCTGTCCTTGTCTGTTTTATGCAATAAACAGCAGTAACTCTTTGCTCTTGCATGTGCCTCATACTCCTTTGGGACGTGGGAGGAGTTGGGGCCTCCCTACCCACCGGGGGTCCGCGGACGGCCCTGCCGGCCTCCATGAAATCACCCCGATGGATGTTGATGACATTTTCCAAACAAATACTTTGTCAAGAGCCCCATTAAACTGGAAATTTCCAGAACAATTTATTAGAAAAGGTTATTAAGAAAATATAAAAACGCTGTTTTCAGCCTACTCGGTTTTATTTTCGTACAGACAAAAAGTGCTGTTTTTTAACAGCCATGGTGTGAAAAACGCCTGATAGATTTGGACCAAAGAAGAAACAATTTGGGCACACAGCATTAACTTAATTTCCTTGACTTTGTTGGTGTACTTTCCCCGTACATCCTATAGAAGCACACCCCTTCTACGGTCCCACTCCCTCCTGTGTAGCATTGCAGCACTGTTCATATCTGTCTCACAACGTCCTTGTTAACAGTTGCACTCTCCCACTACATCCTATGGAAGAACTCCCCTCCATCCCTTCTACTGTCCCACTCCCACCTCTGTAGCATTGGAACATTGTGTATTTCTGTATCACAACTTCCTGGGTAACAGTTGCACTCTCCCACTGCCTCCTATGGAAGCACTCCCACCCCTTCTACTGTACCACTCCCTCCTGTGTAACATTGTAACATTGTGTACCTCTGTCTCACAAATTCCTGCGTAACAGTTGCACTCTTCCACTGCCTCCTATGGAAGTACGCCCCTCCACCCATTTTACTGTCCCACTCCCTCCTCTGTAACATTGTAACATTGTGTATCTCTCTCTCACAAATTCCTGCGTAACAGTTGCACTCTCCCACTGCCTCCTATAGAAGCACTCCCCTCTGCCCTTTCTGCTGTCCCACCCCATGCTGTGCAGCATTGGAACATTGTGTATTTATGTATCACAACTTCCTGGGTAACAGTTGCAGTCTCGCACTGCCTCTTATGGAAGCCCTCTCCTCCACCCCTTCTACTGTCCCACTCCCTCCTCTGTATCATTGTGCATTTCTGTCTCATAATTCCCTAGGTAACAGTTGCACTCTCCCACTTCCTCTTATGGAAGCACTCCCCTCCACCCTTCTACTGCCCCACTGCCTCCTGTGCAGTTTTGTAACATTGATCATCTCTGTCTCACAACCTCCTAGGTAACAATTGGCTCTCCCACTGCCTCCTATGGAAGTATGTCCTTCCACCCCTTCTACCGTCACACTCCCTCCTGTCTAGCATTGGAACATTGTGAATATCTGTATCACAACTTCTTAGGTAACGTAACAGTTGCACTCTCCGCATCCTCCCATGGAAGCACTCCCCTCCGCCCCTTCTACTGCCCCACTCCCTCCTGTGTAACATTGTGCATATCTGTCTCACAGCTTCCTAGGTAACAGTTGTACTCTCCCACTGCCTCCCATGGAATCACTCCCTCTACCCCCTCCACTGCCCCACTCCCTCCTGTGCAGCACTGGAACATTGTGTATCTCTGTCTCACAGCGTTCTAGATAACAGTTGCACTCTCCCATTGCCTCTTATGAAAGCACTCCCCTACACCCCTTCCAATGTCCCACTCCCTCCTGTATAGCATTGTAAAAATGTGCATCTTTGTCTCACAACTTCCTGGGTAACAGTTGCGCTCTCCCACTGCCTCCTATGGAAGCACCCCACTACACCCCTTTCACTGTCCTACCCCCTCCTGTGTAGCATCGGAACATTGTGCATCTCTGTACTCACAACTTGCTAAGTTACAGTTGCGCTCTCCCACTGCCTCCTATGAAAGCACTCCCCTTCAACTCTACTTCTGTCCGACTCACTCATGTGTAGCATTGTAACAATGTGCATCTTTGTCTCACAACTTCCTGGGTAACCGTTGCGCTCTCCCACTGTCTCCTATGGAAGCACTCACCTCCACCCCTTCTACTGTCCCACTCCCTCCTGTGTAGCATTGGAACACACACACACACACAGACACACACTTTCACAATATCCGTGGGAACCCTGTGATGTACTCCCACCACACCTGGGTCAACTATCATAGAAAAATGACATACGACTATCGGAGTACCATGTACCTCCAAAAATTAGCATTCCTAAACACACAACGAGCGATTCAAACAACACTGCTTGATTACATCACAGCCAAACATTCGGACACAGATTTGTTTTTTTAGAAAAATAACGCTTTTAACAAGAACCAATCATGATAAAACCAATGTAAACTCGGTTCACAATATCCTCTTGTTAGACAACACAAATATCGCAACCTGATATGTGGGGGTTAGTGCATGAGTCTACTGTCTCACCACCAGTTTTACACAGACACACACACACACACATCTGCCCCAACCCGGATTAGATAGGTCACTTTTAGCAGACAGGACACAACGGCAAGATGGTCTCCCTGTGCAGTCAAAGCTAAACCTGCAGATAGCAAATACAAGAAGCTGAAAGGATAGCTTCATGGGCACTGAAAGCTTTACATATAAAAATGTATGTATTTAATGTGTTTTCTACAACACTAACATGGCCTCACAGCCTCATTGGTGTTGGCTTTGGCAAATACAGTTTGGATCGACCCTGGTAATTTGCTTTGATTCACATGTCAACTGGGTAATTTCTGGGACAGTTATAGAATCTGTAAGGTCTCTTGCTTCAAAACACATATGTTTCATTTACATGCATGTGTATGGACATCCCTGAAGTTGACATCACACAAAATGCAGTCAATGGGAGAAACACCAGTCTTTGGTCCCTGTGGGCATCATTGAAGGTTATACTATAAGAAATTACCACGAGTAAGTCAAGAGCCAAATAACATTCTTGCACTGCAATATCATACTATATAATAAAAGTCCAGATGTATGTTTGTCTGAAGTCGTACTGCCCACTTCGCCTGTTATCACCGCTAGAGGGAGCTGTTGCCTTACCTATACAACAATAAGACTTCAAGTTCATCACCCAGGCAAACAAAACGTGTATTTCAACAATGATAACATCATACTTTAAGTTGCATACACTAAGAAAATATATACATTTAAAAAAAACATATTTCATTTGATTAGGCCTTATTTCTCTAACAAAATAAATAACTTTTTTTCAAAGTATTTATGTATTATGCCATTATTCATTGTAATATTTCTTTGTATGTATTATTATATCAATAATATTCTTCATGTATGTTTTCAAATTTATTTGACTTCATATGTATTTACACTGTGAAAATGTCTTCCTTTACGCACATTAGCCTGTGTACACAGGCATTTCCACTAGTATATGAATAGTCACTGTCCATATATTTGTTATAGTGCCGTCAGCTGCCGCTCTATAGTTAGGGTGAGTATCAAGTTCAATAGGAAACACTTAAAATGAATTGCTAATATTTTCTGACTCGAATGATAGATATTGCTGACATTTTGCAAATAAAATTGTTGTCACACCTCCCTTCCAGACTGGAATTGTTGGGAAGGGGTTCTTAAAAAATTTCAAAGTTATTTAAAAAGTTTCAAAAACATTGTTTCAGCCAAGACCCTATTCATTTTCTCATGGAGAAAAAGTCAAATCTTTGCTCCACTGCAGAGCCCAAACCGCTGGACAGAACTGGACTAGGTACGCAACAGCTTGGGGTACAAAGTGCTCACTTCATTTCCAGGGGGAGGGTCTGGGGTTATTGCTTCCAATAATAAATTTTTGATGGAGGAGAGGTGGCCCTTCTCCAAAAATGTTAGCTATATCTTTCCTCGTGCTTTGCAGCAGAGAGGCTGACAAGCTTCTGAGAATTGAAAAAGCAGCATTTTTTTCCTTAAATGTTATTGCTAATAACTTTTGACTTGCTAGATGGATTTAGATGACATTTTAAAACCAAAGAGTTTTCCAAACACCACCCCAAACCCCTAAACTGCAAATGTTGGGAACAAAATGCTGTACAATCAAAACAATTATTAAGAAAACAAAACACCCGAGTTTCAGTTTTCAGTCCATTTATTTTCCCATAGAGCAAAAATGCAGTTTTTGAACAGCCGTAGCACGAAAACCAATATTTGGACCAAATAAGAAACAATTTGGGAACAAAGCATTGACATAAATATCTTGGCTGGTTTGGGGTAAATCCATCTAGTGGTTTTTAAAATATTTGACAGAGAAGGGGGCCCCCTGCTTCTTAAAACCTTTATATCAGCCTTGGTACTTTTTTACAGCAAAGAGGATCTGCAAGGCTAATGAAAATTGACATGCAGGATGGATGTTGATGACATTTTCCAAACAAATAGTTTGTCAAGAGCCCCATTAAACTGGAAATTTCCAGAACAATTTATTAGAAAAGGTTATTAAGAAAATATAAAAACGCTGTTTTCAGCCTACTCGGTTTTATTTTCGTACAGACAAAAAGTGCTGTTTTTTAACAGCCATGGTGTGAAAAAACGCCTGATAGATTTGGACCAAAGAAGAAACAATTTGGGCACACAGCATTAACTTAATTTCCTTGACTTTGTTGGTGTAAATCCATCCAATATTTTTTTAAGTAGTTGACAGAGAACAGCCTGCCCCCTGTGCCTTAAAACCTTTATATCAATATTGGTGCTTTGTAGCAGAGAGGCTGAGAAAGATACTAATAAAAGTTCCAGGAGGGGTCCGAGGTTATTCCGTTCAGTAGTTGTTAAAATATTTGATGGTGAAGGGGGTGCCTCCTTCTCCCAAAATTATAGCTACATATGCTTCCCACAATGCATCAGCGAGTCTTTTCAGAAATGAAAAATCTGCCATTATTTAAAATTGATGTGAGAGATAACCGCGTTTATAATGGGTATAACTGGGGTTAGCCTGAAAACAAAAAGTAGAAAAAATGCCATTTGAAGGAGGAAAAGTGATGAAATTGCATCGGGCTAGAGGTGGGGAGGGAGAAAGAGGACGCCATGTGAAATTGTATAGTTGGGGTTTGGTGGGGGCTGGTACCTGTATTGCTCGCCCAGAGTGCACGGACAGTCATTAATCACCAGCGCAATTGCAGAGCCAATACTTTAAACGCAGGTAGACGACGCAATGATTTACAACCACACGCACGCTTAGAAAATAATGAACGCTTATACGGCTATTTATTCAAAGCTTGGAAGCAACAAGTGATAATACAGAAATAAATCACAGAAAAGACAGAGAATTCAAAAGAAAATACATCACTGTGGGCGTAACTGAATCCCTCATCTCGCCAGAAGCAGATGGAAGACCCTGATAACAGCCAGGCCGAGAGCACCACAGCCCACAGGTATGCCGGACAAAGGCGTTCACCTTCCGACTGAGGTCTTTGAACTTGTCCGGTCTGACCGTTGAGGGGTTCCGCATATATGCACTCCTCAAAAAGGGGTGGTAATTTCTCAAACCTTCTGGCAATGCACTTGCGCATTGATGGGCAACCATTGGTTGCCAGCTGGGTCAACCGACAGTAACCTCAAGGAGCAAAGCGCTTCCCTCTCCTAAGAACAAACGCCACAGAAAACAGTCCCATCACTCATAACAAGACATAACAAAACCAGCTTTCCCAGCTGACTGTCCTTGACTGCATACCAGGTTTGGAAAGCATGTTTTCTTCAGCAAAGTAAATTCAGCTCTCAGCAAAGTAAGTACAGCTTTTCACTGAGGCATGGAGTAAATATCCATTATGGCTCTGAGTGCCCCCAGAATACACTGCGCACCAGCGCCATGTTTTAGCTCAAGCATAACAGTATCCAAGTTCAAAACTCAAACATTTTTACATAACTGCGGTTATCTGGAGGGATACCCATGGTTATGATAGAAAACTAGATCGGGAATGAAAGTGCATCACACAAAAGGATGAGTTTTGGGGGGACTGGGAGAGGGCTAGGGGAGTGGTGGGGGAAAGATAGCTCGATGAAGGGGACACCTGGTGAGTGTCTGGTAGGGCAGGAACAGTTGGGGATTTTTCATGCTTTTCACGGTTAGCCATGGTTATGTGTGTGCATTTACGGATAACAGCGGTTATCTGTTGTACATTGATAACCGCTGTTATGGGGCAAACCTTTTATTTTAAAAAAGTGAGTTAAAATAATGAGATTAAGAAAAAAATCTGGAATTTTACAGTTACAGTAAGGTGTGCGGTAAAGGGTGTGGCCGAAGGCATTGGCTACTCGGTTACTTTAAGGTAGCGAATGGTGCAATATAGAAAGTGGCCACAGCCGAAGGCCATGGCTAGTGGGCCCAAATAAACCTAATGGCGCAATATCTCAAGGGACCACTGACGAAGGCCATGGCTAGTGGGCCCCACCAAACCCTAGTGGGCAACATTTCAAGGGGCTACAAGGAAAGACCATGGCTAGTGTGCCACAAAAAACCCTAGTGGTGTGGCTGCGGCTGAATGCTGTGGCCACTAGTTATTACAGAATGCCATGGCTAATGGGGCCTTTTAGGACTCCTCTATGTAGAGTGGCCACAGCGAAAGTGCGTGGTACTGGTGTATGGGAGGAGGGGGTCCTGGAACCCCCCCATCCATTTCCGAGCCATTTCCTGTTTGTATTTTGCCGTGGCTGCTCGGGGAACAGGGCCCGGCCACAGGGCACCCACGCAGAAATGCCCCAAGGGAACTGTGGCCCCCGAGCACAGCCCAGGCTAGAACCTATTGAGACTCCATCTTGTGTGCCCACCAACTCCATTTTGTTTTCATACAATGGCAGGCCCAGCCATGAAAGTAGAATACAGGCCTGCAGCTCTGCCCTTGAGATGCACACAGCGAGCAAGATACTCCACCTCACCTCCTCCCCTTTGTCATCTCTGCATCTGTCCGGTTCTCACAAGAGACTGGCCGTGCGAATGAAACTAACTTCACACTGTATCTTCTGTCTTCTGTCTTACCTCATTGACCCAGCCTCGGCCCAGCTCAAGACCTGGCTGCAGAAAGTCGTTTGTCTCTATAAACCTGCCCCCAACATGCAGACCCAGGCCATAAAGAATACCACCCCCATACTCTTTGAACATGCCTAAATAACTGATAGCGACCCTCGAGTGTGTAATGTTTGCTCACGCCTCAATATGTGAAAGTACATTTCCTTTTAAAAGCACTCATTCAAGAATGGGTTGTTCATGAACTGCTTTACCACGTGTGGGGTATTAAGAGAATTACAGTGAATAACAGCTTATCGTCCTGCTGCACGCGACATGTATAAATGTAGTAATGTCATCAAGATCTATTTGTATAAGTGTGAAATCTAATAGAGTGTAGTATGATATATACGGTAGTGGCCATGTAGTTATGGTTAAGTTGCTGTTTCCATAGGAAGAGCACTTTTTGGGCGGCTTATAACTTCGCTCTCCCTGGACGGATCCTCACCAAACTTTGCAAAAAAAGTAGTTGGGTCACTCTGAATTTTTCTGCAAAGTTTGGTGAGAATTTGTCCAGGGGGGGGAAAGTTAAAGGGGGTTTCCCAAAACTTTTTTTTTCCCATAGACTGAATGGGAAAAAACTTTGCGCACGGCTACAGCCCGAACCGCTGGACGGATTTACACCAAATTTGCGGCAGGAGCGGCGGCCTGGTCCCAAAAGCGTGCTTTTGTAAATTTGGTGTAAATCCGTCCAGTCGTTTTTTTTTAAAATGACCAAAATGTAAGGCAAAAAAATTAGTGATATCTGCGTTCGCTTCACAGACGGACTTCCCTGTTCGCTCCGCGGACAGCACCCCGATTGGCCCATGGCCTTGCGTCATGTCCATGGACATGCAACGTGTTCGCTGATTGGACGGCGAGGGGCGTGGAGCGCGTCAGATTTTCTGTGGCGCCCGCCATCTTGTATTCGCAGTCGACCGCGTACAGCGCAGTGAAACGTGGATAAAAAATTGTATTTAGTGCCGTGTGTTGGTGTGTAAGAGTGTTTGGGGAGGGTGGGGGAGTACGAGATAGGTTCAATGTTTTGTTTTTTTATGTGCTAGACCTTTTTGTTGCGTTCGATTTGTCCGCGGAGAACACGGCTGTTTTGACATTTTGTAAATAAACTAAATTGTGGGGTGTTTAGAGGACGGAGTATGTGTCATTTTTGTTCGCAAGGAAGGTAAAAATGAGCTATGAACACTCGCGGTGTACTTAATTGTTCGTAAATACACAAACTGGGGGTGTCCTCAGGACGCTGTCCGTATTGTAATCTGTCTAGTTGAATGTGTTCTAAGAACACTCGCAGTGTCCCGAAATGGTTGCAATTACACAAAATGGGGGTGTTCTGAGAACGTTGTTTGTATTGTTCGTTGTCAGGGTGAAAGTGTTTTAAGAGCACTCCTTTTGTCCGCTAATAGTACAATTTCCTAGGGGCGTCAACTGACTTTTTGTCCACTAAAGAAACGATAAATCTGGCTGGTGTGCGCCGACATTATGTGATAATCCTATGACTGGCGCTATTGACCTGGCTGACTTGCTTTTGCGAAACTAAATCATATCTCCCGCCCCTAAGCCTGATATTATCAAAGCATTCATATTCCCCGCCTCTCTCCATGACTTTACAGGGTGCGTAATGAAACGCGCCCAGTCGTCTCCAGTACTACGCGACTTTACACAGAACCCGGAAGACAACACACATTATGTCACACCACAGCGCGCCACAATTCGGAATATGAAACTGTGATTTAAAAGCAAAGAGCAAGATTGTAAATGTTGTAAAGTACATTTATTTGACATCAAATGTTTAGAGAATATTCAGCAATTTGCATTTGTCTTTGTTGTCGATCCCCAAAAGTTCATGTTGAGACACGCAATGTTCCTTTGCGGTACAGAGAGTGTTAGATCAGCTTACAACTCAGTGCGCCACAATTCGGAATATGAAACTGTGGTTTAAAAGTAAACAGCAGGATTGTACATTTGGTAAAGTACATTTATTTCACATGAAATGTTTAGTGAATATTCAGCGATTTGCTATTGTCTCTGCTGTCGATCAGCAAAAGTTTATTTGGAGCCACGCATTGTTCCTTTGCGGTAGATAGGGTGTTGGTTTATGATAAAAGCAGTAAATGGTCGCTCTGATAATCGGAAGGTTGCTCCAACAACGAGCCATTAGACCACCCTATTTGTTGGTATGTTGTTTGTAGCCGCTAGTACTGCGTAAGGGCATATTGGTCCTTGGCGATTGTCCCATAAAATGGTGAGGGTAATGAAGTTGCATATTTGGACCTGCACCTGGCAGTTGAAGACCCCATCCGCTGGAGTCTGTAAATCGTGACATAGGCAAAATGGGGCCACGTACCTGTTTTAAAAAACATAAATTAGTCTCACCAGCCGATCTTCATTAAAAATCATCATTTTATTTATTAGGGCGTGAAAATATTTGCTATCGAAGATAGTGCAACAGAGTATGTTAATAATAAAATAATAATATTTTCCCATTCATATAGCGCTAAGAACCGTGAGGTATGTAAGCGGTGCTTATTATTAACCACAGTGTGTGGTGCTCATTTATCGACCACGGAAGGATGAAAGGCTGAGTTTGGCCTTGCCGGGATTCAAACTTGCGTTAGCAAGCTGTGCACGGATGTCAAAGCGAGCGCTGTACTCGCTGTGCCACTTGACAGGCTACAGTGAAGTGGCACAGCGAGTAGAGCGCTTGACCGCCTATAGACCGGTTAAATTATTTCTATTAACCCACCATGTGTCGTCTGCCTTTTTCAGAGCCCTCTAAACGACAGGGGATCAATTCGGCGGTGATAGTGCGCGGTACATGATGCCACTTTCAACGAACAAGTTCAACTTGAGCGGTCTTTAATGCTACGCTATTGTAATTATATTTGTTATAAAATAATCTAAAGGGTTACTTACAGTTCAATTGCAATTTCCATTGTCTACGAGTGGTGCAGTCCCAAAGTATGACTCTGCGTGTGCCAACGATCTTTCGGATAGTGATATAATATATAAAAGTGGTTTCGTTTCAGAAATGTCATCCTTATCTTCTCTTACGTTTTAGCAACACTACTTCAAGAGAAGTCTTTCATCACAATCTCTGTCTGTCAAGGTCAAAACACAATACAACCTTATAGTCCGCTTGGTGAGCCTCTCCGGGGCCCGAGAAAAAAATGGAAGCAGCTGACCTTCACTGTGAATGAGCATAAATTCTTACTTTGCAACATTCTGTGTAAAGCCATCTGTAGAAGTTGTGGAAGCAGCTGACCTTCACTGTGAACGAGCATAAATTCTTACTTTGCAACATTCTGTGTAAAGCCATCTGTAGAAGTTGGTTTTTGCACGCTGTGTTTGTATATTGTTTGTGTGATATTAAAAAAAACTTTGTTAAAGGGACGTTATGGTTAAGTTGCGCTACTAAAAACCTATGAAATTCAGTGAAAAAACTTTGTTAAAGGGACGTTATGGCTCAAAGTAAAACCGAAAAACCCCTGAAATTCACCAGTTATGGTAACATAAGCAACCATAACTCGCCCCACCGTGCACTGCTAACACTAACACCCAGGACATCAAAGATGACATCACAAATGTCATTGATGACATCACTGATGACATCACATGGCTGGCTCTCCCTTTTCTATCCTTTACTGACATATCAAAGCCACATAGTTTTCTTCAGTAACAGTCAGGAAGTAAAAATTGAAAAGGTACTATATTTGTAGACTTAAGGTCCAGTCACATCATATGAAACATATACATAGCGGAAGATAAAGGCTTGAAAGAGAGCAATCCTTTCTGTGCATGAAGATAATCATTATGGTTATCAGCACTTTCTCATAGTTTTATTTTTATTACTCTACCTTCCCTCTATATGCCCTCTATATGCTCACATTTGTATACATTATACTCACTCTCCATAGAGTGAATGGGAACATTTTTTTGCTTGCGCCTACAGCCCAAACCGCTGGACGGATTTCCACCAAATTTAGACCAGGAGCAGCGGCTTGGTCCCAAAAGCGTGCTTTTGCAAATTTGGTGAAAATCCATCCAGTAGTTTTTTTTAAAATGACCAAAAAGTAGGTCAAAACAAATTAGTGATATCTGTGTTCGGTTTGCGGATACACTTCCCTGTTCGCTCCGCGGAAAGTGTCCTGATTGGCCAATCGTCTTGCGTGATGTTCGCGGACATGCAAAGTGTTCGCTGTTTGGACGGCGTGGAGCGTGAAGCGCGTCAGATTTTTCAGTAGCGGCCGCCATCTTGGATTCGCGGACGTCCCCGGACAGCGCGGTGAAACTTTGTTCAAAATGTGTATTTTGTAGAGTGTGTTGGTGTGTAGGAGTGTTTGGGGAGGGTGGGAGTGTATGAGACAGGATGAAAGTTGTGTTTTTTATGTGTTAGACATTCTTTTTGTGTTCGATTTGTTTGCGGCCATCACGGGTGTTCTGAAATGTTCTAAATAAACTGACTAGGGGGTGTTCTAAGGAGTCAATATGTGTCCGTTTTGTTCGCAAGCAAAGTGAAACTGTTCTAAGAACACTTGCGGTGTCCGGGAGTGTTCGTAGGTGGTGTCCTGAGGACGCTGTCCGTATTGTTCTCTGTCAAGTTGAATGTGTTCTAAGAACACGCGCGGTGTCCTGAAATGTTCGCAAATAAACAAAATGGGGGTGTTCTGAAGACGTTTTTGAGAACACTCCCAGTGTCCTGAAATGTTTGTAGGGGTTGTTCCGAGGACGCTGTCCGTATTGTTCTCTGTCAAGTTGAATGTGTCCTAAGAACACTCGCGGTGTCCTGAAATGTTCGCAAATAAACAAAATGGGGGTGTTCTGAAGACGCTTCTAAGAACACTCGCGGTGTCCGGGGAGTGTTCGTAAGGGGTGTCCTGAGGACGCTGTCCGTATTGTTCTCTGTCAAGTTGAATGTGTCCTAAGAACACTCGCGGTGTCCTGAAATGTTCGCAAATAAACAAGATGGTGGTGTTCTGAAGAGGCTTCTAAGAACACTCGCGGTGTCCGGGGAGTGTTCGTAGGGGGTGTCCTGAGGACGCTGTCCGTATTTTTCTCTGTCAAGTTGAATGTGTCCTAAGAACACTCGCGGTGTCCTGAAATGTTCGCAAATAAACAAAATGGGGGTGTTCTGAAGACGCTTCTAAGAGCACTCCCGGTGTCCTGGAATGTTCGTAGGGGGTGTCCTTAGGACGCTGTCCGTATTGTTCGTTGTTAAGTTGAAAGTGTTCTATGAACTATCGCGTTGTTCTGAAATGTTCGTAGGGGGTGTCCTGAAAACGGTGTCCGTATTGTTCGCTGGCAAGTTCAAAGTGTTCTAAGAACACTCACATTGTTTGCGGACATTAAAAGTTTCCCATAGATCATAGTTGAAATGTTTGACTCTATGGATGTGATATGCTGCGGTGGTTGTTGCCAAGGCATAGAGTCTTGGGTGCATGGCCATTTGGTACAAATCAGAGTACTGTGCAATTTGCTCAGTTTCTGTATTTGTTGCTAAAATCATTGGGTCTGTGGGAGAAAAAAAAAACCCATGTTGGATTAAAAAAAATCCTTTTCTGTTATGCTACAGTTTATTTGTTTGTTTGTTTTCAGTGTTCACTTGTTGTTTCTGGCTAATGCTTTATACTTTGCTTTGTTGTATTTTTTTTGGAGCAGTAACAGAGTCTTCATTTGTTTTGATATTATAAAATTTTGTAGTAGTTAGATACCAATTGGCATATTCTAACTGTCTATTTTTTTAATATATTTTAGTGGTTTTGATTTATCTATTTGGATATTGTTAAATTTTGGGACAGTTAGATACCAATTGGCGTATTCTAACTGTGTATTTTTTGGCCTAATTTAGTGGTATTCATTTATCTGATTAGTTGTTGTAGAATCTTTGAGCTGTTAGATAGCTTTTGGAGTATTCTAACAGTTTACATTATTTTAACACAAATTTATAATTTTGGGACAGTTAGATACCAATTGGCGTATTCTAACTGTGTATTTTTTGGTCTAATTTAGTGGTATTCATTTATCTGATTAGTTGTTGTAGAATCTTTGAGCAGTTAGATAGCTTTTGGAGTATTTTTGTAACACAAATTTACTTAAAGGTTTAAATACAGTTTATTTATCAAATTTTGGTTTTAAGAACATCAAATAAGCGTTTGTAAGATTTGCTGGTAATCTCTGCTTTAGAGTAATGGTACTATCATTACATTCAAACCATCCACATTTCTTTTTTATATATGCAGTGTAGTGACCTGAATTGGTTGTGGCTCCTGCGTGGTAGATTATACCTATTGTTGTGAAGGTTTTCTTACCAAGTGATATTTGACCATGTGTGAATCCAGTCAGCTTGCAGTTGTTTTTGGTACCATCTGCATTGTAACGTAGAAGCATTAGTATTACGTATTTACTATGTGTTTGTATTACTAACGTGGAGCGATTATCTGAATTGCAGGTAGAGCATAATCTACCATGGTTTGCATTTTGTACAAGTTGCTGAAATGGAATGGATTCACAATTTGGTATTGATATATATATATGAAGCGTTCATTGGGGATTTCTTGTTGTGTCACATTGTTGCAGAGAGTGCATGTATGTTTCTACATGTATGAAAACTGAAAGATTTCATTTATAGGTATGTTTTTGTTTTTCAGTACTTGTAGTAAGTACATTAGAAATTCTTGTGGATCTTCCTGTGAGTTTATAGTGAATTTCACCATTCCAGCAGAGTAGTCCAATTGTCGTCTTATTCCAAAAACACTATGAGGCCGATTCATGGAATAATTAGCGCGGCGCAAGTGGGCAAAAACGTGCGAATCGCAGTGGAATAGCGAAAATCGCAGTGAACGTGCGAAAATCGCACGAAAAGCAGCGCACGTCGATTCATGGAAGGCCGTGCGCGAGAAAACCAGCGGATGTGCGATAAAAAGTGCGCGGCGCACGTTAGCGCACAGGCCATCTAACAGCGTGCGCCAGGTCACAGCGAAAATCGCACAGGCCACAGCGAAATTCGCACATAGCGCGGCGCACGCAATAAAAGTAGGCGGAACACGGGCGTAACACTCGGAATGGGGAACAACTTGCCAAAACGTGGGCGTCACGGGGGAAGTACAGGGCACAAGTGCGCGGAACGCCCACACGCTCGCCTACAACACGTATTCATGGAATAGAATAGGGCAAAAAAGCGCACGCTCAAACCAGCGCACAGGCACAAACACGACCGCCACAAGAAAGGAGGCGGTAGCGTCTCTGCGGCTGTAAGAAATGTGCGCCAAAAGGTGCGCCAACAAATAGCACCTATATACTGCCATGATGAATGTCCCATACTGTGGCCCTCCAGGAAAAATGACGTGCAAAGGGGTACCCACAAACACGGACACCCGCTGACAAAAAATACGTGTGCATGTATACCGGGGTGCGCGGGAAGTGTCACACGCGATTTGCAGGGTACGTGCATCACAGGGGTTCGCGTGAAGTTATTCACGCGATCGGGCCTGGGGGAGCGGGCTACGTGTATTAAAGGGGTTCGCGTGAAGTTCCACACGCGATCGGGCCTGGGGGAGCAGGCTTTGTGTATTACAGGGGTTCGCGTGAAGTTCCTCACGCGATCGGGCCTGGGGGAGCGGGCTACGTGTATAACAGGGGTTCGCGTGAAGTTCCTCACGCGATCGGGCCTGAAGGAGCGGGCTACGTGTATTACAGGGGTTCGCGTGAAGTTCCTCACGCGATCGGGCCTGGGGGAGCGGGCTTCGTGTATTACAGGGGTTCGCGTGAAGTTCCACACGCGAATAGCCTGGGCGCGTGTATTTCTGGGGTGCGCGGGAAGTTCCACACGCGAATAGCCTGGGCGCGTGTATTTCAGGGGTGCGCGGGAAGTTCCACACGCGAATAGCCTGGGCGCGTGTATTTCAGGGGTGCGCGGGAAGTTCCACACGCGAATAGCCTGGGCGCGTGTATTACAGGGGTTCGCGGGAAGTTCCACACGCGAATAGCCTGGGCGCGTGTATTTCAGGGGTGCGCGGGAAGTTCCACACGCGAATAGCCTGGGCGCGTGTATTTCAGGGGTGCGCGGGAAGTTCCACACGCGAATAGCCTGGGCGCGTGAATTTGAGGGGTGCCCGGGAAGTTCCACACGCGAATAGCCTGGGCGCGTGAATTTGAGGGGTGCGCGGGAAGCTCCACACGCGAATAGCCTGGGCGCGTGTATTTCAGGGGTGCGCGGGAAGTTCCACACGCGAATAGCCTGGGCGCGTGTATTTCAGGGGTGCGCGGGAAGTTCCACATGTGATTTGACAGTGTGGCTCCTCCCAGGTGTACCCTGTACACCCTCCACGGCCCCTGCAGGCAGCCCACACCACAGGGGACTACCCTGCATCCCTGGTCATGTCCCGCAGGCAGCCCACCCAACATGGGCATGCCCCCCAGCAAAGGCACATGTCTCCTTGAACTAATGAACACCAACACATGTCCCCTTGCACCCCCACCCCCCAGCACTGTGGGGCACCTGCCAGCAGGCCCCCACCCATGTCCAACTCATGTCTCCCACCACCCCCAAACTCCAGCCACCAGGGTCACCCTCCACCAGGGCCCCACTCATGTCTCCCACCACCCCCACCCCCCAGCACTGTGGGGCACCTGCCAGCAGGCCCCCACCCATGTCCAACTCATGTCTACCACCACCCCCAAACCCCAGCCACCAGGGTCACCCTCCACCAGGGCCCCACTCATGTCTCCCACCACCCCCACCCCCCAGCACTGTGGGGCACCTGCCAGCAGGCCCCCACCCATGTCCAACTCATGTCTCCCACCACCCCCAAACCCCAGCCACCAGGGTCACCCTCCACCAGTGCCCCACTCATGTCTCCCACCACCCCCACCCCCCAGCACTGTGGGGCACCTGCCAGCAGGCCCCCACCCATGTCCAACTCATGTCTCTCACCACCCCCACCCCCCAGCACTGTGGGGCACCTGCCAGCAGGCCCCCACCCATGTCCAACTCATGTCTCCCACCACCCCCAAACCCCAGCCACCAGGGTCACCCTCCACCAGGGCCCCACTCATGTCTCCCACCACCCCCACCCCCCAGCACTGTGGGGCACCTGCCAGCAGGCCCCCACCCATGTCCAACTCATGTCTCCCACCACCCCCAAACCCCAGCCACCAGGGGCACCCTCCACCAGGCCCCCACTCATGTCACCCACCACCCCCACACCCCAGCAGTGCAGGGTCACCCTCCACCAGGGCCCCACTCATGTCTCCCACCACCCCCACCCCCCAGCACTGTGGGGCACCTGCCAGCAGGCCCCCACCCATGTCCAACTCATGTCTACCACCACCCCCACCCCCCAGCCACCAGGGTCACCCTCCACCAGGCCCCCACTCATGTCACCCACCACCCCCACACCCCAGCAGTGCAGGGTCACCCTCCACCAGGGCCCCACTCATGTCTCCCACCACCCCCACCCCCCAGCACTGTGGGGCACCTGCCAGCAGGCCCCCACCCATGTCCAACTCATGTCTACCACCACCCCCACCCCCCAGCCACCAGGGTCACCCTCCACCAGGCCCCCACTCATGTCACCCACCACCCCCACACCCCAGCAGTGCAGGGTCACCCTCCACCAGTGCCCCACTCATGTCTCCCACCGCCCCCACCCCCCAGCACTGTGGGGCACCTGCCAGCAGGCCCCCACCCATGTCCAACTCATGTCTCTCACCACCCCCACCCCCCAGCACTGTGGGGCACCTGCCAGCAGGCCCCCACCCATGTCCAATCCATGCCCCCCTGCACCTGGGTCCCAACATTCCCCAATCATGTCCGTAATGCCCATCCTCCCCTGCCAAAAGGCCCAACCAACTATCACACCCACCCACATATCAAAGGCAATTACATGTTACACCCCCAATGTAAATAATGCAATTTAACACATGTCTGTCACACACAATGGCTGCAAGTGAATGACAAAACACCCAACATGACATGCCTGAAAGCAATGAGATGATACGACACATTGAAGATTAAAAAAATAATATGTATTGAACAGCAAATAAGAAAAAACACAAAGCAAATCAAACAAAACAAGATGAATGTCCAAGAAAAAATTATGAAAAATTAAAATAAGCCAATCAAGAAGATAATCCTGGGTCCATGAGCCCTACCAAATTAAACCTAACTGACTACTAACTAAAAAGGGAACTATATACAAAAAAGTGGTGCATTGTCCAATCGCAACCAAAAAAAAATTCAAAAAAACAAAGGAAACCTAACCCTAACTATACAACTATATACAAAGGCAGCGGGCTATTCGGACGGCTCACTGGTTGTTGTCATGGGCCAGGGCATCCTCGAACTCCTGGTCAATGGCTTGGAGGCGGGCATGTTCCCTGGCCCCGAGGTCCCGCAGGGATAACGCAGTGTCAAGCTCAAACTCCCTGCGAAGACCCTCGAGGCACTCAGCCCGCCTCAGCGCCCTCCGCATGGAGTCCTCCGCCCTGACCATCGTGAGCCGTTCCTCCTCTGCCCGCTGCCGCTCCGCACCTATCCGCTGGCACAACCTCTCCCACACGGAAGCCACTCCCATTCCAGGGTTCTCCTGCCCTCCGGCCGATGCCTGCACCCCTGATGTTGATGGCCCCGAGCCATGATGCCTCCCACGTTGAGCCTGCTGCTGCCTCCGACGCAACTGCCTGTGCCAGCACGACGGCATCCAGGCTGATGGAAACCACCGACGCCGTCGTGCACGTGCCCTGCCCGATGATGCCGTCACATCCTCCATCTGCTGGGGTCCAGTTGCTCTGGTGTCCACCCCTGCTGGATCTCTGACTCCCGACTGTGGCAGGGATGGGATCCCCACCGAGCTGGCTGCATTGGTCGGGGCAGGTCCACAGGGGGCCCTGGTGGCATCTGGGCTGGAAGACGGCAAGGAGAACGACTGGTGGATAGCCTGCACAGAGGAGGAGAGGGCCGCCACATTGGCCAACACATGCAGGAAACCCCCGAACATGGCCGATCCCAATTGGGCCACGTCGGCACGGTGCACTTTGTGATGACGTGCGTGCTCCTCCCGGGAAGCACGCACGGCATCACGAATCGCAGCCGTGCACAACGCGACCCCAATCAGGACCTTCTCCGCACGGCCAGGGGTTCCCACGTCCGCAGGTGGAGGGGAGTCAGGTGACATGGACATCCCCTCTACCTGCGGACAGGCCTGGGACGGGGCATCCCTGCTGGTGCATGGTGGTGCACTCACAGGGTCAGGGACAGCGACATGCACAGGCCCCTCCACGGTGACCTGTGCTGCCTCCTGCCCCTGGCCCTGGACTGCACCACTTGCACCAGCAGGGATGCCCCCACCAGGCCCCATGTGTGCCCCAGTGGCGGCCTCCTCCTCCTCTGTGCAAACCACCAACCTGGATGGCTCCTCACCGTCTCCCACCGTAGCAGGCCCCTGTGGGGGCTCACCCACCCCTTCCGCTGCAGCCGTGGGGGCATCCCCGCCGCCTTGCTCCACAGCGCCGTCTCCGCCCTCTTCTTCACTAGCCGCTGCGTAGAGGGAGACAAAGAACACAAGCATCAGGGCACTGTACAATGGTCCCCTAGACAGGAAGCAATAGCAGATGAGCACCACTGTCAAAGTACACTTCCATCATGTCCCTCCACAACACATGGGCCAGTCCAGGCAAAGCACACACAGTAACAGGCATGGTGCATGCCATGGACATTTCCATGCATGTCCAATGGACTCTTGAAACATTCAATGATATGTAACTCACATGCATCATGCCTCATGCCCATCACATGCACACACTTCACCTCAGTCACATCCATCTGGCCCCAAACACACCAAACACAGCGGATACAAGGGTAATTTTGCTGCTTTACTGAATCTCTGCATTGTCACACACATGTGTCATGCATCCATGGCATGCACAAGTCACAGACACGCAGGTCAGGCACACAGACATGGCTACCATATATGTACCTGGCATCAGCACCCATCCCCCACCCCCACCCATGTTCAGGTACAGAGACTGGCATGCTCTCATGTTCATAATCTGATTAGGGCTCCCCATGCGGCATTTCAACACATGCAACAACCATGTGCATCACACATCACTGGTCGCACATGCATTACCATGATGCCCCTGCACACATACATGCATACATGGGCTATGGCACACATACAGGCAAGTATCATAGAACCAGCACACCGCAACATGCCCTGTCTCACACAGTAATGCATGGACACTTACCGCTCAACTCCAGACGGGCCTCCCTCTCAAGGATCTGGGCGTGGAGCGCTGGGCGTACGCGTTCCAGGACCCTCATCTGGATGGTACTCATGCGGCCCCGGCCCCCCTCCACGAGGCGCCGGGCCTTCACAAGGGTCCTGGACCTCAAGTCCTCCCAGCGCTTCTTGATCTTCAGGACGTCGCGGGTTGCCACCCCCTCCGCGTTGATGGCAACCACACAGTCGGCCCAGATCCTCTGCCGTCCTTCCTTGCTGGCGCGGGACGATCCAAAGAGGGCATCATACTGCCCCAGGACATGCTCCACCAGGACACCAACTTCGGTGACAGTGAAGCTGGTGCCCCTCTGCCCCTCTGGCCTGGGGTTGCCACTGGTGCCAGATGTGGAAGTGCCCGACATGGCAACCCCAGAGGCAGGTGTGGGTGGGCAACTGGGTCCTGGGTCTGGGCTGTGGAGCGATGTAATACCAGTCGGGAGTCTTCAGTTCCAGCAGGGGTGGACACAGCAACTGGACCCCTGCAGATGGCTGATGTGCAGGCACCAAATGGCAGGGCACGGTGGCAGCAGGCAGGCAGGCAGGCAGGCAGCAGCAGATGGCACGTGGGAGGCTGCTCGGGGCACTGGGGGGCAGTAACTCGGCCTTCTGGGCAGGAGCGTGGGCTTACGTGTGTTTTCGCGTGGCCAGCTTGATACGGAGTGATTTGGCACGTGAAAATCCTGCACGTCAGCGTGAAATCCGAGGAAAGGCCCTAAGCGCGTAAGCGCGTCAGCACGCATACGCGATTCTATTGGACCAGAGTCCCTCAGCGCGTAAGCGCGTCTGTGACGTGACCCGCACGGGTGTTCCCCACTCAGGACGTGATGACGGGGCACACGTGGAGATACTGCACGTCAGAGTGTCATCGCGTGTAATTGGACAAAAGTGCGCGTACACGCGATTGGCCTATGTACGTGTATTTAATGGGTGCGCGGCCACTTACACACGCAAGTACGTCAGCGAACCTGTATCCCGTGGTGCGTGTGAATTTCCACACGCTATTGGACTGGCAACAGGATTCCAGGGCTGCGCGGGTCACACGCTGTATCCCGTGGTGCGTGTGAATTTCCACACGCTATTGGACTGGGAACAGGATTCCAGGGCTGCGCGGGTCACACGCTGTATCCCGTGGTGCGTGTGAATTTCCACACGCTATTGGACTGGCAACAGGATTCCAGGGCTGCGCGGGTCACACGCTGTATCCCGTGGTGCGTGTGAATTTCCACACGCTATTGGACTGGCAACAGGATTCCAGGGCTGCGCGGGTCACACGCTCGCCTAGAACACGCGCTAAGCATAAATTGCGGACTTTAACAATAACAAGCTCAGACGCCAGGATGAACATACCGTTCCTAGCAGCAGTGGCAGTGGGCTACCAAAGGAGGAGGAGGAGGATAGTCAGGGCCAGAATATTCACACCCAGAACCAGCCTTTTCGGGATGCCTGATGACCAGGTGTATGGGAGGTACAGGTTTCCACCACACATCATACTGGACCTGGTGAGTGAGTGGGAGGATGACCTCACATCACCCACCCTGTGCTCCCAAGCACTCAGCCCCCTGGAGAAGGTCCTCAATGTACTGCACTTCTTAGCCACTGGATCATTACAGCGGACAAGTGCCATAGTGGGTGGGGTGTCACAGGCCACCCAGTCACGCTGCCTACACCAGGTCTTGAACATCATGACTGCACGCCCATCAGTCCGCAGGCACATATACCTGCCCAGAACACCTGCAGAAAGGCATGCTGCCGCCCTGGATTTTTACGCAGTGGCACGATTCCCCAAAGTGCTAGGTGCCATCGACTGCACCCATGTGGCTCTACGTCCCCCCAGGGCATCTGAGCACATCTATAGGAACCGCAAGCACTGGCATTCCATCAACGTGCAGGTAGCATGTAATGCCAAGGGAATCATCACCTCAGTATATGCCAACTATCCCGGCTCCACCCACGACAGCTTCATTTACCGAATGTCCACCCTAAGCCGGGACCTAGAAGCTGGGCGGCATGGCGATACATGGCTGCTTGGTGAGTATGTATGCCACTGCACATGCATGCATGTTGGATACTGAGCAAGGTCACAACCTCACCAATGATACCAATCCCCACCTCCACAGGGGACAGTGCCTACCCTCTCAGCCCCCACATGATGACGCCAATTCGGAACCCCACCACGCCACCCCAGGTAAGATTTAACACAGCCCACATTACAACCAGGGGCATAGTGGAGCGCACATTCGGAGTGCTGAAGTCACGCTTTCGCTCCCTTGACCGTTCTGGCGGGCAGCTGTTATACGCTACCCCAGTAGTGTGCAGGATCATAGTGGCAGCATGTGTCCTGCACAACGTTGCAACACGCCGGGGCCTGGCCGTGGACATGGTGGTGGCCCCACATCCCCAACCACATGCACAGCCGCTGCGCATGGGAGGGGAAAGGGCACGGGGGGAGGCAGCCCGTACACAGCTAGTGGCTAATTACTTCACATAGAAATCACACCCCTGTGGAGTGCACACTGCCCTGGCACATTCCATCTGACAATCAATGATGACTCAACCTGACACTGATCCTGAATGTGTGGAGAATGAACCGGGAATTCCATGTCAGCCTGAGATTGTTCACCTGGAAGTGTCACAATGTGTGCATCCCTACCCACACAGACACCACCAATGCAGTTTTGTGAAGTTACACATTGAAGCAGCTAAAATGAATACCCACTTGCAAAATGCAACAAGTGGACAGTGCCATGTCAGCCAACCCAACCCCAGCACTGCCACACGACACACCGTGCCATGTCATGCTAATTGCAGGTAAACAAAGTAATCCCCACAACATGACATCACTCTCACTATGTACAGTGGCACTATTAGAAACCTGCAACACCTGAAATGCTCACAGCAATGCCGGACCAACAACATACTTGAGCACGTAGTACCATTAACATGACATCAAAAATGTTACATATTAGTAGTCTCACCACCTGGAAATGCCTGCACTCCCACCACTACCAACTGTGCAGTGTTGGCGCCATGTAGAGTTGTAGGTGCACTGCTGCCAACATGGTCCCCATCGCCAGACTAGAGGTCCTTGTGTGGACTTGAGGAAGGGACCTGCAAATTGGGAGGTAGACAAAGAAGAAGAGTTACACATCAATGCAACATGCAGTGTACAACACAACAGCAATATGCACTAGGAATGTATACACAGTATTGACTACAGACTGGCCACACAGCTCATGGGAGTCCAACGTCACTGTGTAATTCACTGTCACTTGGGCACACCCTTTGCAAGCCCATGGAAACGGGAAGCAGGAGGGGTGTGTGTGACTCAAACCCAAGCATCTGAACCAAATACATTACAAGCCTGCATGTGCCCAGCCACAATGCAGCGTATGCCCACAGGAACCACGGAAGCCAACAGATCGGAGCCAACAGATCGGAGCCAACAGATCGGAGCCAACAGATCGAAGCCAACAGATCGGAGCCAACAGATCGGAGCCAACAGATCGGAGCCAACAGATCGGAGCCAACAGATCCTCCCAAAAAAATTGGGAATAAAAGAAATCAAAATAAAAACAAAAATAAGAAACAATCAAAAATGGCCATTGATGGGCCCGGGGGGGTTGGGGAGGCCACCCAGGAGGTCCGAGGACAGGATGCACACCAGAACCCACCTGCGTGGATCCTGGGAAAATAAAACACCTCCATGGGCTCATGGCCCACACGGCTACCCTATTGTGGGAGTGTCACTGCTGTCGCTATTATCACCCTGTGCAGCTGCATCCGGAGGTGGTTGCACTATGGGAGGCAGCCCACGCAAGGCCCTAGTCTGCTCCTCCATGGCTGCAAGCATGCGGGTGTGGTAGGTCTGGTTCTGGAGGATGAGTGTGCGGAGGTCCCCATGCAACAACTCACGGGATGCCCGGACCTCCGCCCTCGTTGCCTGCATCTCAGCTGAGAGCGTACGGGTGAGACGCTCCAGCTGCTGTTCTGTCCTTTGGTGTGTTGAAGCCTCAAGCTCAACAAGAGTCGTCCTGAGGTGTAGGAGCTCCTGCCTCAGGGCTTCCCTGTGGCCCTGGGACTCAATGGAGATGGCCTCCTGCAGAGTCGCCAGTGCCGCCCGCCTGTCCCTGTTGGACCCCAACATGTCCTCCCTGTGTGACTGGCAGATGGAGTCAGTTGCCTGCTCTAGTCGCTCCATCAGCCTTTCTGGGGGGACAATGGAAGTGGCCACCCTATCCATGGCCTGAGCCATCATCTCGGATGATGCAGCCTGTTGGGTAGCCATACCGTAAATGGATTGCTCCCATGCGGTATTGCCAGGTGGTGTACGGCCACCACGTCGGCGGGCACCACACCTGTCTGGGGCAAGGCGAACTGCGCCTTGCTGTGCCGGCACTGCCTGAGGCTGCAGGACTGCATTCCCCCTCTGATCTGCTGGCCCAGGAACAGGATCAGATGTCGCGGAGTGTGACCCTGCATCCGTAACCACCGAAGGCGTAGCTGCCAACACTGACATCCCCCTGGAGGGTACTGACCCTGGTGCAGGTGGGTGAGACAGAACAGAATCCCTCCCTGGAACACTCACCAGCGACGGCACGTAGGTCTCATCCGAATCAACACCTGAGTACAGCTCGGGGGAGGTGCAGCCAGAGACACCCCTTGAGAGCACGACCTGCAGCACTTGTGGGTTCTCCCCCACCACCACACCACGTCCCTCACTGGTGGTTGGTCGGCCCTGGGACACCTCCTGGGTCTGCACCATCTCCACAACCCCAGCAGTATCAGGTGCGTCTTCCCCTGCAAAGACATGAAAACAAAGTAATGGAAACAGGCATTAGCACCATGGCACACATTGAGGGCTGAGAAGCAAGAGAACCAGTACTTGATTGACATGTCCCACATGACTAAAACCCTCCCATGCATGCACCCTCACTGCGTATGAAGTGCAGGCAAACGGCACACACTGATGACACCAAGATGGAAGATGAACAAATTTTCTGCATGCTGCCTGGCAGTGGCATCACACATTGGCCTGTGATTGGCAGGTGAAACACACATGCCAACACACAGATGGCATGTATCATTGCTATTGAGTGAAGATGGAGAGGAGGGCAGCACCTATTCATTCAGTCCAGTTCCCGCATGTAATAGCTTTTCTGATTCTAACAGGTCAGATTTTTCACCTGGAGCTGCCAGTCTGTAATGGTCAAATTGCACAGGGACATGTGTGTACAAATGATATCCAGGTAACAAAGTCACTCCCCTTTACCATACCCATGTCAGACATGTGACTAGTGGACAGCGACATGCCTAGTGAAAGTGGTGGAATGCAAACAAACTGACTGAATGAACAGTGAAAAATAAGCAAATCTGTTGTGTCAAGGTGACACTTCAAGGGCAACTGGCGTGCAGTTGTGCTAGATGTCTACTGTTGGCAGAAGGGATACTGCTATGGCCAAATGCAGCTGCGCAGGAAGTATTGCATGAAGCACATGGCTGACCCATACGACTGAGGCGCACACACTCTCTCCTGGCACCCAAACAGAAGCCCTCACACACACACCATGCACATGTATGACACACACATGCATGTGCACTCACCGGACAATGCCTCGTAATCAGCCAGATCTCCCACGCCTTGGATCTGTTCCTCCGTGACGTAGGTCCCAGCGACTGACTCATGTGGAGTGAGTTCCATGTCTACTACTGGAGACCCACCTCCAGTCACTAGAGTTGCGGCATGACTTGAGGCCAGCTTACTCTTTGCCCTGCGCTTTAGGTCATTCCAGCGCTTATAGCAATCATTGGCTGTGCGCCTCACGATTCCAAGGGCACTTACGATGTCCGCAACGGTCTGCCAGTGTGCCTGGCGTTGTGCAGGTGTGGTCTTGGATCCTGCAACAATGACCATCTCGTTGTCATGTCCGGACACATACTCGACAAGTGCATTCAGTTCGTCATCCGTGAAGCTGGGCTTCCTGGACGGGCCGGACTGTGTAGCCGTGTCTGGGGCATCAGCCTGTGCCGGACGAGCACTCTTCCTCTTCCGCTTGGAAGGTGGTGGTGATCCTGAGTGTCCTGCGCCGCTCTGGACACTAGGGGCAGGAGCCCTGGTGGACTCTGTATCAGGAGTGTGGGATTGCACACTCAGCATGGGAGTTGGTGCAGGCATTGGCTCGAGTGTGATGGTGTCAGGGGGAATGTCAGCAGCATGGACTAGGACCGACACTGTCCTGGCTGGGTGTGTGAGGGCTGGGGTGGATGGAGCCGCAGCTGCCCCTGCAGCCACTCCGCCCTGCCTCCTTGGTGCAGCAGATGACCTTGCTGCCCCAGATCCACGTGGCATGATGGCATCAACGTGCACCAGCGCACGTGTCATAGCCCTGCTGACCTGGAAGTCAGCCATGGAGTCAGCCAGGTCTGGTGCCACAATGGGCTGGTCCAACAAGGGCTGAGCATGGATGGTGTCAGCCACTTCAGCCTCAACGGGAGGGGGGGAGGGGGGGAGGGGGGGGGATGATGGGTGCCCCTGACTGGTCCTCCACACATGGGGGGACAGGCTCACCCTGCAAGTTACGACCACGTCCCCTACCGGATCCACCACGGCCACCACTTGTGGCTCTTCCACCTTTGCCACCCTTACGGAATCCTCGCCTCCCAGCCATGGCACTGATATTAATGTGCGTATGGGAGTGGCTGTAGACAATTGTCCTGGGCAATTGGGGGTCAAAGGGGTTGGGTACCAGATGGTAATTGTACCCTAGTGCTCTAGCACGGCTGATTGTAACCCCTGGGGAAAGATGACGGGTCACGCAACGCACAGGAGGCCCAAAAAAGGGAGATGACGTGCACGCAACCCCTCCTAGACCACGTGTGCAGAAAGAAAAACCTGCACTACGCTGTGGCACCCAGTAACACAAGAATGAACGTATGCGTGTCACACGCAGCCTAGAATGACCTCTGAAGGGGTAGGCAACACACGGGGCAAGCACAGAAGTTGGATACGTGCGTGACTCACCGTCTGCCAGGTAAAAGAGCGTGAAGAATGAGCGCGTTTGGCTGGCTAAACCCCCGCCAAAAGAAGATGTGTACGCTGTCTGAGAAGACAGGACAACAGTAGAAGGGGACACTGTTTGAGGGAACAGGCCCAGGTAAACCAGTAAAAGAGAAAAAAGAGAAAAAGCTGTCAGAGGTAACAGGGAATACGAACTGGAAACACCGTGAAGTAAATCGCGTGTGAAACGACAAGAAGTACAGATTTCACCCACTCGCTCTCCACGAAAAGCACGTACAAGGAAATGGTGTTCTACATGTACCTTATATACAGGCCCACACGTACAGCGTCACTTACGCGGCGTGTACGTTCACCAATCACACGCTTTGTCACTCCTGCGTGTAGATCCATTTTCACCAATCACACGCTTTGTCACTTCTACGTGTACATCCATTTTCACCAATCACACGCTTTGACACTGGGACGTGTCACGCAACAATTTCCTGCACGTGCAGGTGACTATAGACGCGCATATGCTGTTGACGGGTTTACGCGCTAAGGGCCTTTGCTGACGTGTGGGATTTCACTACCTATCAGGCTGTCCACGCGTTCACACACGAGAGACCACGCTCCTGGCCAGGAGGCGAAATTACTGCCCCCCAGAGCCCTGAGCACGCTCCCACCTGCCATCTGCTGCTGCCTGACTGCCTGCTGGCCACGTGCCCCACAGTGCTGGTGGGTGGGGGTGTTGGGAGACATGGGTGGGGGCCTGGTGGAGGGTGCCCCTGCACTGGTGGGGGTGGTGGGAGACATGGGTGGGGGCTTGGTGGAGAGTGCCCCTGGTGGCGGGGGGTGGTGGGAGACATGGGTGGGGGCCTGGTGGAGGCTGCCCCTGGTGGCGGGAGGGTGGGGGTGGTGGGAGACATGAGTGGGGGCCTGGTGGAGGCTGCCCCTGCACTGCTGGGGGGGTGGGGGTGCAGGGGGACATGAGCAGGTGTGCAGGGTAGTCCCCTGTTTTGTAGGCTGCCTGCAGGGGCCGTGGAGGGTGTACAGGGAACACCTGTGAGGACCCACCCAGCCTAATCGCGTGTGATGATTCCCACGCACCCCTGTAATACACGTACCCTGGCTAATCGCGTGTATAACTTCACGCGTACCCCTGTAATACACGTACCCTGGCCAATCGCGTGTTAAACTTCCCGCGTACCCCTGTAATACACGTACCCTGGCCAATCGCGTGTTAAACTTCCCGCGTACCCCTGTAATACACGTACCCTGGCCAATCGCGTGTTAAACTTCCCGCGTACCCCTGTAATACACTTACCCTGGCTAATCGCGTGTTAAACTTCCCGCGTACCCCTGTAATACACGTACCCTGGCTAATCGCGTGTTAAACTTCCCGCGTACCCCTGTAATACACTTACCCTGGCTAATCGCGTGTTAAACTTCCCGCGTACCCCTGTAATACACTTACCCTGGCTAATCGCGTGTTAAACTTCCCGCGTACCCCTGTAATACACGTACCCTGGCCAATCGCGTGTTGAACTTCCCGCGTACCCCTGTGATACACGTACCCTGGCCAATCGCGTGTTGAACTTCCCGCGTACCCCTGTAATACACGTACCCTGGCCAATCGCGTGTTAAACTTCCCGCGTACCCCTGTAATACACGTACCCTGGCCAATCGCGTGTATAACTTCACGCGTACCCCTGTAATACACGTACCCTGGCCAATCGCGTGTTAAACTTCCCGCATACCCCTGTAATACACGTACCCTGGCCAATCGCGTGTTAAACTTCCCGCGTACCCCTGTAATACACGTACCCTGGCTAATCGCGTGTTGAACTTCCCGCGTACCCCTGTAATACACTTACCCTGGCTAATCGCGTGTTAAACTTCCCGCGTACCCCTGTAATACACGTACCCTGGCTAATCGCGTGTATAACTTCACGCGTACCCCTGTAATACACGTACCCTGGCCAATCGCGTGTTAAACTTCCCGCGTACCCCTGTAATACACGTACCCTGGCCAATCGCGTGTTAAACTTCCCGCGTACCCCTGTAATACACGTACCCTGGCTAATCGCGTGTTGAACTTCCCGCGTACCCCTGTAATACGCTTACCCTGGCTAATCGCGTGTTAAACTTCCCGCGTACCCCTGTAATACACGTACCCTGGCCAATCGCGTGTTGAACTTCCCGCGTACCCCTGTAATACACGTACCCTGGCTAATCGCGTGTATAACTTCACGCGTACCCCTGATATGCACGTTACCCGCTTTGCGTTCCTTGTTTGGCTGCCCTGTAAACTGGTCCAGGGTTAGCGCAGCGCTTTGCGATGATTTAGCGATTTTGCTGGCTTTTCCTTGCGCGAGGGCGTTCTTGGGGGCGTTACTGGCGCTGCTGCAGGGTCGCTGCGATACTCTGCGCCACGGCTGGTTTGGGAGCATGAAATCCATGAATACGCTGTGCGCGGAAATCGGTTTTATCGCACGTTCCTGGTGCAGTCAATCGCACGCGGACACTCTGCGCCAGCCGCTTGCGACACTTTTCTGCGAAATTCTATGAATTACCCTGTATATGTGTTGTCAGGATTGTTTGCTGCATTTCCTTGAAGTACTAACATTTGCAAACACAATGGGTCTGTACTGTGTGAGTAAATGTTGTCAAAAATTGGTGGTAATTGAAATAGAATATTCATTGCTACATTTGCATAGCAATTTACACCAACTATATTTGAGAATTTAAATGGTCCAGGTAGTTCTGTATCTAACTGCTTTTTTTGGAGTTTGTCTTCCTTCTTTAAAGAAGTACCTGGTTTACTTTCTCTAATTGATTCTTTTTTGTTTGTGGTACTTGATGAAGTATTAGTTTCTTTTACTCTCTTTGGAGGATTTGGAGTGACGTCCTGTTGCATTTCTGTTTGATTTAGTTTTCTTTTACAACGTTTTAGTTTTTGTGGAACAGAATATGTGTTTAGAAGGGGAGTTAATAGTGAGCGAAGTCTATTATATTCTAATATGCAAGGAATATCAGCGTGATAGTGCTACGTAGCTCATGCCTTCTTTAAAGACTGTGTTACCAATATCTATCATTGCTTTGTCTAGGGTAAGACCTTGTGATTTATGAATCGTGACTGCGTATGCAAGAGTTAGAGAAAATTGTTCTCTGCGTACATACATATCTTTGAAGAGAAGGAATCTAGCTGTTGAGCATCCTATCCGTTTTACTTCAAGAGTATATTGACAAACTGAATTTTGTTGTCACGTGGGTATGTTTGAAAGCCAACAACTGTACCCAGTGCTCCATTAACTAGTCCTTGGTCCACGTCAAGGATACGTTTAAGCATTACTCTGCAATTTAAGGATAATTTTAACATCTTTTCTAAGCCTGCTGTGTTTGAGATTGATTTTTCTAAATTATTTAGTCTTGTTGTGGCTTGGTCACACATGGGTAGTGTCATACCATGTACATCTAGTTTGTCTGTGGCGCTAATTTCCATTATTGGTTGCATTTCTTTACTTAGCATGATTTCATTGAATTTGAAACAGCTTGCAAGAGTTGGCATTAAGGCCATACAATTGACATTTTTGTGGGCTAATTGTTCCATAACATCTGTAGCACATGCATTATCGCCATAAAGTGCATTAATGTGCCAGGTTTTCCATGTTGCTTCTGCTTCTTTAGAAAGTATACCAACTCTCAAACTTTTAAAAATGTTGGCATAAGTTAGATCTGCAGATTGGCGCATGTTTTCTGTTAATTCTCTGTATTGGAAATGTTGCCAAAGGTTGACATTTCCAATGCTGCCAACAGTTTTACGGCAGAGTTTGTGCCCTAATGTTTTAAAAATAGGTTCACCTTTTACTGGTGTTAATTGAAGCAGATCTCCAAAAACAATAATGTGTTTTCCTGCAAAGAGCTCTTCATAGTCTGTTTTGAGTACTTCTTGTAATCTGAGATGAATCAAAGCTAACATCAGGTTGGAGACCATGCTCACTTCATCTATTAGTAGCATTTTCATTTGTTTAAATACTCTGCATAATTCCATTGTAGCTTCTGCAGAAAGTTTGTAATAGTCTAATTTGTTCTGGTGTTCTACTGGTAATAGTAGTAATCGGTGTAGTGTAACACCACCTATGTTGTAGGCAGCTAAACCTGTGGGGGCAGTGACAACAGCTGACAGTTTGTTGTTTGTCGATTGTTGAAGGAACTTACTAATGATTTTGATTAGGAATGTTTTGCCAGAACCAGCTTCACCACTGACGTACAGTAGTATAGGTTTATAATTATGGCAGGAACATTCTTTATTTTCATGTTTTACACCATGTGCAATTTGTGTTGTTACTTCTTGAAAAATGCTACTTTGCTCATTGTTTAGTTTTGATTGTAGTATAGTTAAGTTTTCCTTATCTTCATACTGACACATGGTGTTTTCTACTTCTATCATAGCTAATTCTGCCTCATTTGTTATTAGTGGTTCTCCCAGTGGTTCTTGGCTTCCTGTTACAGAAGGTTGACTACTGTCAGGAGTATCCTTATCTAGTTGGGCTTGGAGTTCTTCTTCATGTTGCTGTTCATTGTGCAACATTGTTTTGTACTGTGTAAAGTTTACATCAGTTATAGTGCTTTCATTTGCTTTGAAAGCATCCTCATATGAGTCATAGTTATCTAGTAATTGTTCTTCTTTTCTCCATGGTTTGAAGAGTTGTAGCAGGGGCATGTAATATACTTCTTTATGTTGAGGAGTCTTCAATGACAATTTGATATGATTAATTACATTTGGTTTAGTGAGTTTAACTAAGCTGCCTTCACAGTCTGTCACTCTATATTTACCTTTTTTTTCATCAGGTTTCATATTATTTTTGTATGTGTAGTTTTGGGCTATTTGGTATAGACACATGTTTTCCAAAGTATTACTTCTGTTTGGGTAGTATGTGTCCAATAAATTGTTTTTTAAAATGTCTTGGCTGTTGGGATCATGTTTGGCTATTGTTTCTATATCTTCATATGATTTTAGAACTCTTTTTCTAGATTTAGCTGGACCAAGACTTAGCCATACTATATTTTCAGCTTTACAATACAATGAAGTACCAGTTAAACGATCAGCTGCTTCATAAAATCCACATTCTCTATGGGTGAGCATTTTTATGCCCAAGCTGTATAATTTCTGAGATACTGTTTTATCTGATGACAGGTCATTCCAGAGGTCTTGGAGCTCTGTCTTTTCTGCTTTAGTTAAGTATGCTGTGACATATTGTGCAACTGCAGTAGAATTGTCTGCAATGTACTGCACATCTATGTTTGCATTCCATAAGTGGGCAATGATTGCATTATAATCATTGATATATTTTTCTTCTTCTTTTCTTTTTATGTAATATGTATTTTTAGGTGACTTTCCTTTAACACTATGTCTAACTGAAGACATGAGGTTGTTTACTTGACCTGTATTTGTAACTGGACTAGGGAAACCAAATCGGCATTTTGTGTAGTATTTGCCTTTGTTTTTGTATTTGCGATGACAATATTTTCCACATTTGTGTCTTTGAAATTGTAAAATTTGTGCACGAAGATCACTATTTGTGGCTTCTGATGGAATTTCACAAGTGACATATTTTTCAATAAACTGTAAAACAGTGGCATCACTGTCTTGACCAAATTTAGGAGCATCTTTAATCCATAAAAGCATGTGGATATGTGGTGCTCCTCTGGCTTGGTATTCATTTCTCCAAAAGAAGTGTTGCACTTCTCCAAGGGGAGGAACAGTTTTATTACAAATAAAATGTAGCATAGCAATGAAGCAATGGTGAAAATATCTTGAAACATTAACAGGATCCAAAGAACAAAGTTCTCCAGGTGTTAGAATATCTATGTTTGTTTTGTTTTTATTTGATATGCGTAGGAAATCATGTAAATCTTCCCCTGCATATTCTGCACAACTTAATGTAACAAACCAAGTGGGTGGGCCAAGGTTTCTGATCATACAACGTACATCTCCATGACGTCGAAACCAGTACTCTTTAGTACCACGCATATTTGCTAATAGATTTGTAATATCTGATTGTAAAACCTCATCCTTTTGTTGCACTTTCTCTAATAATTGTGTAGCTGTCATATTCTGAAAGTGTGATCCTGATTTTAATATGTGTGCAACTCCGTAACATAAAGTTGCTAGTTCACTTTCAAAGAGTAGGTGGAATATGTATTCCACATTTTGTCTAAATCTGGGATCTTCAGAATACATCCGTAATGAGCGGTATTCTGAAGCTGATATTTGAATAGGTCTATCATCATACCTTCCTCCTTTGCCAGTAGGAAAGAGTAGAGGAAAAGCATGTGCTTCTATACTTTTTTCCCATATACTGATTGGCGATCCTTTTGTTTGACGCATTTGGTAAGTTTCCAGTACATCTTGTACAGTGTCATTACCGTGCAAAGGATGGATTGTATAATGGTCTAAAGTATTTGATATTGTAGCAGGATCTAGTAGCTCAAATTGACCAGCTTCTTGTGTTTCTTGAATTATTTCAGTTGTATCTTTCAAGTTTTCTTCAATATTAATTTCTTTGTAATATTCATTATTCTCTTTAAGATATTGGAAGGCTTGTCTAACTTTATATAAATCTACCAGCTGTTGCCATCTTTTTTTGTCTTTTGTAGGTACTCCATTTACTAATATAATTAAAGATTGCTGCATTGGACGTTGCACTCCTAGAGTATGCACATTTTCTTTTAGATTTAATGGTAAATAAACTACTTTTCCACGAATGCCTTTTACCAATTCAGAGGGAGGTAATTTTGCTGTTTTTGGTTGAAGGCGTATTATTGCTTGAAATGGGTGTACTGTTTGAATTATGATGCTCTCATATAAATTAAGTTGTTGTAGAGGTTTTGGTACTGGGTATAATTCCAAATTATTTGTGATAGAACGTGAAGGAGTTTGGTTGTTGTCAAGTTTTGTAGTGCAATAATTGCAAAGTATTAAGGGCTCAGTTATTTCATATTTGTTTTCTGCTAGAAGGTAGAGAGCTAATTCAAACCATTTAGAATCTTCATTGTCTTCTATTTTGTATGATAGGTCCACAGTTTTTTTGTGTTACTTTTATAAAGAATTCTACGGCAACATACACATACATGGTTTGGTACTTCAGCTGATGTACTTTTAAATGTTAGTATTTCTTTTTTGTATGTGTTTAGCAAAAGGTTGCCATGTGTACAATTGTTGCTTAATTGGTTTAAAGCTATTTCATTCTGTAAATGGCTTTCACTTCCAAAATATTTTTTCTGGATATAGTGAATTTCTTCAAGTAGGTCTTTTGCTGTACCATGTAGAAGGATGTTATTTAAATTTGCTAGTGCTAAAGCAGGACTTTTAGCATAGTACAGTTTATAGACTAGATTTCTTATAGTTGAATGATGTGTTGATATCCTTTTGATATCATGGAAAGTGGTTTAACAAGTAGGTCCTGTAATGCAGGCCAATGAATGTCCTTGTAGTCCTGTGTACTTGCACACTGGACAGGTATCTATATTTTGCAGTAATTTAATTTTGATTTTGTCTTTGCTTTTTACATATTTATTGAGGAATTGGTGTAAAGATTTGAAACATTGTTTGGGAATGTTACACATTGACGTGCATGGCCATTTGTACACTAGACGTTCTGATTCAGTTGAATGGAGGGGTAATTCTAAGTTTTCAGGGCATATTTTTGTAAGGAGTACTTCTTGTTCCATTATGGTATTATTCACTTTTTCATAACCTCGACCACTGCTATTTATGGCAATTGTATTCGTTTGCTTTTGTTTGTACGCTTCTTCATTAAAATATGGTTCTGTGCTCGTAGTGTGATTCCATTCACCTCGGCAGATACTTAAGAAGTTCTTTCTGTTGACATTTCGCTTATTGAGAAGTCTTTTTTGTAATTTAGTTATTAGTTTTGTTAGTGGTTTCATTTTGTTTAACAGTAAAATAAATAAAATTCCTTTGAGAAGAATTGCACTGTCCATCAATGCTTCTAAGATTAATTTCCTACGATAGGTTTTAAGCTTTGAACCTGATTTCTCTCCTGTTTTTATAAGATTTTGAAGGACTTTGTGACGGTATATTTTGGCTAAAATACTTTTCTTGGTATGCTTACTTTGCACTATATTAAAATTTGAAGAAGTAGTTTTATCTGTACTGATAGCTGATTTTCTGTTAATTGTTTTTTGGTTTCTTTTACATTTTGATAGGGGAAGCGAAGTTGTTGTACTTGAAACTTCTTGTGTTTCACTAAATGATTGTATTAGCTGTTTTGTTTCAACTTTTTTTTACAAATTCTGCTAGAGATGGATGCTTATGTTGGACACCTTTATTTTCATTTGCTCTAATTTTGCATTGCTTTCTACGGAGTTGTCTTTTGGTAGGAATTCTTTAGGGTCTGTTGAAAAAAATAAAGAAGATATGGGTTGGGGTGTTCTGGAATGTATGTGTGCTGTGTGCATGAGTGTTTGAGTAAGATGATAAAGATGTATGTAATGGTGTATGATTGTGCATTGGGAACTAAAACTAGTAGGGATAGGTATTCTTGAATTTATGTGTTACTAAACTGGGGTTCAGATGACAAAAAAAAAGTAAGCTAGTGGTGTGGAAAAGTACAAATAGTAAATCTAATGTATACAATTAAAACAGTTGTTTGTTCTATAATATGAAAATTGTAGTGGTTCAGTTGGCTAATTTGTGTGTCCAAAAATAGAAATTTGTGGGCCATTCTGGTTGTAAATCACTGTTTAAGACATGGAAATTTTTGGACAAAATGGTACAAAATCTCTATTTTAAGAAACCAAAATAGCTCGTATTAATGTTATAGTATATTTGATTAATAATATAAATATTATGGTGATATTTTACTTACTTTTATTTTTAAATTAACAGGTAACTTCTTAGTTTTTCTTTCTTCTTCGAATTCGGCTGCTTCTTTTCAGGAAACTGGTCTTCACTGCAACTGTAAAAGCTTCAAATTAGTAACTTTGTTTGTATATAGCACTGTTTTTAATTTAGATATTGATTTTTTTAATTGAAATCCTCAGTGCCTTCTGTAAAACCGTTAAACTAATTTATTTACATAAGATACATTGCATCAGTTCAGTACATATGATATGTTCTTAATGAACAAATTGTATTGAATGACTAACTGTAGCAAAAATAAAATATCTTTACTATGTCTTGTGAAATTTATAATATATTAGTGAATACCACTATTTCTGTAAGTAAACTGTTCTAGGTAATAGTGCCTCAATGTCATGTCTAATTTAAAGTAATTAAGTAAATAAATAAATAAAAACAAAAAATATGAAATTGTATAAGTATTTTTATAAAGGTTTAAACATAGATTGTGGTTGCATGCAATTTTGTTTGAATATATGTAGTCTATATATTTCATTTAAAAAATGTTAGTTTAACATGATTTGAGTGTGTGTGTATAAAGAAAGTAAAAAGTATAAAGGTGTATAAGTGATAGTTGATTTTAGGAAATTGAAAAAGTACAGTAAATTCATTTTACAGATTTTACAAGGTAAAAGTCTGTTTGAAAATGTGTTCATCTACCATAGCTCTCAACTCACACGCTTTTGGCGGGTGTCACACGCCTTGTAAAGGGCAGACTCACCCGCCAAGCCTCCTGCACGCCCATTCATTCCAATGGGCGTCTCACCCGCCAAAAACAAAATCGGGTGATTTCACCCGCCTGTAAAACAAAAATGGTTGAGAGCTATGTCATCTACTATACAGAAAATATGCATACCTGAAGTTTGTGTTCATGCATATGGATATGCATGGAGCTGCAAGTAGAAATCTTGAAGACTTGTACAGTATTTCTGGTAGATGCTGCTTGCCAATGATATGACACTTGTACTCAGAGAGATTCAGAGTACATTTGCAGTGCTGATCTATGATGATGCAGTTAGATGTAGAGGTCTTGAATGTGATTGGTGCATGGTCATGTGATTTTTGAGGTACATCCAATGAGGGAATGGCAGAGAGAGTGTAGTGGAAATGGTAGAAGGGCTGTTCATGTTACGATATGTCTGCGGACATGGCGGTAGTTCCCGGACATCAGGAGTTACATCCGGGGATTTTTGGGTTCAGAAGTCATGCAAATGAGAATAAGCACTGAAAGGGATTGGTCAGCAAAGTTTGGTGGGTGTGTTGTGCCAGGAGAGATTTTCTCAGATACTCTTTTTGCTGAGAGAACAAAAGATAGCTATGGCTGTGTTTTTCAGAAAACAGATTGTTTGGATATTAGGAGATTTGTGGATACATTGGTTGAAGGTGCATGCAGAAAGCTGTGGAGTAGCTGTAGATCTTGGATTCCCACATGTGGAAGTACACTGGCATGGAGTACGTGGAATGAAGTGGTTGGACTTGCTACCTCTCTGTGCTACTTTGGAGACAGAGCAACATCCAGACATAATTGTAATTCATTGTGGAGGGAATGCCTGACGACGATTGTTGTAGTGCTTGAGTTACACGAGGTGGGGGTGCAAGTGGAGAGAGTGAGGAGGAGAGGAAACAACCAGGAGACTATCACAGCAGGTCGGGCGACTTTACAGACTAGTCTAGGGAGGAGAGGAACAGGACGGAAAAATGGGGGGCAGACGAGCTGCTATCAGAGGTCACGGGGCAAATGATAGGAGTAAGTGCTATGAGAGGGGAGAGTGGCTGCAAGACAGGGGGAGGGGTGAGGGGAGAGGGTAGGGGAGGAGAGGTGGAGGGGAAGTGGCTGAAGACAGACGGCTACGATTACTATGCCTGACAACAATTGGGGTAATGCCAGTCTAGGGCAGGGGCTGGGTAATAGGAGTTGAGCTGCTTTAATGCTACAATCCCTCAGTGGAGGTGGGAAGTCATGACGTGTTTCCATTGATGTCCTCTGTAATGCTACGTCCCCCATAATGACATTTTGTGTGTCATTGTGACATATAATATGTATGTGCGCATGGGCTTTGCATTGGGAATGGGAATGCACAGAGTTAAGCTGGTCATGTCTTCCCAAATGCGCTGCGTTGAAGTGTTTTGTTGCGTTAAATCTGCTCACTCTTACTACACTTTAACTAAAGTGTTTTCAGTGAATATACACACACACACACACACACACTGTAATATATTATAACATGATTATGGCTTTTTTAAATAATGTACAATGTGAACATGATCACTTATAGGACTCTCAGTTTCGGCACTACAAGTCCCAGAATGCAAAGTACAAAACAGGAGTGGACTAGCATCTCCTGACTGGAATGGGGCATGTTGGCATGCCTGCCTACTACCTCCCCAAATTCACGCGAACACAAGGAGGTTTGTAAAGTTGGGTTCAGCAAATATGTCTGCAGCACTTCCGCCTGGCCGCAGTGTTTCATCTACATGCTCGGCCCAATCCGCCAGTCATCCATTTCTTTCACTTCTCTTGCCCCTTATCCTCGGCCCCCTCCGAGAGCCCTGCATCCGATTCATCGATGAAAGCCTAACTCTGGGGGCATTAGAAGACTCTACCGTATGCTGTTTGCAGATAAAGGGGCACGCTAGCTGTATCGGTACTTGTGAAACTGAAATTGTGTTTGTGGAGATTTGCTGCCATCTTGGGGACATAAAGGTTCATGCATCGTTTCAAATCATAAACCACAACACCAATAGGGAAAATAAGGGTCGAAATGCCGCGACTGTTCTCCATACTTTTTGAAACGTTACCATTTCACATCAATTTTTCATTTCAATTTTCGTTTGAAATAGAGGAATAAAGGACCAGACAGGAGCATTGGACGATTGTGAAAACCTGTAAAAATGTCCTTAATCTTCATGCAGATTAGGACATATCCCACGGGGAGACACCCCTATTATTTAGATGTAATGATTAAGGTCTTAGTAACAGGTTGGTATTTATTCAAAGCAGTGCTATTGATGACACTGGGACACCATTACAACAAACTTTGCACCGGTACATGCTGAATTTTCCACTACATCAGCACTAGCTCATATCATAAAAAATCGCGCTCTGAAACACTTGTGTATGAGCGCGATAAGAATAAAATATCACATCATACTATAGCACAAACTTTGCCCTGTAGCAGAAATCTATTAAAGAACATGTTTTTTGCACTATGGCAATTTGTAATTTTTACGCTTTTGCACGTTCATGGGGGCACATTTTCCGTAATGAGTCACCGGATCTCTGAGCACAAACTTCCTTCCAAACAGGCAGGAATAGGCCTGTATTCGTCTCAACAGGAATTCTCAAAAATATGTTTCCCCAGGTCCACAGCCAGCGAAACGAAATGCCCATGCCTGAGCTGTCGCACACACCTGCACACGCAATCCGGGCATTTTAACCTTTTCAACTGAAATGAGCCTCCACGTCTTAGGTCGCCACTGTGACTCTTAAAATGAAAACTCAACATCATTTCTTAAGTGGCCATTTAGGATTTCAGCTCCACTGATGTGTGCATTCCTTTCTTCTGCTGTGCAAAGGACAATACCAGCAACCCATTGCTTTATCAAGATGTTTGTTCACACTCAACTCACAAGCTGAGCCTGTGGGAGTGGCCATATGAACTAGGGGAGGCACATTCTTAGCAATATGCAGGCAGCAAGGGATATAATAAAAAAGCTGCCAATTAAAAGAAATTAAAAACATAATTTAGCAAGAATTTGTCCCACTCCTTATACTATATTGATCTGTAACCAAATAAGTAGACCTGGCATACAAAACTGCACTGATTAAAACCTTTTATGCTGCAACACACCTATGTATGATTTGTCTCTATATATATATTTTTTAAATAATTTGAATGACACCATATCAATGCCTTTTCTGCAATGATTTTCCCTGAGTTTTCCCACTTGAAGGAAAGGGGGCTACAGACATAATTTTGAAATCGGGTCATCCGCATCTATGGCTGGACCTGCCAATAGTAATTACCTGTTTGGACGGCTTGTCGACATTCTGTGCGAGTCGTCTGTTTTGGATTTCTTTGGCCTTTAAGAACATTACATGAACAGGCTGCAATCATGTCTTGCTTGCACTTAACCCTATCCAATGTGATTTAACCCTTCTCTTTATACCAGAAGAGCATTTAAACTGGAAAGCAAGTAAGACTGAATGACAACAGTCGCAGCAGTGAATGGGCAAATGGAGTGACTGTTGTCTGTAGCATGTCCGTTAAGGGGTGCAACTACCAGTTGATTAGAAATGGAAGTGGTGCATACATCTGCATGCTATGTGAAATAATGAGTACATGCCGGTGATAAAATCATGCAATTTCTTTACCTGTATTTTTTTGTTTGAAAGTGCAGTTTAAAAAAAGGTGATTTTCTAGGTTCCTGTTACTGTGCAATTTGTGTGGTATTTGTAGGATTCATTTTAGGATAGGGAAATTACAGCCTTTATGCTACAAAAAGAATATTTACATTGTCAAGTTGGTTTATCATGTGATTTCTGTGCCGTTTGAAAAAGAAAACTTTTAAATTGAGGATTATTTTAGTCCAGTATTTTCTTTTAACATTCTTTAGAACCCGGTCAATCAGCAAGACCCAACTCATAGCACACTCCCATTATTCTGGTCACTCCCCTCACTTCCAACAGTAGTACTTTTTTCTATTTATATCACTGCTTCCACCCTTGACCTAAACATGTCTCTCACTGACTAGTGTAAATCAAGGGCGTGTGTCATGTCTCGGCTTCAGCAGGGACCTTCCCAATCTCCACTCAGGGGGTGCTCCAAATCATATCCTTCTGGGTAACAGATGGATATTGCCGCATTAAGCATAGCAACGTGTTACGCTCACCTGGTGTCCACGGGGACGCCCTTATGCCCTGGTTGCTGGATTCACCCTGGATGTTCCCAATTCTGGATGATGCCTTCTTTGGCGGCCGGGCCTGACAACACAGGAGGACTGGACTTAGGAACAGATTTCGTTTCCTCCCACCAGCTCCCTGGACACCACCTGATGGCCCCCTCCTCACATTGTTATGATGTCTGGCATGCTCTCCATCCTGCCTTCTGTGCAGGGGCGCATAGTTTTCTGCGGGTTGAAGCGACTGAGTTAACTTCATTGGTGCTAACCCATTCAAGTGTCTTTAAGGAGGTAAGTCTGGTTATAGCAGTCTTTAAATTTCCTTGCTTTCCTTTCTTGCTATTAATGTCTTTTCTTGTTTGTTTTCCCCTTAGGTGTACGGAGGTTCGGTGGGTGCGCTACTTGCATCAGGCTCCTGCCGGGATTATGGATGCAGGAGCGTATGATGGATGGTAGGATAAGCGCGAAGTGCGGCGCGGTAATGTATTTTCTTGCTAACCTGTATTCTTTATTCCTTTTCAGGTCGCAATGGTCTTTCTGGGCGTGTGAAGATTTCCGGAGCGGAACCAGTCAGGAAATGCCCAGCCACGTGAGGATTTTGTGATTACGGCCGTGAATGCCATGAGTAACCTGTTTAACGTTGTCCTGCTTTCTCTCTCCCTCCAGGTGCTTCGTTCCGGTGCATGCGTGGTGTCCTGATGATGCTGCCAACTGGATGGAAGACCGCGAGCAGCAGGAATCGACGGATGGAAAGCTGCAGGTAAGTAGAGACTGCTAATGATGTTCTTTTGTCTCCTCTGCAGGTTCGCTTTTCAAGGATTGCCGGGTGCTGGTCTCTGAACACGATGAGCGTCACGCTGCTGGCTGCAGAATAACGCGAAGCACGTTCTGTAGCTTGGGTGTGGTTTATATAGCCCCCCTGTAAAGTAGTCCAGGTAAAGTAGTCCAGGCTACCACACCCTAAAACACTGCACCGCACAGTCTGGTTCTTAGGTGCTAGACTTGTGGGTGCCTCCATTTTGGCTGCAGGCCTTTACAGAAAAAGTAGTCCCTTCAAGGTAAAGTCCCAATCTGAACATGAGCCTGGCGCCAAAGGCACCAGGACTGACTGCAGGAGAGTCTATGATGATAATGTAAGGCCCTTGGGGGCCCCAAATGAACCCCCCCGAGTCCTAACCCTACCTGGCATGTGACCATGCCAGTGGGCTTCTGGGTCATGGGTCGTGACAAACGTCCCCCACCTTCTCCCACCACCACCCACCACCTATACTGCCCAACCTTTTCTGATTGAAGAGGAATCCCTTCACCTCTCATGCAATTATATTGTTTTTATTTGTGTGTGTTTATTTGGTTAAATTACAAACCTTTATACAATATCCCCTTCAGAAAATATAAAAAAACACAGTGAATAGACCATTAATAAAATACAGTTGATAAGACGCAATTTAAAGTAAGGGTGGTTACAAATACCAATTAATAGCTATAACAGCAGTCATATCAATCATATTATACAAAACTATAAGATGTATCCTAAAATGTCATTCTACAAATCACCAAGACCACCATAAGGCTAGTTTATACTTTTTTGTGAGAATGTTTGTCAAAATAGCTCCATATAAAATAGGCAGCAGAAATAATTGCCAAAGACTCACCAAAACTGATTGATAGGCCTTTTGATATGTATTGAGGAAAAGCTGGCAAACTGCAAGGATATGTCTTGCTGTCTCAACCGCCAACCGGCATATCCCCCAAAAGGGCTTTCATTCTAAGCACCCCAAACCTCCTGCATATGGAGCAAATTACATCATAAGTTCATGATGAATTTCCTTAAATTACTACATTTTGCTTTTTTGATATGTGAAGAGGGCAGGGGGATAGGAAACCCCTGCCTGGAGTATACATTATACTTCTTTAACTTGGATAGTTTTTCCAACATGATAATACTATCTTGGGGTAATGCCCTTTCTTTCAACACTCTAAGGGAGACACCCAGGGTAAGTGCTTCATCAATTTTAAAGTCAATTATTCAATGGAACTTATCATCCTCATCCATAAAAACCTTTAATACCTTTGCAGCTGTAGGTTCCCCACTTAACATAGAAGCACAAAGTGTATATAGGGGATCATTATTCCTAAAATACATCATCTTCAGATAACAAGAACGACGTAGGATCATCCAATGGGTCATTCAAGATATGAGCTTGAGCTTGCATCAGATTGCCTCAATTGGCACTCACTGGGGTAACCCATGTTTCCCATCCTAATAAGCCCAATAAAATGCATGGTCTATACAGGAAGATGAGACCCTCTATAGAATACCCCCTCTAGTAGTAATACAAGTCTTAATCCGTCTAATTTTCTCAATAATTGTTGAAGCAACAGCTACACAAAGCAGAGCACAAGAGCCCTGAATTTACAAGTACTCCTAAATAAATGTACTCCTTTACAACATCGACTGGTATACCCTCAATTTTTCATACCCGCATAGTAGGGATTCTGACATGGTCGCCAATTACCACAATTCTCGTTTTAGACACATGTAACGGCAGCCGTTCTCCTTAGAATAGGCAAGTCATGCATCCATACTTCTCTGCAAACCTATTGGTCTTCTGTCTAGGAGAACAGTGTCATCTGCGTAAGTGAGCCAGGGCAGCGTGCTATCACCAAAACGTGGGGGAACGTAGCTACCCCGATCGGCAACATACACATTATAAATAAGTGGAGCGAGCACGCAGCCCTGCTGCACTCAAATATTAGTTTTAATTTCCGCAGACATTCTTGCATCTTAGTCCTGCCAAATGGTCACAGCTGTGCTCTGATAGAATTGTTTGACCATATTCAGAATCGATGGATCACATCCCCATCCCTCAAGTTTCGCCCACAGTCTATCGCGCCACACAGAGTCAATTTCTGAAGAATAGTCTACATAGCAAATGTATAGCTTGGCCCCCTTATTTTCCAGTGTGGAACGCATCAAATAGGTCAAACTCCAGATGTTACACATGCTACCATACGCCTTATGAAAGCCTGTTTGCTATCTCGGCAGCAATTTCTTATCTTTAACCCACATATTAAGCTTTCTTAAAATGCAAGTGGCATAGATTTTTGAAAGTACATCTCTAAGTCCTACGAGGTGCTCATTCTTATGGTTGCTTTTATCCCCTATATAGGCACCAATGTAGCTTTTTCCAACCAGGTAGAATGATGCTTGAAGAGGATATATAAATAAACATCACCTGTAGCAACTCAGCCCAGTAGTCAGTATTTGCTTTAATTACCAAATTAGATGTCGGGACCGGGGGCCCTAGAAGGTTTCAGATTGTGTATAATTTCAGTACATCACTGGCAGTAAAGAGTGTCATTCCCTGTCTAGCTTTAAAACTTGATTATCACATTGCACAGACACTTCCTGGATTTTAATATGAGGTTCTTCCTCTTGCAGTTCTTTATAAAAAACTAGCAGTCACATCCTTTAGCCAGTCCAATTCAGTTACAACGTACCTTTCCTTGCTACTGACATTTTTCATATATTTGTTTGTGTAATGCCAGAATGTCCCCAAGAGCCAAAAAAATTATAATTCTAATTTGCTGATTGCATAGATACTTTATGGATACAGATCCAATTTTTATATGAAGTTTGCGTTTTAGCGCTCAATTCTTGTTCAAGACACAATTGTGTATATTGTTTTTAATGTGCCATAATGTCTAACCTAACCATATTTCCCCTCTCAGCAATAGCTGCATCATAAAACACCCCAGGGCTTAGTTTATAATAAACAGTTTCAGCTGTGTTCTGAATTAGCTTATAAATAGTAGTTAGGATCTCAGCAACCATCGGGTCACCATTTTTATCATTGGATCTCCATAGTAGCACCTTAATAGAAAATATTATATTTTTTATATTTTTGGGTGACCATCTCAATCTATTTTTCGTAAGGTTAGATTCAACCATCCCCAGAATGACATTAAAAAAATGTTTTTAATCTATATTACCTATCTTCCATTGACAGCACAGAAGCACATGGTCACTTACTTTATTGATCATATGGAAATAACTAGGGATCAAACTCTTAAGGTAATCAGTAACAACTATGTAATCAATTCTTGAGGACATACCCCCATTTTGCCAAGTAAAAACTGGTTCCTCACCTAGGGCAATATAGATAACCCCAGTGTGCCCAAGCCGAATATATCCATGAAAGTAGTCCAACAGACCTACAGACCTTTAGTTTGGAATTAAAAGGCACAATGGAATCCCTACAATTTTCTATGTCGTAACATATTGCATTAAAAACCCCTGCCACCATAAATTGTAGTCCTTCATAATCATGTGTACAGCAAGTCAGCATGAGATCAATGTGGTCTACACTAGCTCTAGATTCCACTGCACGGGGTGGGTGGGGGTGCATATACATCAATTAAAAGCAGTTTGGGCTGAGGTAAAGTCATGCCAATCTCAATAATAACTGCCAACACATTGGGATGATACTGATGTGAGAGACATTCACAGACACTCATGTTAAGCCTAGCACCAATTGCCAAGCCACCCTTTGGCCTTCCTACTGTGTGTCTACTTGAATTTCTGTGTATAGTCTTAAACCCAACTATACATAGTTCCTCAGTGGCCCACGTCTCCTGGAGTCCAAATATTTGAGATTTATCAATGATATCAATCCCTTCCTGATTTTCCAAGTTTCCAAGAAAGATCAAATACCATGAGCATTTCAGGAGATGAGATGTATGTATTTTGAATTGGTATTAGATGGTATTGAAGAGGAAAAGACCCCCCCACCTCGCACCCCTCTGGTGATAGACAGGTGTGATTGTCATTCAAGGGCATGCGTCTTACCCTCCTGTCCAACATGGTAAAAGTCAGAAGCATTATTCATTGAGGCAGCCAGGCTGCCCTTATTACAGGCAGGCACATCAGGTACAATTGAATAGGTCAAAAGAAATTCCCTTTCGCACTCCCTTTGTGTCCTATGGTCACAGAAAAATATCCACAACACTCCCCTTGTGGTACCCAGGATGGGTAACTGCTTGTTTTTTATATAATTGTACAGATTGCATTGGTCAAATTAACACAAGTTTTTCAAAATCATACAGGATGTGAAAACAATACAAAAGCATGAACAATAATTAATCCAATTGCTCGTGTACTGAAACAGAAAATGAGACCTACACTGCTATGATCAGATGGACAGTGTTATACAGGGAATCACTGAACATTTTCAAACAAAGACAAAAACAACAAATGACAAAATGTTCTTTCAGAGAACGGTGATAATACACTGTGATTAAAAAAGGTGCGTCTACACCAGGTGTTTCAGACGTCTATGTGGGCTAAATGAGACCTAAGTCCATGAAAATTTAAATATGCATATTCCGGAATTCATGGACTTAGGTGGAGATAATACTAAAAATCCCCCCTTCCTCCTCTTTTTAGAGAATAGGAGCTTTTGTTCGGACCCATACTTGAGACGGCCTCCCATACAAGTACCTGTGGTTAATCATTCCCACAGGTAAGCTGTGTGAACAAGGAAAAGGAGAATTTGTTTAGCGGAGTGCTTAGCGAAAGAATATCCAGTTAATAGATACCACACTGTGCCATGTGACATGTATCATGGGAAAACACAGTTTACCTGTCATTCCCACATGTCACATGGCACAGTGTGGTATCTATTAACTGGATATTCTTTCGCTAAGCACTCCCCTAAACAAATTCTCCTTTTCCTTGTTCACACAGCTTACCTGTGGGAATGATTAACCACAGGTACTCGTATGGGAGGCCGTCTCAAGTATGGGTCCCAACAAAAGCTCCTATTCTCTAAAAAGAGGAGGAAGGGGGGATTTTTAGTATTATCTCCACCTAAGTCCATGAATTCCGGAATATGCATATGTAAATTTTCATGGACTTAGGTCTCATTTAGCCCACATAGACGGCTGAAACACCTGGTGTAGACGCACCTTTTTTAATCACAGTGTATTATCACCGTTCTCTGAAAGAACATTTCGTCATTTGTTGTTTTTGTCTTTGTTTGAAAATGTTCAGTGATTCCCTGTATAACACTGTCCATCAGATCATGGCAGTGTAGGTCTCATTTTCTGTTTCAGTACACAAGCGATTGGATTAATTATTGTTCATGCTTTTGTGTTGTTTTCACATCCTGTATGATTTTGAAAAACTTGTGTTAATTTTACTAATGCAAACTGTATAATTATATAAAAAACAAGCAGTTACCCATCCTGGGTACCACAAGTTGAGTGTTGTGGATATTCGTGACCGTAGGACATAAAGGGAGTGCGAAAGGGAATTTCTTTTGACCTATTCAATTGTACCTTTGTTTCATGAGTAGCCCTCCTGGGCAGAATAGGGTCCACACCAGGAGCCCAAATATTAGAAATCTAGGCAGGTACATCAGAAAATAGGTGACACTACACACATTTATTTAGGACAAACTTAAAACATAAAGACGTACTTACGTAGCCTATAGATTTCTGATATAGAATATAGGTCAGCAAAAGGCAGCCATTGCATAACAAATAGCTACAACCCTCAAAGCTCCATGAAGGTTTAGAAGTGTTGAGCAAACAGAAAAATATAGTGTTGTGTGCAAAAAAGGGAGTGCATTGTGCAGAAGCCAGTATGCAGTGATTCAGTAGTTTAAATGGTAGGAATATATTGTTTCTAATGGTGGTCCTCAAAGTTTTTTTTATAAAGAACATTTGACAGTGGGCTGAAGAAGATAAGCCAGGCCAGGTAACCAACTGAAAGCCAGACAACTTATCTATGTCTTGGACAGAGTGGGCCTCATTATGACCCTGACGGTGACAGTATGAACGGTGCCGGTAAGGCACCGTCACCATTCATACTGTCCCGCCGCATTACGAGTTCTGCTTGCGGGTTCCTGACAGCCTGCCAGGTCTTACCTGGTGGGCTGTGTGGCACCCGCAAGCAGAACTCGTGATTGCACCGGCACCATTATCAACGGTGCTGGTGCAACCATGCTCCCCACCCCCAATGGGTATCGGGAGCCGGCAAGACCGCCACCCGCGAATGGGCAATTACCGTCCCATTCAACTCGTAATGGGCCGGTTATTGCCCAATCGCGGGTGGCGGGGCCGGTAGCGAGCATGGCGGTAGTCGTGCCTGCCATACAGGCACGGCTACCGCCATGCTCGGAATGAGGCCCAGTGTGCTAAAAAGTATGAAGCAAAGTGTCATTTTCAAAGGCTGTTTTTCTGGTTTTAAAGTTGCAACATATGTCTTGTGGTTTAGTGAAATGTGGAAAACACCTAGTCATGATAATTAGCATAAATTAGGTAATTGTGACAGAAAATGATCATGTGTTTCAGGAAGTATTTATGTCCAATGGAAGGTAAGTGATGTATTTAACCTTTTAGTAAATTGGCCTATAAAAAAGAGAAGGTTCATATTAGCATAAAATGATAAAGCAGAGATATTTCTTTGTCAGCCTGTAAGCTGGTTGATTAAAACAACATACTCCCAGCTAGTTATTTGTGTCTCTCTTTTGCACATCAGGGTTTCCTCCTGTAAAGGTGGGCTGTGAGGAGTTATAGCTAGGAACTGGCCTCCTTAACAGTTCTTACTTTCTTTCAGAATTTCATAGCTTTTCTTTACCAAGCACTGCAGGATACCATGCATAGGATGTACCCACTTACACCAGCTTCAAATTCTCCAGATGTGAGGGTAATCAATAACTGGTTTTCCCAATTGCATTTTAACAGCCTGTAAATTAAACACGTCATTGGGACCCCATAAGGCAGTAGCCAAAACCTCAGGCACACACATGGAATGCAGCTCAATCTCGTACCCCCTTTTCTGAAATTCAGTAGAAAAGGATAACAAATACTCCACAATTACTGTGGAAATAAACAAAATTACGAGCCAGATTTCAGGGCAGCTGTCTTCCGCGAGCTTGACCAAGTGAATATCCTTAGTATTAATTACAGCAAGGTGTGGGATATTACAGACTAACTGCAAGACTCTGTCTCTGTTCAAGAAGGAGCTTTCATCATTTCCAAACAGTTCAGTTAATTGGTTGCTTTTGATCCCATGTGAAATTAAGGTGAGGCTCTTTTTCACAGGCTCCAACCATGGACACCTTGGGAATAACCACACCCTCCTCGCATTGACATCTTTTAAAGATTAAACATCTAAAGGCTCACCCTCATCAATAGAAGGGCATAATGAGATGTCACACAAGACCAAGGATTCCTACAATTGGTGCTCTATCGCACAAGTCTGGCATTTAGATCTTCAACACTACTTATCCATGGGGCCAGTAACCAGACCCTGAGGTTGTCTTTCCTCATTCATAGTTGGCCTTACTTCCCGGTCAATCAGCTGATGAACGTCAGTCGCATTAACTGTAGTGTGCTTCACCAATACATTGGCACCTGCCTTTACAATTGCCACTAATGAAGTAGTTGAGCGTGCTATCATTTGTTTGCGCAATTGCTTCCTCCTTTTCTTATTACCCTTTCTTTTATAACCTCTACCCTTAGGTTCAGTAGGACTTCCTCTTGATTATTATGGGATTTACACCAGTCATAGTCCCACCAACAGATATCACAGAGTTCGTTAAAGAGTGAACTTCGTGTTGGATTCTCACCTCCCGTAGATTATCACTTTGGGCTTCATTACAACTCGTTGTTACTGGACCGGCACACTCGTAATGAGGCCCTTTGTGTGTTATTCTCTGCCAGGGACTGATTCATGGGCTCTGCACCCTCTGGTACGCTATTGTCCAATATGACATCGACTATTTTGCTCACCACCTGCACAATAAAGTTTTGGTGTGTGTGATCTTGGAGTACAATTTAAATACAGCCTTCACCGTAGTGGCCAGTTCTGCTACAGCAAGAGGCAATGGACTCCAAACCAAAAGAGACTTTTTTTTAATCCATTTATATGCATCCTCTGAAATCTTAACCAGTTGGGGGATTTAAATAGCGTAAAACCGATAATGTTGCAACATTCGGCTGATAAGTATTCTGGGACAATCAATGCCTGTTCTCCAGGTGAATCACTCAGTAAAGGAAAACAGGGGTTAAGAAGTGAATTGTTATTATCAAAGCCACTGAACATGAGAGATTCAGGTAATGTGGGGACTCTTGGGGTATAGCCTCAAGCCTCAAGCCAGGCTGAATGGCTTGCGGTCACATCCACCATAAAGCCTCCAGTATGGAAGAAATCAGTTATTTTCACATTGTTTTGTGCACTATTGGTATCATTCTTAGCAATGCTTCCTCTGAGAGCCCCAGGGACAGCGAGACAGCACTCCTACCAATGCACATGGGGGCGAACGTGCCAACCACAGCGGCAAATGGTGGGCACCACCCTTATTGGGGCCTCCTACCCAGCCAACCCAAAGAAAACAATAAGGGCCACTTTAGGCCTAGATTTGGGGGAGGGGGAGCATGTCACAAGGGGGCGGCGAAGGGGTAGGGGGAGCTGGGCCAAGAGAGTGGGGGGCTATATAGAGCCCTATCCCTCGGGTGCAGACTCTTGGTTCCTGCCCCTCGTCAAAGAAGAGTGGAAACCGATCCTGCATGCCGAGGAAGGAGTTTTTTCCGTTGGAGGAAGTGGGAGCAGGGCCATCTCTGAGGGTAAGTAGCAAGCTAATGAATTTTGTGCCCGGTGTCTGCCATGGTCGGGTAACGTGCCGCGGGTCTCATCTGTATTGCTGTGTAAGCTTTGTTCTTGTCCCAGCCTGAGGGTTTGGCAAAAGGGATCCAAACTGTTCATTTCAAAGAAGATCTACTCAACAACACAGGTCAAAACTATTAGCCGCATAGTGAAGTAACTCATCAAGCAGGCTTAAAAAAATACAGTTGCACAGTGACTCTCAATACAAATCACATAATAAACCAAAGTGGACAATATAACTTTGGAATAGTGTAACACTTTTCGCATGCACCTAGCGTGGGGGGGGGTGGGGTCATAATAAGGGATGAAGTGAATTAAGGTTACTAATGTGGGAAGTTCTTTGGCTGCTCTATGAATACTTATTATCTATGTGTTCTGCAAAACTGTGCTCAAATTAGGCCTTGCTCACTCTCAACAAAGTCAAGATAAACAAGTCTGTGGGTCTTGGGGGGTGGCGGCTATTAATATGCTGAAGTGAATTAAAGTGTCATGACCTATACTAATACATTTTGCCTTTTGTTTTCAAGGTGGCCACGCTCGTGGGGGCAACAAAAGGAAATGAGTGGCTCACAGCTTCCAAGACAGCTTTTACTGTCACAGATTTGCAAATGTACTTGCGCCTAGCTATCAATACCTTAGTTTATGTGGGGGGAGGTGGTGCTTACATATGGGAAACGTAGGAGTCCTTAACACAGTTAACCTTAGCGTTAGGACATTGAAGTGCCCCAGATTTGGGGTGACGGAGTATGAGCAAGGTGAGCGAGGATGGGTCAGGAAAATGGGATGCCTGGTGGCTTACATAGGGCACTGGTGCCGCATGGGAAAAACCCCAAAGGGGCTGGGAATTACCATGGAGAGTCAATTAGGAGGGGGGCACTCCCAAATTGCCAACTCCCTAGGAGGGATGGGCGTCCTCGGCCCCAGCCGCATCCGGCCGGGGAACGGATTAACGTGGGGAGACTGCTGATCCCAGTTCTTCCTACAGCCCCCGCCTGAAGTCCCACATGTCCTCACCTAACAGTGGACAGCGTATACAGGTAGAGTCATTTCTCAGTGCCCGGGTTTAAGGGTATGCCATGAGTCATAAGGTCTCTGTGGGTCAAACAAGCGGGTTATCCTTGGGTTAAGGCAGGGATTTCTTTGCTTTAACCAGGTCTTAAAGGGGGCACGGCACGCTCAGTGGCAGCGGGAGGGATGTGGCCTTAGGCTACAGTAGATTAAGTCATGTTGGGAAACTCGAGGGATGTAAGGGAGAGACTTAGGAAATTCTCTAGGACCGCTGGGGAGGGACCAACCCCCCCTCACGCCCCTCATCTACAGAAGGGAGCAGTCATCTATAGGGGAGGTGCAGGAGCCACATTCACACCAAAGGGAAGGACGGACACGAGCTCCTCTACGATTTGAACACGCACCGGACACGTCCGGAGGGCCTCTCGAATGCCATTAAGGTTGGGAGGAGTGTGAATGCGTGTACGCCACCGGACATGTCCGAAGGGCCTCTCTAATGTCATTAATGTTGGGAGGAGTGTTATGGGGAAGTCCCTTGCCCCAGGGCGAGCCACTACCTGGTGTCTGGGGGGAACTCTCTGCCGCCGGCAACCAGCAGAGACACAGGTCAATCCCCTAGAAAGCACTGACAGATCCCATACGGGACTGCGCAGCCAATAGCTTAGAATTAATGGCGCCCAAGAGTACTAGACTCAGGGGCGGTCCCTGGTAAAGGGGGAGTGGTTATGGGGCTTGGAAGTCATTCCAACCCCAAATGCAGGGGGGCAAGGGAGAATGAAAAATTAGAAGAAGGGAAGTCGTGGGGAATGAGAAGAAGGTGTCACAGTAAGGTTTGGGAAAGAAAGAAGTAGGGAATGGATAAGGAAAGAAAATCGGGAAGCGGAAGTACCGAGGGGAAAGGGAAGAGTGGGGACTGGAAAAGATCTGGGGTGGGGTTAAGGTTGGCATAGTGGGGAAAGGACTATGCGGTTTGGGGGAAAAAACTTGCTGGAGGATGATGGCTAGAACCGGAGGGGCTAGGGGAAGGGGCAGGCAACTTGTGGATCAGATAGAACAGAATATGGAGGCACGGGGCGGGGGAAATGGAAGAAAACTAAAGGGGGAGGAAGAGACTTGGGAACAAAGGGTTGGGGTGTTAGATGGGGAAGGGACTTGGGTACGGGGAAGGAGGATAGGTTTGGAATTAGATTGGATGTAAGATCAATGAACACTGGTAGGTTGGGAAATCAAGAACTGGGAATTGAATTAGAATAGTAGCATACTAGACAGAACAAGGGAATAGTACATAGAGGGGAAGTAGTGAACACTAAGCACTAGAATTAGAATGGTAGACGGGTAGAACAAGGGAAAAGAAATTAGAATGAAAGAAGGTACGTGAAATTGGGAACGGAAGTGAAGAGAAGAAGATAATGTGTACTGTCAATAAAGGCACTGAAAAAAGTGTCTGGGAGAGTGTACTGTGAAAAGTAAACCAAGAAATGGCCATGGGTAGAGAAGGTAATGTGTATGGAGGGACGTTCTCACCCGGCAGGATCCTCAGGACACTGACAGGGGTGGGGGTTCCTAAGAAGCAAAACCCAGCATAGAATATCCTGAGTTGTGGTGGAGATCGGATCACGTGTAAGATAACTCCTCGGCTTTATGCAATAAAGCTTGCTGTGGCATTGTCACTTCCACCTTGAAAACTGGTCTTGCCTCTTTATTCCAGGGAACCTCCTGCAGGTCTTGGTGGGGGAGACGTTAGGGGGGTATGGATGAGGTAAGCGTGCCAGTGTGTCTGGGGAGGCACAGTTGTGGAATGCTCCTGGCTGTGGGTGCACATCAGAAAGCAATGTGTGCACTTTCCGGGTCCTGGGCTTGTCACCAATACGGGAGCCGTTGAGATGTATGAACTTCGCAGTAACAAGGAAACTGAGGCCAAGAATAAAACAAACTGAGCCATGAGACAGCACTCCTCCTGCACTCCCACAGATGCGCGCTTGAAAGCAATTGCACTTTCCGGGTCCTGGGCTTCACAGTAACAAGGAAACTGGAGCCAAGAGCAACCAAACTGAGGAACGAGACAGCACTCAACCTGCACTCTCACCTATGCACGCAAATAATTGTATTCTAAGCAGTCACTTGGCAAGCTCTGTCCTAGAATTGGTCCAGGCCCCTACACCTGACCCTTTGCCTTCAGTGTGCTTCAGTCTGCGTATGAGCGGATTCCTTACTTTTTTGTTTAATGTGCACTTCTACGCATAGTTGTTAGTGATAGCCTGTGGCAGCTAGTCCATAATGGGCGACATGGGCACAGACATGCCAAAACCTTTGGAGGGGCCAAAGTCAGCCCAGGGACAACATGATGCCTTTCCCTGCTGCAGGGAACACCTGTGGGAGTGCTCCCTGGCTGACTATTGTGTGGGCGGAACCAGGTTTCCCTTGCCTTAGAGTACCCCTGCTGCACATGCCCATTAGGGGATTGCTTTCTGAGCATTGCACAGCCCCCTCGGCAAGCAGACCAGGGTATTACAGGCTCACTCATGTGCATCCTTGTGCTTCAGGGTTCTTTGTGGTGGTGAGGTCCAGGCACTCTTATGTACATAGAAGGAATCAGAAAGAGGTTTTTGGTTGATACCCCCTCTACCTTCTAGCTTTAGAGGTTAGGTGCAGGCCAAACAGAGCATCAGCCTGTACAGGTAGAAGTCCAGCCTGAATTGATATGTTTTTGATATGTTTTCTTAAAGTGGCTTTACTGATATTGCGGGCAAAGCCAACATGAGTGCAGTTTTTGGTGAAAATATGGGCATATATATTGTACATGTTGTTATTACAGAGGCATTACTGGCATCATGGTCAAAGCCAACAGGTCTCTCTTCTTACATGGGAGCACTGCCCTTTTATTGGTGTAGCCAACAAGGACATGTCTTCTTACATTGACATTACTGACATTATGGACAAAGCAAACAAGAGTCCTTTATTATGTGGGGATACTGACATGAATGACACAGCCAACACGAGTTTGTTTTTTACATTCAGTTGTATTATATGACAGGCAAGCAAACATGAGTGTGTGTTCTTATGTGTGAAATCTAGCCTTTATTGGGTCAGTCAGCATGCACTTTTTTACAGTAGCATGAATGGCATTATGGAGAAAGCAAACATGATGTTTATCATATGCGAGAATCCTGAATTCATTGGTGCAGCTAAGATGTTTATGTCTTCTAACCGTGGATTACTGGCATTTTGTTTCAACTTGTGGATGTTCTTAGGTGGAAATTGGAATATAGTGGTTGGAGTATTGACATATATTGGAGAAGCCAGAATGGACTTATTATCTTATAGTAGCATTACTGGTGCTTTGGGCACAGCCCACATGAGTATGTTCTTACGTGGGTCTATTGTTATAAAATGGTGCAGCCAGCAAGGACATGTCTCCTTAAAAAGTCAGAATGCTGGCCTATACTGTGGTCAAAGTCATTATGAAAATGCGTTTGAAAATTCTTGTGTGTTGTTGGTAATCTGGCATCTATAGGACTCACATAAATGTTACCATTGTGACACATTATTTAAAAAATAAAGAGGGTAATTCATGGAATTAATGTGTGCCAAAAACGGGGCTGCAAGCCTGAAAATCGCAGCGCATGCGCGCGAAAGCCGCGCAAGCGCCGGTTTGGCGATTCATGGAAGGCGATGCGTGTGGCTTACCTGTGACTGCGACATCCCGAAGGCTGTGCGTGAGGCACACACCGCCCAGCGCACACACCTAAAAAGGGGGTGGATCACGCGGAATGGGGAACAACAAGCGAAAATGTGGGCATTACGGGGTAAGAACCACTGCGAAATCCTCGCAACGCCCACACGCGCGCTAACAACATGTATTCATGGAATCGAACAGAGGAAACCCGCATGCCACAAAAGACAGGCTAAGCCGGAAACATGTACTCCAGGCGAATGCTGGTGTAAGCGCCACTGCGCAGCATAAAAGTGCACGCAAACAACAAAAAAGCTCATACCGCTACGATGAATGTACCCTTCTTCGCAGCAGTGGTCATGGGACACCGCAGGAGGAGGAGGATAGCCAGGCCCCACATTTTATTACCCAGGACCAGCTTTTTTGGGATGGTTGATGACCAGGTCTATGGCAGGTACAGGTTTCCACCCCATATCATCATAGACCTGGTTGCTGAGTAGGAGGATGACCTCACATTACCCACCCTGTGCTCCGAAGCACGGAGCCCCTTGGAAAAGGTGCTCAATGTACTGCATGTTTTGGCGACTGGATCATTTCAGCGAACAACTGCCATAGTTGGGGCCGTCTCACAGCCCATGCAGTCATGCTGCCTACACCAGGTGTTGGCAATCATGACTGCACACCACTCAGTCTGCAGGCACATATACATGCCCAGAACACCTGCAGAAAGGCAGGCCGTTGTTCAGGACTTTTACGGGGTGGCACACTTCCCCAAAGTGCTTGGTGCCATCGATTGCACCCATGTGGCTCTACGTCCACATAGGGCCACGGAGCACATCTATTGCAACCGCAAGCACTGGCATTCCATCAACGTGCAGGTGGTATGCGATGCCAAAAGAATAACTACCTCTGTCCACGTGAACTATCCAGGGCCCACCCATGATAGTTTTATAGTCAGAATGTCACCCCTACACCGGGACCTGGAAGGTGGGAGGCATGGTGACACATGGCTCATTGGTGGGTACAAATGCCTGTGCACATGCATGCAGGTCACACACAGATAAATTGCAATACCCAACTAATCACAAGCATTATCACCTCCCCAGGGAACAGTGCCTACCCTCTGAGCACCTACATGATGACGCCAATACGGAACCCCGCCACACCACCTGAGGTAAGATACAACGCAGAAAAAGAAAAGTTGGATAAACCATACAGCTAAGGTTGGTGCTCACGTTAATGCTCAGTACATTGAGTTACTTAAAAAACATTTGTAAATAGTACTTGTATGCACAGTAATGATTCATCCAAAGAGTTTGTGATAAATTGTTACGTCACAATTTATTTATTTTGTTGTGGTATATGTATACCAGAATATTTCTTTTCTTAGATTTTACTGCGTAATCCATGTGCTTAGAGCCATCCTAATAGACTGAAAAAATGTTGTGGTTTTGTATGCCTGTGCATTTCGGAGTCTAGCTCCTTCGTCAGGGCCTAAACCACATTCTAATAGTTTAATAGCACCACCAAACCATAGTTCAAATACAAATTCAGATTCAGAAACAAATTAACAATATGAATAAATAATATTAAAAAATATTACATACCAAACAGCACGTGTGGTTGTGTGATGAAAAATAGGGAAAGAAACAACAAATACAAACTTCAATATCTAATTTGCCAATTTCAGAAGTTTACACAGTCACAATCTCAAAAAAGTGAAGGTTCACATGGTCACTATACCTGTCAGTCAACTATTTATAATCTAAAGAAATTCAAAGTTGAAAAAGTATTTAAATCTGTGCATTAACGTATGAATAGTACTGCATATAAAAAAAAAGTGTAAATGCAGATTGAGGGTACCTGGTGCGCGGATGTTCAAGTTGGAGTAAGTGAAACTATTACGTGATCTATGTGAGAATGATACATAAAGAAGGCTCAGACATGTGTAAAGATTTAAAGCTGGTGTCTCATAAACCAGATTCCTAAATTCTATAGTCTGTTAGTCTCAACGAGACTCTTACCGTGTGTCACTATCACTCGCTAATGGTTGAGTCCTTGCGGATCGTAAAATCTGAATGGCGTTTGCTTCCTTGTTTTTATCGTTACCATGGTGATCCCTGCGTGGCTGTGCGTGACGTCGGCCGGCGTGCCGATGCTGCAAAGCCTCGCGTCCCGTATCCCCTTGGAAACAGGGGAACGGGAATGGGGAACGACCTGGCCTAAAGTCAATGGGCCTCATTACGAGTCCGGCGTTAACCGAGGCGGTAAAACCGCCTGGTTAACGCCGGACTCGTATTACCATTCCACCTCCGTGACTCCCGGAATTACCGGGGCATCACAACCCCGGTTTTCCGGGAATCACGGAGGCGGAATGGTGTAAATCCCCATTCCCATTGAGTCCTAGGGGACTCAATGGGAATCGGGATCATGGAAACACCGGCAGCATCTTGTAATGCTGCCGGTGTTTCCTCGTCCGCCTGCAGGCGGGCGGTGTTAAACCCGCCAGGTCAGACCTGGCGGGAACATCACCTCCCGCCTGCAGGGGTCGGGATCAGGCGGTCCGGAAACAACGGTGGCGGCGGGTTTACCGCCACCGTTATTTCCGGACCGCCACGATCGTAATGAGGCCCAATGTTTCACAATGTGAAGCTGAACACTTTGTACGTGATTTCGTATTTAGTTATAAGATTGCCGACTGCGTCTGCTCTCCATACGGTATGTCTGTTGTGTATATGAAACCAACTAGTATGAAGTTGGGTATGAATGGCATGCGTGTTACACATAGGAAAAAATATTAGTGAAAAAGCAAATTAGCGAGTTCTACCTGCTTATACACCGAGTTGATTGGAGTAAGATGCAGATAAACAGACCTGTGAAACAAAAACGCACTATCTCTGCAGAGCATGCAAAATAAGGGTCCCAAAAAGGGAAATGTAATCCTATCTAACGAAGTATAAACAGAAAAAAAAAAACTTTTGGAGATGATGTGTCTCATTATGGGTTCCCCCAGTGTGGAATAAACAAAATCAGAATAATGTTAAAGTAAAAAAAGGGTACCCACCACTGAAGGGCAAAAATAAAGTACTATAGCATGTGAATAAATAAATAACTTTAAGAGGACCATGCAAAAAATGGTCCTTGTGCGGAAGAAACAGCTTAGCCATTATTATGTAAAGAAAAAATAATTAACCTTCCTTTAATTTCATCATATGTTCTTAAATCATGAATGGGTATGGTATTCAAAACAACCTCTCCATCATCTGTGGGTCACTTATATATGATCTTGGGCTAAGTAATGAAAGTAATGATGCAGTTAGTTTGACATTTATGTTTCTTGCAATTGGTATTTGGGTGTTCATAAGGACTGTATGTAGGAGGTACACAACAAATGATACAATAGGTACAACAAAAGTGCAACCGATGTTAAAAGTAACAGGACCAATTTATCTCTTCGTTGAGTCCTTTTGGGGCAAGAGTTCCTAATCTGTCTTTCCAGAAGCACTCTGTTTTATCAAGTCTCCTCTGTACATTTTCATGAGGTTCTTTGCTGTGAATAACCTCCAATATCAAGAAGCGTATCTGTGCCAAGTTATGTCCCTTCTCTGTCCAATGCTTTGCCACTGATGAACTGGTGTTCTTATTGCATATGCATGAGCGGTGCTCATTCCAACGCAATTTTGCTTTCCTTTTGGACTGTCCCACGTAGTAAAACCCACCTGGACATTTAATCGCATAGATAATATTTGCTGTTTCGCATGTTGCCTAATCTCTTAATGACAATTTTTCTCCAGTGTGTGGGTGATTAAGGCTTTGTCCTTTCTGTATATAGCCACAGTTACTGCACTGTAAGCACGGGAATGTTCCCTTGCGTTTAGTTTCAAATTTCTTCTGTGGTGGACTTGTTTGTACCAAGTGGTCTCTGAGGTTCTTACTTTGCTGGTGTGCAAATGTCAGTAAGTCTTTAAACAAATGCTAAATTCCTTGGTCACATGCTAGTATCTTCCAGTGTTCTTGATTATTGCCTTGATTCGGTTACTCTGCGTAGAATATCTGGTCACAAATACAAGTGGTGGATCTGTTTTGACTTTCCTTGGTTTAGTGAGTAGATTATCTCTGATGATGGCTTCCATTCGAATGTTGCTTCAACAATTTGGTGTTTTTTATATCTTCTCTTAGTGAATTTTTCTCCCATATTCTGTAATTCCATGGTGTAGTCAGAGGGGTCACTGATGATTTGTTTAACACGTAGCATCTGGCTGTACGGGAGATTTCATATGAGGCTTGGTTGGTGAAAGCTTAGTCTATGCAACAAATTGTTGCGATCGGTGGGTTTATTATAGATATTAGTTTGGTATCCCCCTTCTGTATATTTGATTGCAACATCCAAGAAATGAATGCTATCCTTGCAGTACTCATAGTGAATTGGATCCTTTGATCAAACGTATTAAGATCTCTGAAGAAGGTTAATAAACTTTCTTCACTGTGGGTCAAAATGCCAAAAGTGTTGTCAATGTATAGGATCCAGATCCGTAAGTGTGGTTTCCATATAGGGTGACTGAGGACATGATCTGTCTCAAATTTATACATGAAAGAGTTAGCATATGTTGGTGCCATAGTGGCACCAATAGATGTTCCGGCAATCTGTAAGTAATGTTGTTTTTGATATTTGAAGTATGAGTTCTTAGAAATACATTCTAGTAGGATGATAAAAAATTCCTTATTTGCTTATATTTCTCCAGTATTCAACAATAAACATTCGACTGCACGTATTCCTAGATCATGCGGAAAAGATGTATACAAGTTCTTCACATCCAAGCTGAGCAGTATATCCGTAGATACATAAGGTATTGCTCTCAGTTGTTGTAAAAAATCAGTAGTATCTTTTATGTAGGTAGGAGTGTTTTGAATAAGCGGCTGGAGAAAAAAGTCAATATATATCCCAATTTGCTGTAATATACTGTTGATTCCTGCCACTATTAGTCTTCCAGGTGGTTCTTGTGGATTCTTATGTATTTTGGGTAAAGTATAAAAATTCGGGATACGTGGATGTGAGTTCTGTAAGTATTGGTGTGTATGATGGCTAATCCAAGAGTTTTCTTCAGCATCATCAAGTATTCTTTCTAGGTCCTGCATGATTCTTACAGTCGGGTCATTATCCAATTTTTTGTATGTGTTTGTGTCTGCCAGTTGTCTTTGACATTCTCTATTGTAATCTATGGAATTCTGTATGACCAATGCCCCTCCTTTATCTGCCGGTCTGATAGTTATAGATTCATCCCCATACAGTTCTTTAAGGAGTGTTAATTCATGTGGTTTCAGATTCTTATGTTTGGTGTTAGAAAATTACATTTTCCCCAAATCCTTAAATACTTGTTTCTCAAAGATTTCTACTGCAGGGGTGTTGCAGGGTGGTACAAATGTACTCTTTGATTTAAACTCCTTATAAGCTGAGTCGTCCGTCTGGATTTTCTGCTCTTCTAGGCTATCAAAAAAGATTTTTAGTTTCATCTTCCTTATTAGTTTGAGTACTTCTACCTTGGTGTCAAACAAAGAGCTGTCGCACGTGGGTACGGAGCTTAATCCTTTTTGGAGAGTATTGATCTCAGATTGTGTCAATGTTCTTGTGGAAAGGTTAGTAACTAAGTTTTCCTCTGTTGGTATCTCGTTTGTGGCCCCTCTCGTCCTTTTTCTTTTCCCCCCTCCTTGTTCTCTTTGGCTTCTTCCTAAAAAAGATACCCCTGAGGTGCTAGCCCTTGTCTGTGATGGTCCCGAGGTTTCTGTTGTCTGTGTGTTCCTTTCTGGTGGCGCTTCTGTCCCAGGTTCAGATTCTGAGCTCGATGTATTGCTGGATGTGTTTTGTGTAGGTTTCCTCATTGGTGGTCCATATTTTTGCATCCAGGTATAAACCTCTTCGTTGAGATAATCAAATGTGTCTCTTTTAAATTTCCTGATTTTCTTTGTTTCCAGTTCTGATTTATAATCTGCTAATGTATTATTAATATCTGATAGTATTTCTTCTAATTCTTCTTTCTTAAATTTCATGGAGTTGGTAAATTCTTGTTGGATTTCCTTGATCTCTATGTCAATTGTTTTTAAATTAGCTGTCAGTTCCTGAATGGTAAGTAAGATTAGGTCGAGAGAACATCTATTCAGTATTGCTTCCCATTTCCTAACAAACTCTTTACTTTCTTTGCAAAGTGTCGGTTTGAGTTGTATTCTCAATCCCCTAGGGATCCTTTGATTTTTATAATATCTTCCCAAGGTAATAGCGTGGAGCTTGCAATTAATTTCTTTTCTGATTAGGTATTCAAGCTGTTTGATTTTCTTAGCTGGGTCTTGGTGTGTTGAGCTTTCTTTGTTGAAACCACTATCGCTGATCAGTCCTAGGATGGTGTTTGCTTCTTCAGAGGAAAAGCCTAGTGTTTCTGCTTGTTTGCTATCAAAGCTTCTATGTCCTCAAATGACATGTTGTGTAGTACAATCTTCTATCTATTATTTTGTTTGCTTGCGCTTAGTTATAGTTGTAGTTAATTTGCCGTAGTGTGCCTCCACCTTATTGGTGTCCAAGAAGAGAAAAAAATGCCTAAAGCTGAGAGAAAGGTTGGTACCACTGTTGATTATCCATAAAGTTCACTCTTTATATCAAGGTTCATTCTTGTTACACGGAGCAACCAATCTGTAGGGGTCCTAGAGACACCCGGACCCAAAAGTCAACTGAGAAAAAGAAATGTTGGATAAACCATCCAGATAAGATACAACGTAGCCCATATTGCAACCCGGGGCATAGTGGAGTGCACATTCAGAGGGCTGAAGTCATGTTTCTGCTCCCTTGACCGCTCTGGTGGGCAGTTGCTATATGCGCCCCAGTAGTGTGCAGGATCATTGTGGAAGCATGTTTCCTGCACAACGTTGCAACCTGGCGGGCATTCCGGTGGACATGATGGTGTCCCTACATCCCCAACCACACGCATGGCCGCTGCGCATGAGAGGGGAAAGGGCACGTGGCGAGGAAGCCCGTACCCAGCTTGTGGCTATATTTTTCACCTAAAATCCCACCCCTGCACAGTGCACACAGGCCTGGCACATACCAGGTGACAATTGATGATGAGAAAGAGGCAGTCAACTGTCACAACCTAACCACCCTGAGAATGTGTCCCTGGAAGTGCTACATTGTGTGCATCCCTAGCTACTTAAAGAAACCCAATGCTGTGTGACCAAAAGCCACACATTCATGCTGCATAATGGACTACACACTTGCAAAACAGCACACCCAAATACTGGTATGTCACCTAACCCCTCCCAAACCCGATGTCACCCACCCAACACACCATGGCATGGCATGCAATGTGAAAGCAACAAAATAAATGCACAACACATGACACAACGGTCACAAAGTGCACAGTCACAAATGGAAACAGGCCAAAGATAATTCCATCTCACACATGAAAATGAAACTACACATATGAACATATACTTACCAGCATCACTAATCATGAATACAGGACCCAACAGTGGCAACTTCAGACAGTGACCAATCACAATAGCCCAAGTGTCACAATCTGACAAATGCACCATATGGACCCCTCCCATCTTCAGTGTGTTGCTGGTAGGTAAATGTGGCAGGGTACTGCATACAGCATGAACTGCATCTGCAATGGAGACAGGCAAGGTAACACATGAAGAAGCAACATGTAAATATGCATAATGATCAATATTAAATACAATATACATATCAACCATGCAGTGGAGAACCCATCATGAATCCCCACTAGGGATGTATACACAGTTTGGACTAAAGAATGGCCACACAACTGATGGAAGCCCAATGCTTCTGTGTAAATTACTGTCACACAGTGCCCTCCTTGCAAGCCCATGGAAAGGGGAAGCAGGAGTGGCATATGTGTCTGGACCACAAGCCTCAAACACAAACACAAAACAAGCCTGTATGGGCCCAGCTGGAACACACAGTGAATGCCTTCGGAAGCCACACAAAGCAACACACTGTTACATGAAGGCACAATAGACATAAAAAGAGAAAAAATAAAAAAAACAAAGAAAAAACAAAAATCAAAAACGGCCATGGTTGACTGGGGGCGGGAGAACGACCCAGGAGGGAGGAGGTGCAGGGTGCACCTCAACACCCACATGCGTGGATGTTGAGAAAAAAATCCCTCCATGGGATCATGGCATGCACGGCTAGCCGATAGTGGGAGAACTGCCGTCGCTGTCTTCACCCTCTGGTGCAACATGAGAAGGTGTGCGTGGTATGGGAGGCAGACCATGCAAAGCACTGGCATGCTCCTCCATGGCAGCAAGCATGCGGGTTTGAAAGGTTTGGTTCTGCAGGATGATTGTCCGGAGGTACCCATGCAGCACCTCATGTGTAGCACGGAGTTCTGCTTGCACGGCCTCATGTGATGCACAGATCTCCTCACGGGTTGCCTGGAGCTCAGCTGAAATGTTCTGTGTTAGCTGCTCCAGCTGCTGTTCTGACCGTCTACTCTGGGATATCTCAAGTGCACCCAGAGTAGCTCTAAGGGAGCTGTTATCTTCCCTCAGGGCATCCCTGTGGGCCTGTACCTCTGCAGATATGGCTGTGCGCAGAGCCCCCAGTTCAGCCCGTCAGTCCCTGTTGGCGGCCAACATGTCTTGCCTGTGTGAGCAGCGCACGGACAGCGTTGCCTGCTGCTGGAGCTCGACCTGCCTTTCGGGGGGGCGGAGAATGGAAGTGGCCACCCTTTCCACAGCCTGAGCCATCATCTCACATGATGCCCTCTGTTGTTGTGCAATTGCATAAATGGCGTTCTCCCACACAGTATTGCCCGGTGGCATACAACCACTGCGTTGCCGGACACAACACCTGTCGGGCCCAAGGAGACATGCACCTTGCTGTGCTGGCGCTGCCTGTGGCTGCAGGACTTCATTCCTCCTTTGATCTGCTGCCCCAGGAACAGGAGCAAATAGTGTGGAGTGTGACCCTGCATCCGTAACCACCACAGGTGGACAATCCAACACTAAATGGCCCATTGAGGGGTCTACCCGCAGTGCAGGTGCATTGGACAGAACAGCATCCCTGCCAAAAATACTCACCTGTGACGGGACATGTGTCAATGTCTGATGCAGCACCTGAGCCATAGAGATCCTCAGAGGTGTACCCAGAGACACCCGTAGACAGGACGGTCTGTAGGAGCAATGGATTCTTGTGCAGCATCACCCCACGTCCTCCACTGGTGGTTGGTTGGGGCTTTGAGTACTCCTGCACCATCTCCTCCTCCACAGCTTCCAGTGCCCCATCACCTGCACAAAATGAAAAAGAAGTCATGAACACACACGTGAACAGCATAGGCCACACACATAGGCATCACAATGTTGACATCCAATACATTAATCAGACATGCCACACATGACACAAACTCAGCCGTGCATGCAGTGTCAATTAAGTGGAAGGGGACCCTGAAAGCAAACAGTGATTACTCTAAAATGGAAAAGCAACACATGTGCTGCATGGTTCATAGCACCTGCATCACACATAAGCCTGTGAGTGGCATGGACCAGCCACAGACATGACAGATGCCAGCACACAGATGGCACGTAGCATAGCCATGGCAGAACTGATAAGGACACCCAGATGGGAGTTAAGCACTACTGTCCCCCATCCATGTAAAATGTATTTCATCAAACAGAACATGCAAAAGAGTGGGAGAAAACACACATGTGTCACACGCTGCAACAGCGCTAGTGTGTTCAAATACAGTGATGGGAGGCACATGGATACATCAATGGTAGGTCACTTTGATATGACACAAGTCACTTACCATGTTGATGGTTGAAACAGGGCTCAGGAGTGAGTGGGTGCAGTACATGTGAAGGTCCTCATCAGTCAAAGAGAAAAAAAAAACTAATTACAATGTTGTGTCATGATGGCAGTTAAAGGGCAAGTGCAGTCATCATGTGCAAAGTGTTTGCAGTGGTTTGTAGGGATACAGTGACATTTCTTCCATCATCACCCTCCACATGGGTCAGTGCAAGCAACACACATCCAGAAACAGGGATGGTACATGCGACAGACATTTGCATCCATGTCCAAGGCACCGTTGGAACATCCGATGAGGGGCTGAATGTCACATGCATCATGGGACATGTTGATCACATGCACACACACCACCGGAAAGTCATGCATCTAGCCATGTCTATCTCCCGACACAGTGGATTCATGGGCAACTAGGCGGCATCAGTGAATTCACACATCATGATGGTCATGTGTCATGCATCCATGGTGTTTCCCAGTCACACACACACACTACTCAGACACACGCACATGTACACCATGCATGACCATGACGGTGACATCAGCATCCATGTCTCACACCCCAAACATGGGCAAGTCCAGACAAAGGCATGCAAACATTTCTGCATCGTCACATGCTGGTGCACATCATGCATTGCAACACAGACACCAATGACGTGGAACAAGCTTCAGTGGACTCACTTGCAGCACTGTCATGGTCCTGCACACAGACATACATACATGGAGCATGCTAGACATGAGGCCAAGGTGCACACTCCTGCCACATCTCAACATGCATTACGCTGGACAAGAACACATGGACACTTACCACTCGACTCCAGATGGGTCTGCAGCTCGAGGACCTGGTGGTGAAGCACTGGGCGTATGCGCTCCAGGGCCCACATTTAGATGTTGGACAACTGATCCCGGCGCCCCACTTCTCCACGAGTTTCTATGAGGCACCGGGCCTTGCTGTGTGTCCTGGACCTGAAGTCCTCCCAGCGCTTCAGGATGCGATGGTAGTCGCGTGATGCCATCCCCTCCACGTTGATGGCATACACGATGTCCGACCAGATCCTCCTCTGTCCATCCCTGTCGAGGCACGATGTTAGTGAGAAGAGGGCATCCAACTTCATTTTTCTGTGAAGCTGACAGCCCTTTTCCTGTCTGCCTGGGGGTTTCCACTGGCCCCGGATGGTGCTTGGTCCGACATGGCAACCCCTGAGGCAGGTGTGGGTGGGCAACTGGGTCCTGGGGCTGGACTGTGGAGCAATGGTACACCAGTTGGGAGTTGTCTGGGTCAGCAGATGTGGTCTCAGGAACAGGATCCCTGGCAATGGCTTTTCTGCAGGCACCAAAAATTTCAGGCGTTATTAGCCTGTTGCATTCCATTGTTAATCATTCTAGGTGTTATGTCTACCTCTATACTGGTAGAGATCTACCACTGCATGGGGTGCATTATAACTTATTTTTTCCTTTATTTTTATTTTTCCTTTGTTGTCTTGACCCCATGGTGGAACGGGTAACGCTGGGCCGCCTGTATACCTTCAGGGGGCGTGGTTACATCCATTCGGCTCCCTTCCATTGCACGGTACGTGGCCCGAGATTATACGTGCCTTTCTGTGTCAATAGTCACGTCCACTAGAGACGTTGTAGACGGCAGTCCTGATACGCCCATTGACGTATTTAACCCCGGACAAATGCCAACACAGGAAGTTTGGTTACCGACTTCCTGGTTTTGTGTCTATGGCCTTTGCCGCTGAGGTAAGTAACTTTGAACGGGTAGCTAGGCGGAATCTTTCACGCTTTTGGCTTTGTTTTATTTCTCATTTTCAAGATTAGGTCAAACATCTATATAGATTTACCTATATGTTGGGACCTTGTAGTACTGCTACTTAGACTATACAACACACACACAGATCCTGTTTGGACTGATGTAAGTTCAGTTTTTTCATGAACTTTCAGATTATGCTTCATGACTTGATTCCATACAGCGCAGTGTTGCATTCTATGTATGTGATACTTTGGGACATTACAGATATCTTACTAGTTTGTTGTACTTTCTATTGCTCCACAGACTTCGCCTATCCTTTAATGACATTTAGAGATTCACCCTTCTGGGGAACCTTCGGACATCCGATTCTGTACATGTAGTTGAGGTCGTTCTACACATTAAGGAATCATCTGTTGATGGTTCTTGATTGACAGATCTGGGCTTGATCAATGGTGAGCATAATGACAACTATGATGTTGGTTCTATCCTTCTTCTTTGGGTGCAGGATCTTCCTTTATTTATTTTTATGGATACCACTGCATCACTCATTCGTTTCTTTCACTTTAATTCTCAATTTCTTTTAATTTATCTTCAACATATGGGCAGTCCCATTTTTGGGCTCCTCTTTTCTATACATATGTATTTTTTTTGTATGTTTATTTCATTAGAGTTATATTTATCTATTTTTCTACTTCTGGTTTTCTCTTTGGCTGCTTGTATCTTGCTCGAATCTGTTAACCAGAGAAATTCATGACCAATTTGTGGCCTTCTTTTCTCTCACTTTTTACAGATCTAATTCAATTGTGATTTGTTTTGGTGTGGCCGGATCGCTATTTCCTGGACTTTTTTGTCATGCTTCTGGGCCCACCCCCAAAGGGTCTGAGATCATGGTAATTAGATTTTCTCCCCTACTAGCCACTATACACGTCCCAACCCAGTGTTGGGGACCGGGTCCTTCATCGGGATCCTCAGATCACTTGTTTTTATGGTCATTATGCATGAATGATTGTGCGGCCTGTATGAAAGGCTGCTTTGATGTTAGCATTACTATTTTCTCGTTTCTTTTTCTTTATTTCACTGTTTGGAGAACATACATTTTTAGTGTCTCTTTTTAATTTATAACATTTGTGTAGGTAATTTCAAGACACAGATGAATCTTCATGAATGTTTATACGGGAATGCTACGTCCTGACGAAGATGGACATCATCTGTAATCCAGCTAGATGTGTTTTCCATCGAAACTACCTGGTTTAAGGCGCCATGCTCACGATACTGTTTTACGTATTTGTGGTTTATTTCGCATGTCACCTTAGTAGTTGACGTATAGCATCCCATGTTAGACTTTTTAGAGTATGGGTTTATGAACATCATTTTTGTGAAGACCTTTCAGTTTCTTGTCTATTGTAATGTTCAAACTGCTAGATTCGGAACTAACGACTTTTTTTGCTGCCACTATCAGGATTTAATCCATCTTCGAATTCATTTCGAAACCATCCTGACTATATTCGGTTGACTAGGATTTTTTCCACCCTAGGGATTCCCTTCTCTCGAGTGGATTTTATCCTTCGACATTGACTTGGACTTATTTTTGACGATGGTGATTATTACCCAGCTTGTAATTGGGCAGCAAGTTCCCAGCAGCTCTATTGTGATATTAGCATTTTTCTTCACATTTTGCACTTTATTTTATGTTGTATAACTGTATGTCCTATATTTATACTTACTCTTATATGAGCTCTGATCTATTTAATAATCATTTTAATGTTTCTAATTAAATAAAGAAAAATAAATACATTTTTCAAAAAAAACTTGTCTATGTATTACGTGTAGTGATCTGAGGGGTTGATTGAGGGACCGCCCCGAATACTGGTGGGATTGTGTTGTTTATAGTGGACTTGTTTATATCCGCTGGCTTGATTTCTGTGCCTTGTTTCTGGTTGTTTCCCCTCTTGCCAGCGATGTAGGGGGTACCCATCTATTGTATTGCTGCGGCACCAATTAGCAGGGCATGTTGGCAGCAGGCAGGCTGGCAGCAGCCGATGGCTCGTAAGAGGCTGCTCAGGGCTCTGGGGGGCAGGTAAATGGTCTTCTGGACAGGAGCGTGGTCTTCCGCGTGTTGTCACGTGGCCAGCTTGATGCAGAGGGAGTCTGCACGTGAAAAAACAGCACATGAGCGTGTAATTCGAGGAAAGGGCCTTAGTGCGTGAGCGCGTAAGTGACGTGACGCGCGTAGGTCTTGTTTTCCGTACAGGTTAAAGGTCCGCATAGGACACCATTTTGCTGTATGTGCTTATTGTGGAGAGCGAGCGTGTGATTCTTCTACTTCTTGTGGGTTTATACATGATTACTTCACAACGGTTGCAGTGCGTACTTCTTGTTTAGTGCGGAAGTGCTTACTTCTTGTTTTGGCGGGAGAGTGCGTGTTTTTTCCATACTTTTTCCAGGCAGACGGTGAGTCGCGCATTTATTATTCCCACTGTGGTTGCCCCTGTGTGTCGCGTACCTCATTCACGAGGTCATAGTAGCCTGCATGTTCCACGTGTATGTATTTTTTGTGTTTCTGGGTGCCACAGCTTACTGTGGGTACTTAATTACACGCACGCGGGCTACCGAGGGGTCGCATGCACATTTGTTTTTGTTTTTGGGGTGCCTGAGCATTGCGTGACCTGTCATTTTTCCCCAGGGGTCACAGACAGCCTTGCAGGAGCACAGGGGTACCAATTCCATCTAGTACCCTGCCCCCATCACCCCAATTGCCCAGGACAATTGTTTTCTGCACCTCCCATTTGCACAAGTACATCAGTGCCATAGTTGGGAGGTGACCAAGTGGTAAGGGAGGCAAAGCTGGGTGACCTCCAAGAGGTGTCCGTGGTAGGGGGCATGGCCAGGATGACCAGGGTGGCCAAGGTGGCAGCGGTGGGCGACGTGGACATGGTGGCCCAAGAGGGCATTGTGTCCAGGACCATTCAGGTACACCTATGCCCCCCCAGTGGGTCAGGGAGATGCAGCTGACACCATCCCAGCTCAAGTCCTGCTAGCCCGGCCCGGATTGGTAACGGAACAGGCACTGGATGATTCACAGGCCAACTTCCGTGTCATGAAGTCCAAGCCACATGTGGCAGTGAAAGTTGCCGTCAGCAGGCCACGTGGATTTGGGGCAGCAATGTCATCTGCTGCCCCAAGCAGCCAGGTTGTGGAGGCTGCAGGGGCAGCTGCAGCTCACACCACCCTGGCTGTGATTCACCCAGCCAGGACAGTGTTGGTCCCAGCCCCTCACACCGAGGCAGTTGTGGTGCTTGGTCCTGCCAACAGCACCCAGCAGCCCATGCCTGCAGTGAGACCTCTGGTCATCGTGACATTGCCTGCTTCCAGTTGCCAGTCCACCTGCGCTTCAGCCCCTACAGACTGGAGTGACGTAAGCAACTCAGGGTCCGCACCACCTCTCAAGAGGAAGAAGCGTGCTCTTGTGGAACAGGCTGGGACCTCATACACGGCTCTGCCCTCTCGCACGCCAAGGAAGCAGAGTTTCAATAATGTGGAACTTGAAACACTTGTGGGCTACGTGTCGGAACACGGCCGCGACATGCTGGTGACGGCAGGGTGCAAAACTACACCTGCTCAGCGTAGGGCCCACTGGCAGTGCATCGCGGACCACACTAGTTCCTTGGGATTTGTGAAGCGTACAGCTGATGATTGCTCTAAGTGCTGGAATGACCTCAAACGCTGAGCTAAAAACAAGCTGTCTTCCAATTTCCCCTCTACTCTGCTGATTGGCAGTGGGTCACCACCAGAGGAGAATGAACTGACAGAACATGAGGCAATTTCTGGAGAATTCATCGCAGAGGATCAGATACAAGGCGTGGGAGACCTCCCAGATCTTAAGACAATTTCCGGTGAGTGCCCATGCGTGTGTGTCCAGACCATGTGTATGTTGCTTGGGTGATGTGTTGTGATCGAGTGCCAGGTCAGGCTATGGTAGTCCTAACTACCATATGTGACCCATGTTGTGCCTCCAAGCCATCCCCCACCCTTGGCCATGCCCTGCAGGCAGCCCACACCACAGGGGACCCCCCTATTACCCCTGACCATGCCCCATTAACAGCCCACACCACAGGGGAACATCCATCACCCAATACCATGCCCCGCAGGCAGCCCACAACACAGGGGAACACCCAACACCCCTGACCATGCCCCGCAGGCAGCCCATCATGCCTGGCCATGACCCGCAGGCAGCCCACACCACAGGGGGGATCCCCAACACCTGTCACCACACGCACAGCCCTTCCCACGCCTCTTGGCTGCCATGACCGGGATATGTGTATTCAAGGGGGTGCGTGGGGATGTTTTCATGCTTTTTGGCTGCCGCGAGCGGGGTACATGTATTCAAGGGGGTGCGTAAATAGATTTTCACACGTTTTGGCTGCCGCGAGTGGGGTATGCGTACATTTTCACATGATTACAGCGTAGGGGACCTGTAAACTGGTCCGGGGTTAGCGCAGCCCTTTACGCCGTATTGGAGATTTCTATGCCTTTTTCTGGTGCAAGGGGCGTTCTTGGGGAGTAACTGGTGCTGCTGGATGTTCGCTGTGCCACGGCTGCAAATGGCTTGGGAAATCCATGAATACGCGGTGCGCTTGAATGCTGTTTCGTGCACGCAGCTAACGCTTGCTGGCCACGCTTCCTCTCTGCGCCAGCCGTGTGCGCTACATCTGTGCCTGATTCTATGAAATGGCACCAAAAAGTGTCCGAAAATAACCCCCAAGGCAAACTTGTTTAGATGGGGCTCTCACGCTCTACTCTACCACTTTTGCTCATGTGTCATATTTATCCACTTCTAATTTAAACAAAATCACCAGACACCGGTGGTGATCGCTCCTGTCCTCACAAAGGAACAGAAGCAGGATGATATTTGCCTATTTCAAATCCGGAGCACATTATTTTAAGGAGGAGTTGTTCCCAAAATGAAAGTAAGCTCTTGCTGGCAGTAAATAAGTAGACATTTGCTCATTAAACATTCTTCGTATTGAGCAAAATATACAAATGGTGCTTTCTGGTTTCAGCCTACATACAAACTGCCCAATCATGGTCTGCTTTTCATAAGTAGGATGCTGTATTGTTGGTCTGACGTCAAACCTCAGGGAATCCCTTTTCGTTGGGGCCGTTCGCGGACACACTGTTAAGTGGTGTAAAATGACTGGTGCTTGATCTATAATTTATGTAAACAGCACTTCTCTGTTTTGCTTTTGTCTTTTCTAAACCTTTCTCTGACCCAATGCATTTGTTTGGAAAGTTCATGGCGGGTAGCAGTGCTTATTGCTGGGGGCTTGGGGGTAGGCTCGCTGCCCTTGCATCATTGGCCGCGCCACAGTCCAACCGGTCCAGGAACTCGGGATACGCCCTTATGGGCAAAAACAGTGGCATAGAGGGACCGATTCATGGAGCATTTTCCTATGGGATCGCGCCGCTATAAAATGCTTCTGTAAATCAGGTTGAGAGTGAATTCCACTGGAGAATTCCACTGGAGAATACCTGCACATTTTGTTTTTGATTTCGGAATACCCCAATATATTCGTGTGTTGTCGAGCAGCCCCCTGCATTTATTTATTAATTTATCTGTTTATTGTGGTGTGGTTTATATCAAATCTTACACAAACATACAACAATATCTTACAATTAATTAATTAACAATGAAATACACAATAAAACCCTTTACATAGAGATTCATCATAAAAAAAAATGTTGGTATAGCATTTTATAAAAACATAAAGCGGATGGCCAACAAAAAAAAAAAAAAACTTTCAATACAGAGACAGCTAACAGCTGGACGATTTCAATCACATATTTTTAGCATTGATAGGATTAAGGAAACTGGCCTCCCCTGAAAAATGTAATAGTTGCCAACATGATCAATTGAAATCTGTAGGTGCTTATCCAGTCCAGGTGTTGTCTTTGCATTCTGGGACCTGTAGTTCTGCTTTTCCCATTATAAAACTCAGACTCAGACTGCAAGTCCCAGAATTCCAAGAAAAAACACCCTGACTGGATAAGCACCTACAGAGTGGAATGGATGATGTTAACAACTATGTAATTTGCCCCCCCCCCTCCCACCCGCTCCCCCCATCCCCTGCACCTCCATGATTCGTGACAAAAAAACGAACCAGGGGATTAAAAGTAAATTCAGCCATTAAAACCTTAAAATATGTGTCCCTTCTTTCATAAAGCTTTGGATTTGGATATGCGGTAAACGACAAAAAAACGACAGGTAGGACAGCCACTTGGAATATTAGTTCTGGCTCCTACAACTAACTTCATGGGCCGGTAAGAGGTGTGTTCATTCTTCGGCAAATGGGCCCAACCCGGGGGGGGGAGGGGCAAGTGGGGCGGGGGTGAGCACAGGGATTAAGTGATGGAGCCAGCCGGCCGGTCCGACTCAGCCCTCCAGGGGCGACGATGGCACGCGAGGCACTGGATACAAACACATTAAAACGCGACACGGTTCTGATCAGTCGCCCATGCACGGTGCTTTGGTGTATATTTCTGGCCACCGCACTTGTTGTGAAGTGCAATAAATAAATACTTGCAGTAAAAACACGGTGAAAATGCAGTGAAATGAATTCGACCAGGAGGAGTTTGGTGAAATGTGCACTTTCTCGGTGAGGCTTTTTCCTACTTGTCCTTGTTTTCGCAGGCCAGCTGAGTTGGCAACGGTGCTTGCTCTCTTCTGCCATCTGGAGCTGCCAGTGGCTGTTCTGTGCCGCATTTAGTAGCCCTTTGCTGCTCAGTACTGGGCCACCGTACCATAGCCGCGAATCACCAGTCCTGGCCATATAGGGACTCAGCATTTCGCCCAGGATCACATGCCATTGTCAAGTGCTGACGCTCGGATTTGCCACTTTAGCCACAAGCCAACATTGCCACCCACTGACGCACATGATTTGTATTTGGGGAAAGTTTCCAACGTCACCACATGTCACCGCTTTCATTTCCTTCCTGACTCGCAGGCCTTTGAGAGCAGAAAATAAAATGACTGTTTGCTGGTAGTCCCCTAGTTTCCTGGAGCTCTCACCAGCATTTGAACATCTTTCTACCGGGTCTGATTACAGACCCTCCAGACTGATGTCTTCGTTTTTGTATCAAATTGCCCCTGTATTAGCAGACTGTGGTTTTCCCTCTCGCATAAAGCAGAATTTAATTTCTTGCAGAATCCATATGACTTGCTCTGACTTTGGTACTTTTTTTTATTTAGTGACTTGGAAATAATTCTGGAATGTTAAGATTCTGCCATAGTCACCCATCTGACATACAAATTTAGAGCGGCTGTTTAAGAGCACACCACTGTTATTTACTTGAAAACTCATATTACAATGCCTTCTTGTGGTTTTAGGATATTGAGCTAGTCAATTTCAGTGCTCCTGAAATATGTGTAATTGACACATCAATATTGCTGCTACTTCATCCGGGTCTGTATGGGGTTGCTGCTCAATGATGGACACTAAAGGCGTTGCTAGGAGGTGAGGGGGTGGGCTGAGGGGACTATAGCGCCAGGTCTACAACCAAAAGGCTAGCTACCCCAGAATCCCGACAGTCTGAACATTAGCGTCGCCCCAGATCTTTTACTGACCTAGCATCACCCCTGGTGGACACCGCCATGATTACCAGACCAACGGTAGGTTTGTTACGTAGGGGGCTGTGGGAGCTGCCGGAACTATCCCCCTCCAGCCCATTCTCTTCCACCCGAGCAAGCGCCTGAGAGGCTCAGGCTGATACCGCTGGATTCCCGAATCTTTATAGTGTGCTGCAAATGGTGCTGTGTTGGGCCAACCTCAATATTACATGTTATAATAGGAAATTATGGGCTTCATTATGAGTTCAGCAGTGCACTAAACAAATGGCAGTAATTCCGCTTGAGCTGGATGGACCCCAGCCGGCCTATAAGACTGGGGGTCTCCGAACAGCCCTTTAAGATGAGCAACAGCACCCTTGAGATAGATGGGGATGCAGATTTGTACTCTTGCATCAAATAATAATGACAACTCAATAGTTTGGCAAAGGGAGTCCGTTTAATGACAAGTACAAAAAACGGGGAGTTCAATGAACATCAGCATCCACTCGATCTTCCTTCTCGCTTAAACTCCAATTAATTTCAGAAAAAACATATTTGTACCAAAAAATTCATCATCACTGATGTGTAATCTTAAAACTTATCATGCAACTTGATTAGTTATAGGAAGGTAACTTTAATATAGGTACTATATCTGTATATGGTAATGGGGAGAGTGGATTGGATAATCAATGTCAGGTGGGGCAGCAACTAAGCCCTTCCATTTGTAAGAGGATTCAATCCTGCACTACAGCTAAGTCAATGCCTAGTCTGGGATACTGAATGGAAACCCTTATTGATATATCTTTATGTCCAGTTCATGAGTTCTGGATGACTACCCCTATATAACACCCCTCTCTTGGAACCCCCCTGACCCCACTGAGCCAAGAAGTAGTTCTGTTTTGCAAGTTTAAACGGTTTATTTGAGAATGTAAACAATATATATATATCACAGAAGTTTGAAACACAGGCCCAAAATGCTTTTATATGTGCTGGCAATGAAGTGAGGAATATGTTGAAAATGGTTTTAATTCCCTTTAGGAGGTTCAGGGTGAGTGAAATATACTTGGGATGAGTTCAGGCTCACTTTAGCAAGGATCTAGGAGTAACTAGCAGGTTAAACGAATTTTTGGCAAAGGAAAGCAAGGAAGCTGCTGTTTTCACAGGTGGCTGGATTTTTAACCAAATCGCGAATCGCGGCAAAATTTGCAAATGCGTGAATCTCGATTACGGCAGAACTATAAGGATTAGCAAGTCGGTTCTAAGCTTGTTGAAAAGCTGAGATTCTAAGCTTTCAGAGGAAAGTTAAACCAAGTTCCTAGCCCAAACGGTTCCAGAGATACGGACGATTAAATAAAGGTAGTTTTTCGGATTTGAAATTTTAAAAGTTCAAAGCAACAGGTTACAGCTTGCAGCTAGAAAATGACAGGTGACAGTTCTACTTAGGTTAAATAGATTGAATTATATTATATTAAACTAAGGGATAGGTTCTGAGTTTTGCTGAGTACTCACAAGAGATTTTGGACAGGAAGGCGACTTTGTCACGGATCCGGTCACTGCGCAAAGCACTTCACAGTGATCTGGTCTCCGGTTCCGAGTACAGCTCTGCTTTCTGGGTCACCGGCACTGCTCCTGGATCTTGGGTTCTGCTGGTCTGGTCTAGCACCAGTCTGCATGGCTCCTGGTCCCGCTTTCTCCGGACACAGCGCTGATCTGCACGGCTCCTGGACACTGCTACCGGTCCCGGCAATGTTCTAGGCAGGGAATTCAAACAGCTCGCCCGGCTGTTGATAGTCTGCAAATGAGTTTTGGGCCTGCTGACAAATACTTTTGCTTGCAGTGGGCCTTCTTGGTTCAAAGTTCTGTAGTCTCTGTTTAACTTGGAAGTCTAAGTGTAGGATCTCTGGATGTGAAGTCGTCGGTCAGCATGCTCCGCAGCAAATGGAATTGAATGTCTCTACCTGTCCCAGCAGTCTCTTTTTATGTGTTTTGAAAGTGGGTGGAGAGGCTAGCTTTCTAGGCCCAACCCCTTCAGAGTTCTGATAGGTTGGAGAATTCTTTGCGTTCTCACTGGAGAACAGGATTGTGTGTCAGAATGATGTCATTTAATGGCTTGCAGAAAGGACACTCCCCTGTCAAATTACACACAAATCTATATTTGACCTAAAGACATATTTCATAGATACACAGTGGTTTGAAATTACATGCACCCATCACGGATCACATGAGGTATACTCTGTTCAAACTCTGATGTTTCTAAGAGCTCGCATTCAGAACTGGCAACATTTTGCATTTTTTAACTGGTTTTGCAACATTGTTTTTTCATTAAAAATTATACACATATACACGGCCTGTCCATACATACTCCAGTAAATTCCCATGTCTCTAGCTTAAACACAGAGTCTGTGGTGTCAATAAATAGCAGGGTTTTGCCCCAGAACATCACACAAATTCCCAACGCGTCTTAAAACGTGCACCGAAAAATCACAAGAATTATGGTATCATTTAAATAATTTTGACAAGTCCGCACTGTGAGTTATACATCTTTCTTAGAATCATATTCTGGCCAACAGGGGTGTGTCTTTTCAGGTCACATGGTATAGAAACCAGTTTATCCAGTTTCTGCCAAGCTCAGAGACTCTGCCCCTCCCAGCTTCTGCCAAGAGGAAGCTGTTTTACGGTCCCCCCAATAAACCATCTGCCTGAGTCAAAGCAGGGCTTTGTTCAAAAGGAAGCCATTTACGACCACCCTAATAAACCATCTGCCTGGGTCCTTTGTTTAGTCTCTAGCAGTCCCTTGGTAATTCAATCAGAGAGGGATAACCTCCCCTCAGAATGCAGCCAAGCCTGAGAACTGCTGTGGATCCAGTTTCACTCCAATTGGGGGGAAGTTGTCAGGCAGAATCCAGTTCCTTAAGCCAGGCCCCAGCTAATGTCACTTCTAGTTACCCAGCTTAAGTCAAGACAATTTTTACATATGCAGCTAGAATGCTGATTCTAAGTTCAAAACTATGACATGTTAACAGTTACAAACTATGTGACACTCAAAAGTAGGTCACTCAGTTAATTTAAACATTTTCGATTTTTGGTAGTTTTATATCCAGTTTCAGTTAGGCTGCTGCAGACCTGCAGAGCTCAGCCAGTCTTGTTATGAACATTGTTTTGGGGCTCTTCAACTTCCCAGATTTAGTATGCACACATACTTCATTCTGCCAGATGTCCGCTGGTGTTCAGTGAGATTTTTGGATATGTTGCAATGTTTGAAAATAGGCATTTTGAGCTGGCATTCAGAGAAACCAAAGGTAATTTTAAAGTGCGGTTTTTCCTTTGGCACACATTTCACTCATGGCACCCCGGCCCATCCTGCTCGCACTGGTGGGTGGCAAGTTAGGCAACCATTTTAGTGTGCACAAACTGCGTGGTTCTCCTGGATTTTGGCGCACATGTGGGCTTTTTGGTCGTCTTGGATTTTCTAAGCCCACAGCACCAAATGTTGCAGCATGATAGCTCAAACGTGGGTCAGGACACCCAACAAAGCCCCCCCACGCGACTGCACTTTGAATTTGAGTCGATGGGGAGTCGGGTGCACAGAAGGTGATGACCCACGCACTGGTATGTCCGCATAATCTTCTTCCAATTCTGCAAATGGCACAGTTCAGCATCTTTTCCTCCATCCGGTACTGATCGATCGGTTCTCCTCGCCGGTCCTGATGGGAATATTGGGAGGTACCCCGGGCCCCTTGCGTCTCTGCTCCCGGTCTCCGGATCGTCCTCCTTGGCCAGTCTCCAGGTTTTCTTTCTCCTCGGACAACAAAGGAAGAGCGGCAATACCTATTCATGGAAGTTTCTCCCCCACCGTTCATATAGTGGGGTGGCATATATATTTTAGAACTCAACAGATATGAACATGCACATTTTTTTAAATTAAGAGACAAGAACACATAAACTTGAGAAACACAGAATTTGATAGGCTATATGTAGGATCTTTTAGGGTTGTAATTGAATTACTCTGGAGCGGTACCCTCTGGGATTGCAGAGGACTCCTCCAGTTGCTGCAAAGTGTGCCTGGGATGGCAACACTTCAACTGGTTTATGTGGACCCACTTGTCTTCTCCCTCTGCCAAACCGCCTTTGGGGATGCGGATCTTGTAGGCCACAGGGGAGATCTTGTCTATAATCTCAAAGGGTCCCTTCCATGTAGGCAAGAATTTTCGCTGTTTTGCCTGGTTTCTTTGGAAGTTCTATACATAGACCCGATCCCCCACCTGATATTCCTTCCGGGAAGTTTTCAGGTCATAGTGGGTCTTCATGCTATCAGCTGATCTTTCTAGATTCCGCTGAGCATAAGCAAAAGCATGTTGGAGGTGTTTCCTTAAATTCTCCAAATACTCATGAGTTGTGGAGGCATTTATCAGTGTCTGCTCTTGGGTCCTGTAGAGCAAATGCTGAGGAAGCACCATCTTTCGCCCAGTCATCAACTCGAATGGTGACATTTTGGTTGCAGATGAAGGGGTAGATCTGATGGCCATTAGGACCAGAGGTAATCGGATATCCCAACTTGGTCCAGAATCTGCCACAAACTTTTTTAAGATGCTCACAATGGTTCGGTTATATCTCTCTACTGCCCCAGAAGAAGCTGGCCGGTAAGCAATATGCAACTTCCTTTTGACCCCCAGTATCTCCCACATCTTTGTCATCACTTCACTGGTGAAGTGGCTACCTCTGTCTGACTCAATCCTTTGAGGTAGACCAAAACGGGAAAAGATGGGGTTAATCATCAAGGCAGCTGCCGTTTCTGCCTTGCAGTTTGGGGCTGGGAGACATTCCACCCACTTGGTAAACAAGCATGTCACAGTCAACATGTACTTATTCCCCCTAGCAGAGCGAATCACAGGGCCTACAAAGTCAATTTGCAAATCTGACCATGGCAGTGTCATCCCCCTCTTTTGGAGAAGCACACGGTGTGTGATGGATGATGGCTAAAATTGTGCACACACAAGACACCCCTTCAAATATTGGTCAAGGTCCTGCCCCATGTGTGGCCAGTATGCAACCTCTCTTAAGATTTCCAGTGTTGTGTGAAACCCCCTATGACCGACGGTGGCCGCATCATGGGCGTGACTTAACATCAGGCTTCGGAATGAGGTAGGAACCACCCACTGATCATGGCCAGCTTTGGATTTCCTTACCAGCAAACCGTCTTGGATTCGGAACATTTTTGGACATTTCATCAACACTCTTAGGTCCTCTTTCCCAATATAATCGGTATCCGTCAGGGGAAAGTTCTCAGGGTCCTCAAGGTGTTGGTAAAACCTACCAATAATTGGATCCCCCTTCTGAGCTGTAATCAAATCAGCATCAGGTGTCTCCTTGCTCCATTGGGCAGTTGAAAGATCATTGTGAGCATTTGTCTGGGACCTAGTGATAGCAGTGACCTGGATTTCCCCCAACAGGGACTCAATCTCAATTAGATCCCCTTGGATGGCCCCGGTTTTGGCCAGCTGATCAGCTAAGTCATTTCCAGTTTTGTCTGGTCCCTCTACCTTGGAATGACCCTTGATCTTCTTCCAATAGATGGTCATCCCCTTCGAGGTGACCAGATCATCAATGTTTTGGATTAACTTCCCATGTTTCAGGGGTTTGTTATTAGCACATAACATGCCTCTTGTTTTCCAATTAACCAGGTGCTCCACAAACCCGTTCCGTACATAATCCGAATTGGTGATTATGACCAGTTCGTGGAGTTGATGTTGGACAGCAGTGAGGATGGCCTGATGCACAGCCAACAATTCTGTCACCTGACTACTTCGGGGACCAATTTTGTATCCGGCAGAGGGTTCTGGGAACTCCTTCACCCATGCATTCCCTACGCCAGCCACCAGTTCTTTCTCCCCGTCGTTGTCAACCTGGTAAGAGCATCCATCCACATAGACAGTGGGCATTCCCTCACACTTGTCCTCTTCAAAGACTTTGTGTGGGGAATTAAGGTATGCCTCCGTGTTGTCCTTGATTTTTAGACTTTCGTCCTCGAGACAGTTTTCTCTGGCACAATCATGCAAGTCAGCCAGACCTTGCGCGAGGGGACTCTTCTTGTCTTGGCCATATCTGACCTCCACAGGAAAGCCTTGCATTGACAGAATCCAGGAAGTAATTCGGGAATTACTCACGTTTCCGGCCAGGATTCTGTCACTCTGGAGATATTGCAGAGGCTGGTGTGGAGTCTCCACTATGATGTGTTCCCCATGGATAAACGGGTGGTAATTCTTCAATGCCCACACCGTTGCCAGGAGTGCCTTCTCACAATCGTTGAATTTTTCCTCCACAGAGGATAAAGTTTTGCTCGTATAGGAGATTACTTTATTGACCTAGTCATGCTTTTGGTATAATACTGCCGTCAAGCACGTATTAGAGAACTCCGTCTCCAGGAAGAACTCCTTGTTTCTGACAGGGTAAGCTAGGCAAGGCGCTTGTGAGAGGCTTCTTTTGAGTTGTCTTACCGCCTCGGCTTGTTCTGGACCCCATTCCCACTTGACCCCCCCCTTCAGGAGATGAATCAGGGGTCTGGTGATCTCTGCGTAGCCCTCAATGAACTTTCTGCTGTAATTAGTCAGTCCAAGGAGGCTCCTTAGTTCCCGCAGAGTTGTGGGCTCTTTCAGTTTCTGAAGTGCTTCCACTTTCTTTTCCTGGGGACAGAGACCCTGAGGAGTAATCTCATGTCCCAAGAAATTAACACGGGTTCTACACCACTGTGCTTTCAGAAAGGAAAGTTTTGCTCCGGCGGCCCTCAACTGGGTCAGAACATAACGGATCTCCGCTATGTGTTCCTCCACAGATGAACTTTTGATGAGGACATCATCTACATAAGCCAGGTTACCCCTCGCACCCAGGTCGGGCATGGCCTTATGTAGGAAAATGTTGAATTCATTGCCGGAGTTGAGGTATCCGAAGGGAGTCCGGGTCCATGTGTACTGCTGGCCCCCAAAGGTAAAAGCCAGCTTGTATTGGTCCTCCCTACTGACAGGCACGGTCCAGTATCCATTGGTCAGGCCTATTGCAGTGAACACCTGTGACCCCTGGATCTGGGCCAGCCCTTGGTCAATGTAGGGCAGAGGCCATCGGGAAGTATGGACCCGTTTGTTGAGCTCTCTAAGGTCGGCGCAGAGTCTCCACTGGCCGTTCGGCTTCAATATTCCCAGCACCGGATTATTGAAGGTGCTGTGTATTGGACGAATTATCCCCCGGGACTCAAGGTTCTTAATTATTTCAGTAAGGGACTCCATGGATGCGAGAGGCAAACGATATTGCTTCACAAACACTGGAGTCATTCCAGGGTCCGTGGGAATTGTTGTTGTGTGGATGTCGGTGCGACCACAGTCATATGAGTCTACCGCAAAGAGATCTTGGAAATCCAAGAAAACTTGTTTCAACTTTTGCTTTTGTTTCAGAGTCACACAGGCATCAGCTAGGTTGACTCTCTCTTCCACCATCTGCCTGAAGCCTGGAAAGACTTCTGGTTTGGCTATCTCAGCGGCCTCCTTCAGCTGGGTGGAGAAGTCCCTGGTTAGAGCGCTGATTTGGACTGGAGGCCCCAGGTGGGAAAGGCAGCCTTCATGAACCTGGAAAATCACCTCATCCCTTCTGAAGTCACAAGTCACATCCTCATTACCATAAGGGCAGGAAGTGTACACCAGGAAGTTCCCCCCATGCCGGGTAAACACCCTGTCTGGTGTTGTATTGTCCTCACTGTCACTGTCAAAACAGTCCTTGGGGATTGGTCCTAACAGTTAATTTCCTAGATCAATGGAAAAATGTCGGTCATCAACCGCCATTCCAATAATGGTGCCTGCGGCTAGAGTAATACTCTTTAAGTCGCTGTTATCCACCTCTATTGGAATGGTGTCATGTTCTATGTTGACTAATGGAGTTGGGTTTACCCCAACCCTTGCTGTTGGAGAGAAGCGTTTAGATGTATGTAAGCATCAGGGTTTTGCAATTTTTGTCCTCTTTTAACTTTCACTTCCAGGGAGAATTGTCGGGTCCTTTCTGGGATGGTGACTTCCTCTTTGATCTGAATTTCAACTGCATAAGGTAGCAATTGAGCTGACCTAAATGCTTTTTTGGATCATCAAAGCCCATGGGACTATCCGCTAATCGGGACCAAGCTTTGAAGTTTATTAGGTCCAAACTAATGGAAAAGCGATTGAGAATGTCACTGCCTAAGTAAAAGGCGGCAATAACGTCTCGCACGACCCAACAATTATGGACTATGCTCTTGTTGCCAATGGAGATTTTGAGCATACACCTGAATGCACGAGATGTTTGGAATTAGGTGCTTCCAGGTCCATTTCCCATTTGTCTATCAGTTTGAATGTGGGAATGGCTGGATCTTTTGGGAGTTGGCGGAACATGGCTTTGCTGATGAAGCTCTTACCGTTGTTCACACACACTCGAGCGAGAACAGAGTCTTTCCCATCATTTAACTGAACAGGGATGAACAACTGCTCTCCAATTTCCTGAATATCAGCCAGGCTCTGAGCTGATTTCACATCTTTCTGGACTATAGGAGTGGGAGTTTCTGATTGTGGATTAGTAAAGAATTTCAGGGTGTTTCCTTCCAGTGCGGAATACCACCTTAAACTGGAAGGAAGGTTCATTTTCAGAAATAGAGAGGACCCCCCATCACCAGTCTGTTGTCCTACTGCTATTACTGTCACGTCTGGAATCTGGTTGTTCTGGAAGTGAAATTCTACTTGGTCAGATTTTTGTTCAACCATGTGGCAGGTGCCGTTTAAACTAACATGGTTGACACTCTGTTTTAATTTTATTGGTCGGCTAGTCTGGGTCCAGAGAACCTTGTTTACACAATCTATTAGAGGTGACAACCTTCTCAGGAGGTCATTCCCTAGTAAACAAGGGGTGCCCTCTGGAGTCACTACTATGACCGGGTGTTTCAACTTGTGTCGCCCAATTTTAATGTCCAAGTCTGCAGTCCCCTCAACGGGAATTTCCTTCCCGTCAAAGTTCTGCAGTTGTCCAGGAAGAGAGGTGAGAGGAATACGGTAATTCTCCCCCCTTCCGGCATTTAGTCCCTCAAAGGCCCTTTTGGACAGAAGGGTAGCTTGGGATCCAGTGTCCACCAGTGCCAAAATTGTACCCTGCCCCTGTACTTGTACCGGGGCATAGTATCTTCCCTCCTTCTCCTCAAGGGGGCACAGATAATGCACATTTTTGGACAACTGGTGGGCTAACTTTCTGGTTTTGGACATTGCTAGCGAAGAGATTTGGGCAGAATTCTGTGGAGAGCCTTGGGAATCTGAAAGAAAAAGTTGGCAACTGGAGATCAGAGCCATTGTGGGTTCCCCTGGTTCCGGTTCTGGGCCGCCTCCCCCTTCTTGGAGGCAGTCACCAGGATGGGTTTGAACCAGGGGATTTTGGTATTGTGGGTTCTGGGATGAGATGATGGGCGGCGGTAGCTCAGTCTCCATATCTCCCCAGTATGGATTGGAATCCCTTGGGACCCATTTTTCTTTGGGAGGAGTTCCCCCATCTCTGAAGGAGAAGATCCTTTTCCCAGGATCTTCTGAGTATCGCTCTCCCTCAAATTGGAAGATCTGTACCTCCTCCACAAAGTGGGTCTGTTTGTGTCCTTTGTTTCTCCTACCCCCCCTCTGCTCCTTGGGAGGCAGGCTTTCAGGGGTAGGAGATTTTGTTTCCGGTTCCTGGTTTTCCAGGAGCTGTTTACAAGTTGGGAAGGAAGCTTCCTCCAAGGCTTTACACCCCCCTTCCCCTTGTGCCTCCTCCCTGGGAACCGGTGTGTTATCGGGGTGCTGGCCCCGTCATTGTTCTGGAGCACCAGGTCCAGAGTTTGGGGCATTCTGCGGTGGCATGCTCATCTGAGGGTTCTGTTGAGCCCTCAGTATGTGACCAAGATCCCGTGCCATATTTTGGACCTGGCGCTCTAACTGGGAAACCCGCTCAGGCTGATACGGGGCTCTATTTTCTCCCCTGGACTGATCCCGGGAAGGGTAGCTATCCCTTCTCTGGTAGTACCCCTGGTTGGGAAGATTTTGGTACCCCTCTACCCTTGGCCTCCCCTCTCCCGGATTAGGTTGTCTGGGCTCAGGGAATTGGGGAAAGAAGGATGGATGATTTTGGGGCTGGAAATTGGGCGGATACCTGGGGAAAAAGTTCTGCCCAGGATTTGGAGAATTTCTGCCCTCCTGTGGGAAGTTGGGAGGGAAGTTCCCTGGGTTAGGTGCTTGGCCGGATCCCCCCCCTTGGGCTGGAGGAGTCCACACATAACCCAGGATTGGTCAGTTTCCCTTATAGCGGGGACTTACATAGTCAGGGGAGCGGGGGACCCCATTTGTGGGACTACCTCCTCGACTCCCTGTCTGTGACTGGCCCGAGGGCCTTCTGGGCTGTGAATTATTAGGTGCAGGTAGGTTTTTAGGCCCCCCCATCTCCAAATCCAAAACAGGGGTGACCTTTACCTCTGCCACCTTGGCAGCAGCAGGGGTGCTGTTGGTTTTGGGATTTTTCTGGGTATTGCTTTTATTTTCTATGGGCTTCTGCACCTCATAGATCCGGGTAGCCTGTTCAATGACCCAGTCTAAAGATCTTTTCTCATGAAAATCTCTCACGAGCTGGGTCATTATATATTTGAGCAAGGCATGGAAAAATGTATTGACAAATTCTCTGCTGTCTGTGCGCACCCTTCTGGTGGTCTGCGCAAAGGCACGTTTCATTTCTTGCACGAATTCTTGTGGGGCCTGATCCTCCCCACATTGCAAATTGTAGGCTGCCTTGCGAGCCTCTTGAGGATTTCTGTGAACAGAAAAATGTTTCAAGATGGCCGCCTTATAGGTGGACCATCCTAAATGATTTTGGTCCTCCAGCCCCGCAAAGAAACTAGAGTATTCTGGTGAGAAGGTCCACTTTACATATTGAATACAGCTTTGGCTGTCCTTCAAATGGAAAGTCTCCATCATTTGCTCGTAAAGCTCCAAGTGTTCCCAAACAGAATACTTGGCGTTCTTGTGATAAGGCGTGATGACACTCCTTATTGCCTTTATTTGCTTCAATGGGTCCTTAAGCAAGGCCCTTTTTGCCTTATTGGTCTTTTTGGTTCGGGTAACCCTGGTCCATTCATCCTCTGACTCAGAGGCACTGCTCCCAGAGGTTCCTGTCTGATCTTCCAGGTTTTCCCGGATTCTGCGAGCCTGGGATTGGCTGGCAGAATGTGGGGATCTGGTCTCCTGTGTCCTGCGCCGTTCAGAGGAGTCTTCAGATTCCTCCTTGCTGCCAGGATTTGATGGGTACCCCACCCACTGACCTAACTGGGCAGAAGTTTTCAGGATGCCCTTAATGGGCCTATTCTCCTAGGGTTCCCCACTAAATTGCACTGTACTTAGGTGCCCATACCCGGATGCCCGCCCATCCATTCCTGGGAGGTACTGGCCTATGAGCCCCATGCTTCTGGCTGGATAGTAATCTGCATCCCTGTGGCCCGGTGCTCATGTGCGCCAGGGATTATGGGGGTGGCAGAGTCCAGGAACTGAGAGAGATAAAGGCCTTGGTACTAGGGCTCCTGAGGTTATGCTCAGGAGTTTCCCTTTCCCAGCGAACCTGGTCTCCATCCGCCCCTGCTCCCTGTTGCAATGCAAGAGCCTGCGCTTTCAGTTCCTCAGTTAAGGCCTTACTCAACTCTATCAGTCTCTCCTGCATCTCTACCTGTTTCTGGAGCCTATCATTGTGCTGACAGAGAGCCTCATTTTCTCTCTGTGCCTCCTGATTGGTCCTGCAGTACTAGGCCAGTCTTTGCTGCAGGAGGGTTACCTCCTGAGTCCCTTCCCTACTGGCCTGCTCCTTTCTTGCCAGAACCTCCTCCACCCTCCTGGTGTGCTCTAACAGGTTCTGGTGTTCTTTTTGGAGGTCACCCAGTCCCTGGAGGGCCAGATGATTTTCTTCCATTTTCCTTTTTAAGTGGCAGACTTCCTGGCCTAAGGTATCCCTTTCCTGACCAAGAGCCTGCATTTGTGATGCCAGGTCGTCCCTCTGCCTTTGAAAGGCACCAGCTTTCTGGCGTTCTTCATCAAACTCTGCCTGGGTATCCAGGTCTTTCAAAATCAATTTGTTGCTTTCCTCTTTCTCTCTGTCTAGTTGGATTTGCAGGGTGGCTACCTGCTTTGTGCATGTCCTGTTGAAATTGATCTGTTGCTCCAGCTTTTTCCTGCTCTACAGCAAGGAGTCCAAACTGTCTTGGTGCTCCTTCTGCAAAGCCATAATTCTGGTATCCTGGTCTGTCTTTTCCTGTTGCAGTATATCCATGTCCTCTTTTATTTTAATGCTATACTGCCTACTATCATTTTCTGACTCCTGGCTCCTCTGCAGCCTCTGCTCAGAAGAATCCAGATCAGATTGGGCCTTCTGTAATGCTAGCAGTTGCCTACTCGCCAGATCTTGGCCTTCAGCACATTTGTCCTGCATGGCTCCCATATGTAAATATAAATATGCCGCTACCCTGGCAATCTTGTTGTGCTCATCCTTGGCCTTAGGGGCCATATATAGTTCACTCAGGGCCACATGTAAGGGACCCTGGTCTCTCCATGTATCTGACCCTGTTTCAGTGATCTGGGGTGCGATTGCCTGCAACCAGACCGTCTGGTCCTGATGAGTCCACTCACCTCTCACAAATAGCTTATGTAAGAAGTGCTCTCTGGCTATTTTCATATCTACCAAGGTCGTCATTCTGGAATTTGAGTTCCTTCCTGACTTACAGAAGTTTGTATTTTATTTTTGCAAAACAGACCTTTTCCTTAGAGCGTTCCTTTGAGGAGTGCTTTACAGCGTAATACAGCGAGGTGATCCGACCGGATGTATGTCTCCTGTCAGTTAGCACACTGTATTAATCTGCACAAGTGATAGATCTAACCCAAACGTCCGGCTCGAGCCCCCAATTTGTAAGAGGATTCAATCCAGCACTACAGCTAAGTCAATGCCTAGTCTGGGATACTGAATGGAAACCCTTATTGATATATCTTTATGTCCAGTTCATGAGTTCTGGATGCCTACCCCTATATAACACCCCTCTCTTGGAACCCCCCTGACCCCACTGATCCAAGAAGTAGTTCGGTTTTGCAAGTTTAAACGGTTTATTTGAGAATGTAAACAATATATATATATATCACACTTTATAATAAATTAATAATTAATATCACACTTCAGAACATGAGCAATTAACAACAATGGGTAATGTTCTACTAATAGACTGATTTGATTACCCAGGAGTAGTATAAAGGATGAGGTAGCACGCTTGGGAATCGGAACAGAAGAATAAGGTGGTAGAGAATGCTTTGTCTAGTTTCAGATGGATGCAATATTGAATGAAAATGCAATACAGAAAATACTCAATATGATTTCAACAAAACAATGTAATCACTTTTCTCTGGCAATCCACTCCCCCCCTTATGCAATGTAAGGAAATGAAGAGGAGAGCACACAGTTCTTAGAAATGCAATCAAATGTAATTCAGTTCACCCCAGCAAGCTTAGACTACAGAAGTTTGAAACACAGGCCCAAAATGCTTTTATATGTGCTGGCAATGAAGTGAGGAATATGCTGAAAATGGTTTTAATTCCCTTTAGGAGGTTCAGGGTGAGTGAAATATACTTGGGATGAGTTCAGGCTCACTTTAGCAAGGATCTAGGAGTAACTAGCAGGTTAAACACATTTTTGGCAAAGGAAAGCAAGGAAGCTGCTGTTTTCACACGTGGCTGGATTTTTAACCAAATCGCGAATCGCGGCAAAATTTGCGAATGCGTGAATCACGATTATGGCAAAAGTATAAGGAGTAGCAAGTCGAAAAGCTGAGATTCTAAGCATTCAGAGGAAAGTTAAACCAAGTTCCTAGCCCAAACGGTTCCAGAGATACGGACGATTAAATAAAGGTATTTTTTCGGAATTGAAATTTTAAAAGTTCAAAGCGACAGGTTACAGCTTGCAGCTAGAAAATGACAGGTGACAGTTCTACTTAGGTTAAATAGATTGAATTATATTATATTAAACTAAGGGATAGGTTCTGAGTTTTGCTGAGTACTCACAAGAGATTTTGGACAGGAAGGCGACTTTGTCACGGATCCGGTCACTGCGCACAGCACTTCACAGCGATCTGGTCTCCGGTTCCGAGTACAGCTCTGCTTTCTGGGTCACCGGGACTGCTCCTGGATCTTGGGTTCTGCTGGTCTGGTCTAGCACCGGTCTGCACGGCTCCTGGTCCCGCTTTCTCCGGACACAGCGCTGATCTGCACGGCTCCTGGACACTGCTACCGGTCCCGGCAATGTTCTAGGCAGGGAATTGAAACAGCTCGCCCGGCTGTTGATAGTCTGCAAATGATTTTTGGGCCTGCTGACAAATACTTTTGCTTGCAGTGGGCCTTCATGGTTCAAAGTTCTGTAGTCTCTGTTTAACTTGGAAGTCTAAGTGTAGGATCTCTGGATGTGAAGTCGTCGGGCAGCATGCTCCGCAGCAAATGGAATTGAATGTCTCTACCTGTCCCAGCAGTCTCTTTTTATGTGTTTTGAAAGTGGGTGGAGAGGCTAGCTTTCTAGGCCCAACCCCTTCAGAGTTCTGATAGGTTGGAGAATTCTTTGTGTTCTCACTGGAGAACAGGATTGTGTGTCAGAATGATGTCATTTAATGGCTTGCAGAAAGGACACTCCCCTGTCAAATTACACACAAATCTATATTTGACCTAAAGACATATTTCATAGATACACAGTGGTTTGAAATTACATGCACCCATCACGGATCACATGAGGTATACTCTGTTCAAACTCTGATGTTTCTAAGAGCTCGCATTCAGAACTGGCAACATTTTGCGTTTTTTAACTGGTTTTGCAACATTGGTTTTTCATTAAAAATTATACACATATACACGGCCTGTCCATACATACTCCAGTAAATTCCCATGTCTCTAGCTTAAACACAGAGTCTGTGGTGTCAATAAATAGCAGGGTTTTGCCCCAGAACATCACACAAATTCCCAACGCGTCTTAAAACGTGCACCGAAAAATCACAAGAATTATGGTATCATTTAAATAATTTTGACAAGTCCGCACTGTGAGTTATACATCTTTCTTAGAATCATATTCTGGCTAACAGGGGTGTGTCTTTTCAGGTCACATGGTATAGAAACCAGTTTATCCAGTTTCTGCCAAGCTCAGAGACCCTGCCCCTCCCAGCTTCTGCCAAGAGGAAGCTGTTTTACGGTCCCCCCAATAAAGCATCTGCCTGAGTCAAGGCAGGGCTTTGTTCAAAAGGAAGCCATTTACGACCACCCTAATAAACCATCTGCCTGGGTCCTTTGTTTAGTCTCTAGCAGTCCCTTGGTAATTCAATCAGAGAGGGGTAACCTCCCCTCAGAATGCAGCCAGGCCTGAGAACTGCTGTGGATCCAGTTTCACTCCAATTGGGGGGAAGTTGTCAAGCAGAATCCAGTTCCTTAAACCAGGCCCCAGCTAATGTCACCTCTAGTTACCCAGCTTAAGTCAAGACAATTTTTACATATGCAGCTAGAATGCTGATTCTAAGTTCAAAACTATGACATTTTAACAGTTACAAACTATGTGACACTCAAAAGTAGGTCACTCAGTTAATTTAAACATTTTCGATTTTTGGTAGTTTTAAATCCAGTTTCAGTTAGGCTGCTGCAGACCTGCAGAGCTCAGCCAGTCTTGTTATGAACATTGTTTTGGGGCTCTTCAACTTCCCAGATTTAGTATGCACACATACTTCATTCTGCCAGATGTCCGCTGGTGTTCAGTGAGATTTTTGGATGTGTTGCAATGTTTGAAAATAGGCATTTTGAGCTGGCATTCAGAGAAACCAAAGGTAATTTTAAAGTGTGGTTTTTCCTTTGGCACACATTTCACTCATGGCACCCTGGCCCATCCTGCTCCGACTGGCGGGTGGCAAGTTAGGCAACCATTTTAGTGTGCACAAACTGCGTGGTTCTCCTGGATTTTGGCGCACATGTGGGCTTTTTGGCCATCTTGGATTTTCTAAGCCCACAGCACCAAATGTTGCAGCATGATAGCTCAAACGTGGGTCAGGACACCCAACACTTTAAAATGGCCACTCTAAACATACCTAAAAGTATGACATCTCATTGGTTCTACTTACTGTAGGACCCTAGATTACACAGTCCACTATCATTGCGTTGGCATCAACCCAACTCATACTTTTCCACTGGCGCTTAGCAGCATGCATGTAGGGAGTTAGTCTGCACCCCAGCTTCCCTTAAATTATGTTACAATCAATCATCACCTCAGTGGTCATGTGTCAATTATTTCCTTTCAGTTTGGCTTTGAGTCTTCTTTTCGGTCTGAGAAAGTTAAGGAGTATGGGTATGGCAAGGATCTATGCCTAGGTGTGAAAGTCTCATCCCTTTCTGCCTGCCTTGTCACGTGATTCAGACACCATGAAATCGGCCTCTTCTTCATGCATTTCATGTATTTGATTTTAATTCTGCCAGTCGTCTACCATCTGTGGCTTATCTTGACCTTTCTGAACAGGATACTCTGTTCTTTTTTCTCTTTAATTGTATCCACTGTTGGCCTATTCCAGCCGATACGACCTTGGCTTCTTGGCATGGTTACCTTCAGTTGAGTTTCTCTCCGTCTTAATTCTCAATTTGTTTGCTGCAGCACTCTCCTCTTGAGACCTCTAGTAACCACTGTTCAATTCTGCTCATGTGTGTAGTGGATTTACACTCATCTTTACAGTGCTTTTGAGGTAGATATATGTATAGTTGATGCTTGCCGCAATCTATTTTATTACTAAGCATAAGCAAGCTTCACAATTTCTTTGCTGCTTGTGGTTTCCTGCATCTGTACACATTTAAACTGACTGACTATCTTCATCGTGCATCGTGCATACTGTTTCACCTTAGGCTCAAGATGTCACTTATTCATGGTATTTCGTCTCCTTGTTGTTATTCTCAGGTCATTATATCTTCTATATGTGTGTGAGTCCAATTTCTCATGAGGTCACTATTCGTCTTCGTTTATTATCTTCTTGGCTTCTTCAGGTACTTCATTCTGACAAACGTCATTTCGTCTTGCTTGTAGATATGGTTTTCTCAATGGGTACCTTACTGTCCAGGTTTTTTTAGGTGTCGGCACTTCAATAGGTGCTGTTATTCTGATAGGCACTGGGCAGAGCCCAACAGCGGCTCTCTGCTGATTTATCTGTTATTCATACGTCACATATTTTGGCGTGCACGTACCTGATACTACGAAGGGGGTGGCTGGAGTGTGAATGGTGCTTGGCACTTCCTCTTTACTCCCCCCTTTGGCCGATTCATCGACCACTCTCACCTCTTTCTTTGCATCCATTTTTCCTTCATCTTCTAAATCCAGACATCGGAGTCTGAAGAAATTATTCTTTGGGGTCCATATCTGTATGACTACCTTCACGCATTCCGCTGTTCTCATGTGTTCGTCCTTGTTCGATGTTATTAGTTGACATTCTCCACTTGGATTGCAATAGATCCATTTTCTCACATATTTTCTATGTTTCTTCGGGTACCAAAACTTTGTTCCTTTTGGTGCATAAATGCTGGCCTTTACAAAGTCTCTTATTTCTTCATCAGTCAGGTTTTTAGGCTTCCTTTCTGATTCAACATCAATCATGATGTTCATCCCTATGGCCTTTCTTTGCAGTTTTCTGGAACTGGGAGATTATTATCTTGATAACACCGAATCCAAGCAATATCATCACCAACAGGGCTCCTAGGAACCCGAATGCGTCTGCCATCCCTTGTGGAACCCATGAAAACAATGATCCAAACCAACTGTCATCGTCGACTTCGTCAACTTCATCTATTATCTGATTCTGTATTTGTCTCAGTATACCTATAGTTTCTGTTAAGGTTCCATTCTCGTCATCGTTTGATGGTATAAATGTGTAACATGATTCTCAGATTTTTGCACAAACACCTCCATCCATAGCTGTGATTATGTCTACGACATATCTGTTCTGGAGAGTCATTAGTCGAATCGCTCTTAACTCTTCCTTGATTGCATTGAATCCTTTTATGGTTGTGTTGATGGTCTGCAGTAACTCCCATCTGGTTATCTGCAACCATTTAGTATTTGCTCCAACCTGAATTCTTGCAATCATAATTGTTGTGAACACTGATGTGTTTAGGCTGAACAACCTATGTTCATATCGGCTCATCAGTTCCACAGATCTCTTCTTTCTCAGGTGAGCATCTGCTTTCGGGAAACAGTCAATATTCAGATCACTTTTTGGAATCACTAACGCTGGAACATGGACATTCACCAATGTACATATTCCGCCCCAATTCTTCAGCAATCTGATATATGCTTTGGATCTACACGCCCAATAATTATCCATGATCATTGCTGTTCCATGCATCATTCCTGTAGCTTTGAAGATTTGTCCGTAGTTCTGATTTTCTCACATATTTCTTGTACCATTGTTTCTGAAGCACAGTTTGGAATTCTCCAATGACACTATCTGTAGGGGTCCTCCCCTATATTCGACCCATGTTAGCAGTCTTGCAAGTCTCGACCATAATGGTTTGCATATCATCTGTGCATTTTCAATTGTTTCTTTATAGTATCCAATGATCATCCATGCTGTGCAGATCATTACTCCTTTTTCCCATACTTCTGGGGAAAGCACTGTTCCCCAAATTTGCATTTGACCTCTGTCCTTCCATCTTCGAGCTTCTTCTGTAGATTTCCATTTGATGTTCAGCTTTTTGTTTGTTTCTCTTCTGATCTCTGCTCCTTTAACTCCAGATTTCTCATATCTGGTCACAATGTTCTTTGTTTTTGTATTATTTCTCGTCTTTATGTCTTGGACATAATCATCTTCATTTGGATCAGTTGCTTCAGTTGCTGATTTGAGTGAAGCATCACTTCCCGTAAACTGGCCTCTGGTCGTGCACATTGCTAAATTTGATAGGCTGTGTGCTGTTATGACATCTATTTCAACAGGTATGAAGATGTTTGACTTCCCCATGCTGTAGAGTAGGAGTGCACAAACAAAGCATTCTTCCTCTGAAGTTTGTCTTCCAACTTCCTTCATATGTTGGTACCATATGTAATTTCCCAAGTGTGCTGTGCTGTCCAGGTAATCATTCAAATCGTTATTGTCTTCTTGTGTGCTCCTTTTAATTCTTAGGGTCTTTCTGTAGTTCGCTAAAACCACATCCTTGAACACATCTGTATTACTTCTTCTTACTGGAGGATTCTCAGGTATTTCCATCAATGATCCAGGCATTTTCATCTGTACCATTTGAGTAGGAGAAAGTCTGGTAATTCTTTCCTTGTCCTCTTGTATCTTTTTGGCTATGTTTATGAATGCCCATATTGATTCTGCTATTGTCTCAGCACATGACTGTATTGCAGGACTCAAGCTTGACCCTTTCATCACTGGATCAGGCGTGCTCGTCGGTGCTGTCTCTGTTAGTTTATTTTCTAACGCCTTTTGTCTCTTTAAAAATTCAGCTTTCTCCATTTGTCTTTCAACTTCTCTTGGTGTGGAACTTCTCATTTCTGGCTGGTTTTCCAAACTTCCCCCATTCTCTGGATTATGATTCTGCAGTCATTGACACTGGACCAGGTGTGTATGTACTCATCATTTGTGTACGTGTTCCTTTCATTAACCCCTTCTCGTGTTTACATTGCCGACCGTGTCTCCGGCGTTTCGATCCATTTGTTACCACAAGTGTGTGTGTGTCATTGCCAATCACATCCATTTCAAGTTCATTCACTCTATCAGTCCTTCTAGGGACTGGAATGACTATGTAAGGTCTGGGCACCTTTGTAGGTTTCATGCATCCATCATTAGGTGGGTGCACTGGAATCTGAACGCTTTGGGCACCAATAATAAATGCAGTTTGAATCGTCAGTGACAGTAATATGATAATAAATACTATGCATGTGTAAATGATCCACCTGTAAGTTAGTTACAGCACTTATTCTTGGGCCAATATGAGTGTCTCTCCTCCTGAGGGAGGACAAAGTTACTGTTCTGTTACCCCATCTTTATCATCTAAGGAAATAAATCTAACTCCTTAATACATGCTACACAGTGTCATACCTAGATTCTGTGGTCTCTGCTAGCAGGTCACAGATGCTGGAACGATAATCCTCTTTGTCCGAGTAATAGACTGTCTCTTATCTCTGGAAACAGTCCTTTTTCCATATACGAAAGTTCCAAATGAGGCAATATGTTCAGCAAGTCTTTAATTTGCGTGTTCAAAATAGACCAGTTCCCAGTCTTTGCCTCTAATCTGTTTCACTCCAGACGACATGTCGTTCCTTTGTCAGCATAAGCAAAAGTGAAGTCCTTGGCAATACCTTCACAATCTGTCCCTCGAAGGAAAGTTTACAATCTTCTCCGGTGATTCTGATGATGATTAGAAAGTTCGACCTGCATTATGATACCATGCAGGAGCATACTCATCTGTGTACAGTTCTCTGGGTCTCTGATGAAAGTGAGGATATCAACACTGGCAGGTCTCCCCACAAGCTCTGGAAAGTCCTCAATGAAGCGAAAAAACACTTTGCTAGCTAGTCTGCTATCTTCTTGTGACAGGGACATTTGTCTTGTCCTCGCTGTACTCCGGGAGCAAAAGAAACTGCTCTGCAATCACTGTGAGCAGCCTCCTTATTGTCATTTTGTTTTCAGGATCTTGAAGAAATTCTGTAATGTTCGTGAGCCTTCCCACCAACGACGGGTATGACCTCAGTACTAACTCAAAATAGATCAGAATGTCCTTGGTGAGGTCACTGTTGCGTGAAACCATAAGTTATTCCAAATAAGGCTTCTGTGTCGAAAGAGCCAGGATACTGTATTCTCTTCCAATTTATGTATCCTCGATCAAAATTTGGCATATCTTTCTTATTAAGGCTTCAGTGTGCCCCAGTCCAAAGTTCAAAGTCAACAACTATGTTGTGGCTTATACGTGCAATTTTCTTCTTCACCCTACAACCAGGATGCACAGAGTGTCCATATTTTTATGTCCTTCTCCCCTTATTTTGCACAAAGGAAGTGTCCAAAATTAAGCCACAACTTTGCACAAAAGTTCTTTGTCTTTTCTTTGCTGGTCATGGATCCTTCTTCCTCGTCATGTATCTCGTCTGCACGTGCTGTGGTTCTTCCCCGTTGTCTGTAGTTTCTATGCGGTGTGGTGCAGGCAGAGGGTCTTCTCCGATGTATGGCTTGATGTCACCCAGAAAGATCCAAGCTCTTCTTCCCAGTAACTTGACTGCAGTGGGTGTAACATCCTCCACTCTAAAGGGACCGTTGAACCTTGGCTTGTCCCACTTTTTTCTTGTGCGATTTCTCACCAGGACCGTGTCCCCATGGAATAGTTGAGGAACACATAAGTCGAGAACTTGGTCTGTTGTAGTATCTCCTTCTGTGTTCTGTGCTGCCCTGCACCCTTCTTGTCATTGTTGCAGCTGTCTTGAAATTACAGTAAGACAATATGTCATGCAATTCAAGTAGTTTTGCATTTTTGATCCTAACACTTCTCCTGTTGGCTGAGCATCACATCTAGCTCTATTTCGGGGTGTTAATGGCATGTGCATCCTTCTGCCCATCACAATTTCGTACAGTGTGAGATGATGGTTAGAACCAAGCTGGTTACTGAGTGCATACAGTCCCAGTGGAAGACAATGTAGCCATCCCTTCTTCAGAGTAAGCTTCAACTTGGCTATCCTTTCCTTTAACAAGCTGTTAAGCTTCTCACATATGCCATTCCCTTGAAAATGACACGCTGAAGAAAACTTGTGCTTCATACCAAGCAACAAGTTGATCTGTTCAAATACTATATTAACAAAGTGAGGTCCATTGTCTGACCTCATGACCTCACACACTCCCCACCTGGGAAACACCTCCCTCACAAGAAATTTGGCCGCACAGGTAGATTCTGGGTGTGTACATGGACCTGCTTCTATCAACCTGAGAATGGACACACCACAACAATTAGATACCTGTACCCGTTACATACTTGAATCATATCGACATAATCAATATGCAAGTGCTGAAAAGGCCCATTAGGCATTGGGATAACTCCTCTAATCACACGTAGTGTATGCCAAGCCGTGAGCTGCTGACAGATTATACAGTTTACTATATAAAATGCAATGTGTTCTGCCAAGTTCGGTATGAACCAGTCTTCGGCAATTGTTGCTGCTAGATTCTCCTTTGTCATGTGCGCTGGATAGTGTAACTATTCCAGTGCTATTTTAAATAAGGCTATAGGCATCACAAGTTTATCAGTGCTGTCTTGTCACCACAAGCTCTCGGAGGGGTTTAAAGAACACCCTTGTCGCTTCCATAGGTTCTTCTCTTCCAGTGGTGCCTCCCCCTGGAGCTCCATTTACTGTTTTTTTTCCATATTGCTATAGCCTTCAGGCTCGGTTCGAGCAACAATCATTCTCGCATGCACACCAGTTATTTCCACACTCATTATTATTTCGTCTTTGGTTGCCACACGCTTGGCTTGAGTGTCAGCTGCGTGATTTCCTCATGAGATAAAATCTATCCATTTTGTGTGGGCAGCACATTTCATGACCGCTATGCCCACTGGGAGTTGTAGTGCCTTAAAGAGCCTGTTTAATAAGGCTGCTCGGATATAGCCCCTACTTTTCCAGCGTGCTAGGCCTGTGTGCACTGTTGATGTCACATAGGCGGCGTCACTGTAACCTGTCACTTCCTGGTCTGCATGACTCTCAAGTGCGAGTATCAACGCCACTAATTCTGCAGCTTGTGCTGAATAATGTGAGGGTTATCGTGCACTGATGAGTACTCGAAATTCCCCCTTTGCAGTGTGTTTCATCATGGCGGCGCCTGTATATCTCTGTCCATTGTTTTGAACGATCCTCGAAGACCCATCAACAAAGACGATTTCTCCTTCTGCCAATGCATTTTCTTTTACTCTGGGGATCTCACCATAGAATTTTTCATAGTTTGCGCAGTCATGTATTGGCTCTCCTTCAGTGACCAGCTCTGCTATAAACATAGCTGGGTTCACTATTTTGCATCAAACTATTTTAATCGTTGGATTTGATATGACCACTTAATAAGCAGAAGCTCTCTGAAATGTCAATGTGCCTTTTGGTTTCTCTAAAATGACAAATAATGCGTGCTCGACCAACAACATCATCGGGCATCCCTTTACAATAGTTGTAGCCTTTTCTATGCAAATGAAGCAGCAGCTAAACATTCTTCGCACGGGAAGTGCCCCTGGCATACTAAAGTGGGGTGTAGATTCCCACTTTAGTATGCCAGGGGCTTGTGCCCTAGCATGGTTTTCTGTGTGACTACTGCCATCATAACACTGCCATTCGTGTCTGAGAACAGGTGAAATTCCTCTGCATAATTGGGAATCCCTTAAACTGGTGCTCTGCAAATGGCCGTTTTTAGTTCAGCAAACCCTTCTTCCATGGTCTCAGCCATACAATGTTTTCTTTCATTGCCCGTGTTTTCTTTAAGGCTTGTAACCAGGGCTTGGCATAGGAGCTGTAGTCAAAGACCCATGCCTAACATAATTACATAATCCTAGAAAACTCTGTATTTGTTTTATCGTATGTGGCTTGGCTGTTTTTGAGAGGGCTTCCGCCATTTCAGGGGTAACCTTTTCTCCTCATGTGATATCAGCTGGCCTATGTACAGCACTTCTTGTTGACAATACTGTAACTTCTCTTTGTCAACTTTATATCCTTTCTCAGCCAATATAGTCAATAGCTGAATAGAATTGTGTCTGCACTTTCCCTCTGTCATGCTGCAAATTAGAATGTCATCCACGTATTGTAAGATGACACTCTCTAATGCAATATTGCTTAATTCCATCTTTAGGACTCTGTTAAAAATCGAAGGAGACTCACAATATCCTTGAGGTAACCTTGTGCTTTTCAGACGAACTTGTCTGAACATGAATGATGTCAAATCGTGTGAGTCTTCCTGCAGTGGGATTGAGAAAAACGCATTTTTCAAGTTGCGCTTTCCATACCGCGGCTCTGCAATTGTTAAAAGGCGCTCAATCAAGTGCAGTATTAACTGTAGTCACTCCAGGGTAAGCTGCATGTGTCCATACATCGTCAGCTCTATCACCAAGTATGGTGATTAAAAGACCGTTAATATACCCGATAGCTAACGTGTTCCCTTCCGTCATTTTTTCTAACTCATGTATCCATTTTCCAGCTCCCAATGTCAACATTGGGAGCTTATTTTTCAGGTTTTCTCGATCCATGTGTGTCCAAGGTATATATTGTGGCCTTGGTCTTCCTTTTTCTAGTATCTGGAACTGTGACACATGGCATTCCTTTTCCTCTCTCATCATTTTTCCTGTCCACTGCAGGGGTAATATTCCTGCATCGCCGTCTATCTGGTAATGTCCTTAGTCTGCTCACAAAGGTTGGTGGAGACACCCCCTATGACTGTATGATACTCCTTCATGCTGATCTGATTGTATGGCTGGCTCTGATGTCTTAGGTGCAGACCCACTCGAATCTGAACATCTTATTCCCTTTCACCTAGAGAAGCGTGTTTCACATTTTCTCCCGTCTTCTCTCTTTTAACATTCTTCTCTTTCTGTGTCTGATATTGTCTGTGCCCAACTCATGCAACTTCTCTCATCTTCCTCATTTCTGGTTAGGGTCAGCCTATCTAATGACAGCTCTTTATTTCTGCTACTTAGGGAGGCGTCCTCAGTATTGTACAACTGAGTACTTTGAAGGCGCTCGTCCTCTCCTTTCCCTTGGTGTACCTGTTCTTGCCCCATCAAATCATATATTCTATCGATCGTCTCTCCGATGCTTCTGGTATCAAAGTCATCTTTGATATTTGCCCTAGACATGCCTGGTACTGAATCGTACTCAGGGAAGAATTTTTCTATATCTTCCCAGTCTACTACTAGGTCAGGTTTTTTAACCTCTCTTTCCAGATATTCAAGATCCCGTGCTCTCTGTCTTCGCGTACGTTCTATGTCATCATCAAACTCTCTATGCTTCCTCGCTTCCGCTCTGACCCTATCTTCTTCTTGTTTCCTCACATCTCTTCGTTCATTTGCCCTTCGCATTTCCTCATCTCTTTGTCTTTATATTTGCTTCTCCTGTATTTGTTGTTCTTCTTCTATTCTCCTTTGTTCCTGTCTGTCCTGATCATCAGCTGTTCTCTGCTTATGATCGTGTTTTCATTGCTCTTGTGCCTTTTCCTGTTTTCTGACTTGCTCATCACGATATAACTGCTCTTGTTTCTGTCTATCCTTTTTCGTAGCCCCTTCATCTCTTAATCGTTTTTTCTTTTCCTCTTTTTTCCTTTCTAATTCATCTTGCATCTCCCTTTTGTCAAATATCCTCAATGCCTTTACCATCGAGTTTCAATAAATATGACCTCCCATCCATTTGTTCTGTGAGAATGCTATCTCATCAGTTCTATCCTCATCTCCTTTCCATCTCTTTACCTCTCTTCCCGTACTTAGAGATGTACTTGCTTGTGCTTGATCTCCTTTTTCCTTTTCGCGTCTCTCTGTGTCCTTCCAGACTTTCGAGGTAATATCTCTGTCTCTGTCTTTCTCTGGTCTTTCGTCACTACTTTGCGTAGGTGACTCATATGCCGGTTGCTATATCCAGTGGCTGCTTTAAGTTCCCTTAATGCACTGGTCTTTAAACTTTTCTGGCCGGGGCACACCTGAGCAAAATTTGGGCAGGTCGGGACCCCCAGATATGCCAAATGGACAGTATATATTGCGCGCTGTCACCTGCTCCCATCACAGTCGCTGGGCTCCCTCATCCCACTCCTACCCAGTCCCTGGTCTCTCCCCACCCCATCACATACCCTGGGCTCTCCCCACTCTGCTCCCACCACTATCCAATGGTTCCCGCCCATTGTGCTCCCACTATAGTCTCTGGGTTCCCCCCATCCTTTTCCGAATACAGTCTGAGGGCCAGTGGTGGCTGGTGATTTTTTTAAGTGGAGGGGCATAACTATTTCCCTCAAAAAGGCGATAGCGATTGAGCACAGGAGCTCCCCCTCGGACATACAGACATGCAGTGCCCCGGCCAGCATTTCCAATGAGCTATTCAATGCTGGTGAAGCAAAACGTCCCAGCACTTACATGGCTCAGTGAGCATGGGCGGCTGGGGAACTAAACTGAACTGTCAAAGGGAAACAGTGTTTCCCTTTAAAAGTTCAGCCACCCCAGGAGCACTCGATCAGCTGGAAAAAGCAGCTGAGGGAGTGCTCACTGTTTCACTGGGCTGGCTCCTTAACTGGGTGGGCGACCCCTCGCCATTATGGATGAGCCGCCAGGCTTGGACTGGTCTATAGGGCAATGCCTGTACCAAAAATGTAAAATGCTAGTGTGGGCCAGTCAAAATGGGCCACCATTTTGGCCAATGTGGACCAGTTTGATGAGTTATTTAACTATGCAGTTAGTAATTTTGACCATTGTTGCTGAATATATCACAATTTACTTACATTGTAACACAAAGCACCCCCTTGGGTAATATTGAAACAGTGGGCCTCATTACAACCCTGGTGGTAGCTGTGCCATTAAAACCGGCACGGCTGCCGCCGGAGTTGCATCTGGGTCCGGCACCCGCGAATGTGCAATTACCGGGTCATGCCAAGTTAGGCAGACCTGATAATTGCCCTTTTGCGGGTGCCGGTACCGGTAGATTCCCCATTCCCATTTGAGCCCCATAGGGTTCAATGGGAATGGGGAGCTTGCATGCACCGGAACCGTCAGTAACGGTGCAAGTGCATCCAACAAGCTGTGCTCATGGGTGCCGCACGGCCTGCCAGGTCAGACCTGGCGGGCTGTCAGGCACCCGCGAGCACAACTCCTACTATGGCGGTACGGTAGCAACGGTGCCGGTAGCTTACCGGCACCGTTGTTACAGTACCGCCATAGTTGCAATGAGGCCCAGTCTGTGACATAAGGAATGAATATCCATTTACAACTGCGGGCCACTTTTTCATTGTTGCCTGAGACAGGTTCTTGCTTCAGCTCGACCATGTGAGCCACCCCTGCCTATTTCTTCTGATCTTTTTTTTTTATATGTCATGCTGAGCTCTCAGGGCCCCCCAGGGATGCACCCGCCGACCCCTGGGGGGTCGCGCCCCACAGTTTGAATACCGTTGCCTTAATGGATAAAATCCTTCATCTTTACTAGCTCCGCTTTTGGTTTCAGACGGGACGGGTGGCACAGAAGGCTCCTTAACCCCCTCTGTGTAAATATTCAGTATCCAATATAATGGTGGCTCCTCCTCCCTTTCTTCTTGGTATATTTTCCAAAGTTCTAAACTAGCTAGGCATTTGTCTAGCTTTTTGCTGGTATACGTGGCGTGCAAATATGTTGTCATGTGCTGCAGGTCTGTTTTAAATACTGATCCTCCTTGGGGCCATGGCATAAACATTTTGTTTGCGGTCCCTTTAACCCATTCTGCACTGTTTAAGCTTAGGTGCATGTTTCGGCAGCTGTTTACATATGTGTACCAATGGGGTAACATTTTCCATGCTTAACCTGTTTTATCCTCTCCTTATATAATACTTTATTATGCTTTACGTTTCATAAAGAAGATCAACAATATGAGGAGGCACCAATCGTCGCAAGCTCCAATCCCGTTTTTTCAACAATAATTTCACTTTTACTTTTGGAAACAACACCCATCAATCCATGCCATGCAACATTTTATCTTTTCAATCGCGCAATTTTCATACTATTTTAAAAAGTTTTTATCTTCTGACGTCATAAAAACATAAAACATAAAACAGACAAGATGGACTCCGGCCAGCTACACAAATCTCATGACATCTGCTTCCTCAGATGCATCCTACCCCTATTTGTTATTCCGAAATGGAATTTAAGCCCATTTCTTTCAGATTGTCTTTAATCGATTCTGGTCTCCTATGTCATCCTATCAATTTAGCACCTTAAATGAAGGCTTCTTCTAGCGCTCTTTAAAACCTAGGAAAATGGGCGTATACTCTTACCTCAGTTACTCCCGGTATCTCTGTCCATTGCTCAGCCACCCTCGAGTCAATATCTCCCCATTATATGCATTATACTCTTATTCTGATGCTATTCTTGTCCCACCTCCTTCCGTTACCTTTCCTTACGTGTTCTAAGGCATGCAACTTTTTTGCCAAAGCATTCAGTCTTTTTCAATCACTGTTCGCATATTTTTCCTCTCCGGATGATCGGGATCACTGCATTAATTACCGTCTTTCCGTGCTGCTCGTCCGATTGGCTGCTCGTAGAAGTGGGAAGGGATTTTTGGGGGCAAGCAAAGGTTCCTTTAGACCTAACCTGCTGGGTTTTTTAATTAAACTAGCCACTATCTACAGGGAGCTTCTCATTCTATCAGCCGGATGGCAAAGGACTCGTGATATTGCAGAGGACCCGAAGTTACTTATGTCGACGGTCAATGGGTGTCTTATCTAATCTTAACCATCCTCTGCTACCAAGTGAGCTGGATGGATCCCAGCCGGCCCATAAGACTGGAAGGCTCCAACCAGCCCTTTAGGATGAGCAGCAGCACCCTCAAGATAGATGGGGATGCAGATTTGTACTCTCGCATCAAATAATGATGACAACTCAATAGTTTGGCAAAGGGAGTCTGTTTAATGACAAGTACAAAAAACAGAGAGTTCAATGAACATCAGCATCCGCTTGATCTTCCTTCTTGCCTACACGCCAATTAATTTCAGAAAAAATATGATATTTATACCAAAAATTCATTATCACTGACATGTAATCTTAAAACTTTGCATGCAACTTGATCGGTTATAGGAAGGTAACATTAATATAGGTGCTATATCTGTATATGGTAATGGGGAGAGGGGATTGGATAATCAATGTCAGGTGGGGCAGCAACTAAGCCCTTCCTTTAAAATGGCCACTGTAAACATCACTAAAAGTATGACGTCTCATTGGTTCTACTAACTATAGGACCCTAGATTACACAGTGCACTATGATTGGGTTGGCATCAACGCCATTCATACTTTTCCACTGGCACTTAGCAGCATGCGGAATAGCCAGCCAGGTGCAGGGAGTTAGTCTGCACCCCAGCTTCCCTTCAATTATGTTACAATCAAGCATCACCTCAGTGGTTATGTGTCAATTATTTCCTTTCAGTTTGGCCTTGAGTCTGCTTCTCGGTCTGAGAAAGTTAAGGTCTATGGGTATGGCAAAGATCCATGCGTAGGTGTGAAAGTCTCATCCCTTTCTGCCTGCCTTGTCACGTGATTCAGACACCGTGAAATCGGCCTCTTCTTCATGCATTTCGTGTATTTGATTTTAATTCAGCCAGTCGTCTACCAGCTGTGGCTGATCTTGACTTTTCTGAACAGGATACTCTGTTCTTTTTTCTCTTTAATTGTATTCACTGTTGGCCTATTCCAGCCGATACGACCTTGGCTTCTTGCCTTGTTTACTTTCAGCTGAGTTTCTCTCCCTATTAATTGTCGATTTGTTTGCTGCAGCACTCTCCTCTTGAGAACTTCAGTAACCTGTGTTCAATTCTGCTCATGTGCGTAGTGGATTTACACTCATCTATACAGTGGTTTTGAGGTACATATATGTATAGTTGGCTCTTGCCGCAATCTATTTTATTACTAAGCAAGCTTCACAATTTCTTTGCTTCTTGCGGTTTCCTGCATCTGTACACGTTTAAAAGGACTGAATATCTTCATCGTGCATATGGCATACGTTTCTACATCTTGACATCAACTGTTTCACCTTAGGCTCAAGATGTCACTTATCCATGGTATTTCGTCTCCTTGTTGTTATTCTCAGGTCATTATATCTTCTATATGTGCATGAGTCCAATTTCTCATGAGGTCACCACTCGTCTTCTTTTATTATTTTCTTGGCTTCTTCAGGTACTTCACTCTGACAAACGCTATTTCGTCTTGCTTGTAGATATGGTTTTCTCAATGGGTACCTTACTATCCAGGTTTTCTTAGGTGGCGGCACTTCAATAGGTGCTGTTATTCTGATAAGCACTGGGCAGAGCCCAACTGCGGCTCTCTGCTGGTTTATCTGTTCTTCATACGTCACATATTTTGGCATGAATGTACCTGGTACTACGAAAGGGGCGGCTGGAGTGTAGATGGTGCTTGGCACTTCCTCTTCACGTTACTGCTACTTTGCTTGGTTGCAATAGTATTTCCATCACTTTTACTGCCACAGCACCAAACCTCAACTCATAATCCCATGGTAATGACACAGGAGCGAGTGGCAGTAATGGTAAACAAGTTTGGTGGTAAATCTGCAGACCTAAGGCCTCATTATGAGTTTGGTGTTAACTCGGCAGTAAATCCACTGAGATATCACCAAACGTATTTACCGTTACTGCTACTTGGTTTTGTGGAATTACTGCTGGATTACAAGTGATAGTTAGGCAGTGTTAGTCTTCATTATGCCAATGCCCCCACTCATAGCCCACCCACTGCCTATTCCCCGTCCAAACATCCTCGCGATGCAAACCTGCCCCTCTTTCTCTCCAATCTCTTATCAGGAGTTCCTCTCGCTTCTAGCACAAAGCCGCACGTGAGGTTCCCATGGAGACCCTTGCCCGCTCACCTTCCTCAAAAGTATCCTAGCCTTAACCGGTGCGAGCAGTATTGCACGATCCATCCTTAACCACTCCCCAATGTATGGAACCTTCCAGGAAGCCTTAAAATCCTCCTACATCAAACCCCTCCTCAGAAAACCTACGCTGGACCCACACCTCCCCCAGAACTACTGACCCTTTTCCATCACCCACTGCATGGCCAAACTCATGGACCTCACAGCATATAAGCAACTTAGCCCTTTCACTGAAGCTACAACCTCCTTGACCTGGCACAATCTAGCTTCGGACCGCTTCAAGGGATGGAGTCCTCCCTACTGTCTGTTTGGGACACCTAATAAAGCAGGGGATGTGGAAGGATGCACTGTACTCATTCTCCTTGACCTCTCTGTCTCCTTCAATACCACCGACCACACCATTCTCCTAGAGAGGCTACGCTCTTCAGGAATCAAAGACACTGCCCTCATTTGGATCTCCTCTTCCATCTCCAATCGTTCACAAATCATGTTCCTTGACCCTTTCACCTCTACATCCCGATTGGTACCAAAAGAGGTCTCAGAGGGAGAATCCCTATCTATCATCCTCTTCAACATCTTCCTGAAACCACTCCCTGCACTCATTCACTCTCACAGTCTAACCTGCTACAACTACGCAGCCGATACCCAGCTCATCCTTAACATCCCCAAATCTCCAAGCTCCAACTATCCAGATTTGTCATCATCCCTCTTGGACATTGACTACTGGATGACGACAAACTACCCCATCCTCAAACCTGGGAAAACAGATATCCTAGTCTGTGGGAAAATAGCACCCTTTCCCCAACCTATTCCATGGCCTCACTCCCTAGGCCCCACCCAGGCAAACCTTGGATACACACTGTACACAGACTTATCTCAGGAGGATAGCTCAGGGGCAACATGCTCGCCTTGGAAGCAAGACGAAGCGGTGCAACACAGGTTGATCCCTGTGTCTGCGCTTAGAAATCTCCAGGTATTAAGCGTGTTATAAATAACCAATCATAATCCCTGCACCAACACATCAACTCTGCATTCAGAAACTGCTTCTTACACCTTCACAAACTCAGGCGTATCTTCCCATATCTCACCTATCCTCACTGTTTCTCTGCCATTATCACCATCACCCTCTCCTGCTTGAACTATGCAAACTGCCTTTATCTAGGTGAACCAGCGTTTCAGCTAAGGAAACTGGAAAGAATCCAAAATGCTGCGGTCTGCCTGCTCATTAGCTTCCCTCCCAGAGAACACATCAGCCCTAGACAAAGAGTCCTCCATTGGCTCCCTATTGGTCATCACACTACCTTGAAAGTCACGTGCATCACTCACTGTGCCATGCCATCCACAACACCGGCCAAGAATTCCTCCAAGACACACTCACTCATCCCTCAAGAACACTCAGATCCAGCACAGCAGCTCTCCTAGTTATCCCACACTACCACAGTGCCAGACTGGGCGGATCTTCCATCTCCGTCCAAGCGCAGATCATGTGGAACTTTCTGCCCCTTCACATCCGCAACATTGAGAATGCTCCCATACCCCCTCTTCCCCCTTCTTTCCCTCTTTCTTCTACTCTTCTCTTTGTTCTTTATCTTCCCCTTCTATTCTAAATCTCCCTTCTTCCTACTATTCACCTTACTCACTACTCTCTTTCCCCCTTCTTTCTCCAGCCACCCTCCCCTCCTCTCCTCTTCTTTCTCATATGTAAATTGTTCTACATGCTGATTTTCTGGTTTGATTCATGTTTGCCGTTATAGCTTCTACTGTTCCATGTTTAATGTATATTTTGTTGTTCATTGTAAAGCGCCTTGGATGAAGGTGCTATATAAAACAATAAATACAAATACAAACTGATAATCACTTGGCATTCAGAAAGGCACTCAAAACCTGGCTTTTCCCGTCCTCCCCTTGATTCCTTCTTGCATTCTATACAGTAGATACGCGCACAGAAACACTGGCCCAAACCCGACAACACACCTATCCACCGATACCTCCACAGATGCCATCCATGTTCGCAGCGGCGCACCGTGATAAATTTGGCACCCCCCTCAACCGACAGATGAACGTACATAACTCTGCCGTCCATCTGAACCCCTCTCTCACTATTAAAGCTCTCGATCTAGGAAGACCACAACTGGTGAGACCAGCGAATCGTGTTGGACCTAGGAAAATGACATTGAAGTTGAACACCATTCCAATTTAAGGTATGTATACCTTAGACCACTGATCAGGCTATCAATCTAAGGAGACAACTGACGAAACCAGACAAATCGTGTTGGACCTAGGAAGATAAAATCGAAGATGATCTCCATCTCAGTTTAAAGTATGCATACCTTGCACCATCTCGTGGACACAGGCCACAGGCAGGGCCACCCATCAATGCATTATAGAATGCAGCTATGGCTATGTAATTCCAGTGTCTCAGCTTGTAATAGCCGTCCACACTGAAACCCCTCACATACCTCAACACATCTGCCATTAGTATACAGTGACAATCTATGAAAGATTCCTGTCTAGCTGTGCACACATCGAATCTCCAGCACTGGCACTCTATCCTAAACCACCAACAGCCTTCCCACTTAAGTCCTAACCTGGAAAAATGCGCACACGCACCTTAAAAATTAACTCTTAGAAACTGCCCCACATGGACTTCGGACCATGAGGGTGTTCCAACCACAAAGCACATTGAGGTCATACAAATCGGGAACAGGCGCTTTATAATTGATAAATACATTATACTACAATTTGGGTCCATGGACTCAGTGGGAATTTTGTCATAATTATTGCTTGGGAATATTCTACCAAAACTGTTGTTTTGTCATTGTAAGGTGGCAGAATTACCTCCAGCATTTTGCTGGAGGTTTTTCCTCCACCTACATCCAAACCCATATGATATGATATCATATCATAGTTCGGTGGTCTAATAATGCAACAGTAATGCAGTGGTATCTCTGTTACCACTGCATTACCACCATTTATTGCTACGCTGCCAAACTCATAATGAGTCCCTTAGTGCCGATTTACCACCAAACTAATAATTAGGCACTATGGGCCTCATTATGTGTCCGGCGGTAGTCGTGCTGGTAAATACTGGCACGGCTGCCGCCGGAGTCATGAATTTACCGGCACCCGGTGAAAGGGGCCCCTAGGGGTAACCTTACATATATGGAAACAAGGCAAGGCACCATACACGATAGATACGCCAGACACAAGGTTGTATCCCCAAAGCTAGGGTTTATTGCAAAGCAAATAGTCTCAGTTGGCCAACTCGGTCTCACGCCCCGCGACGTGTATCTCTAGAACTCGAGGGATGCAAGAGAGTGAATTACGTACATCAGTTACATATATACACAATGCATACCATACAATCAGCTTTGACATGTTTAACACCCCCCTGTTGGGTGTTCTGACCCACGTTTGGACTATTATGCTACAACATTTGGTGCTGTGGGCTTAGGAAATCCAAGATGGCCGAAAAAGCCCACATGTGCGCCAGAATCTATGAAAACCGCTCAGTTGTGCACACTAAAATGGTTGCCTAACTTGCCACCCACCAATGCAAGCAGGATGGGCCGGGGTGCCATGAGTGAAATGGGTTGCCAAAGGAAAAACAGTAGCGCCGGTTAGCTTCAAAGCGCTTTAAAATTACCTTTGGTTTCCCTGAATGCAAGCTTCAAATGCCCATTTTAAACATTGCAGGATATGCAAAATTTTCACTGAACACCAGCAGACATTTGGCAGAATGGAGTTTTGTGTGCTTACAAAATCTGGAAGATGAAGAGCCCAGAACAGTGTTGATAACAGAACTAGCTGAGCTATGGAGTCAGCAGTTTTAAATTAAACTGAACTACAGACATTAAAAATCTAAATGTTTAAAATAAATGAGTGACCTACTTTTGAGTGTCACATAGGCTGCAATTGTTTAAATGTCATAGTTTTAAACTTAGAATCAGCATTCCAGCTGCATATGTAAAAAATTGTTAGTTATTTGAATGCAGAAAACTGGGGAACAGAAACAACATGTGGCTAAAAACTGGCTTAAAGAGATTCCAATTTTGCCTGGCAACTACCCCCATCAGGAGTGAAACTTGATTCACTTCCCAGGCCTGGCTGTTTCCTGCTGGCCACACTAAGGATATGCCATCTCTCTGATAATTGAATTAAGGGGAGCCCCCACAGAATACAGGAGCTCTGAACAATGCAACCCCCTTCACCCAGGCAGATGGTTTATTGCAGATGTCGTAAAACAGCTTCCTCTTGGCAGAAGCTGGGTGGGGCAGGGTCTCTGAGCTTGGCAGAAACTGGAAAGACTGGTTTCTGTACCATGTGACCTGAAAAGACACACCCCTGTAGCCAGAATATGGTTTTTAGAAAAAGATGGATCATTCATAGAGCGGACTTGTGAAAATTATTTAAATGATACCATAATTCTTGTGATTTTTCCGCCCACATTTTAAGACGTGTTAGGACCCGGTGGTATGTTCAGGGGGGTTTTAGCGGAAAAGAGGATATTACTCAAAATGTGTGCATGTGAAAAATCTGACACTTCATCAACTAATGTCCATACTCCTTGCGCACATGTGTGTAAATTTGGGTTAATGTCCGATATTGCGAAACCAGTTAAAAAGTGCAAATGTCGCCATTTCTGAATGCAAGCTCCCAGGAAGAGCAGATTTGGACAGGGTATACCTCCTGTGATGCATGATGGGTGCATGTAATTTCAAACCACTGTGTAGCTATGAAATATGTCTTTTGGGTCAAAATATAGATTGTGTGTAATTTGACAGGGGTGGGTTCTCTGTACCATAAACAGACCTCATCATGATGACACTTCATTTCATTCCCCCAATCAAGTGGAATAGGATGAAGTGGCCAATGACAAGTGGAGAGGGGTAGAGCTAGTGATGCTGCACACACACCCATTTTCAAAACACATAAAAGCAGACAGACAGGACAGATAGGGACCTTCAAATCCATTTGCTGCGGGACGCTCTGCCGGGGAAATCCATACTTTACCTCCATCAATCTCTAGAGAAAGCTGTGCAGAAAGATCCAGACTTCAAATCCATCAATCTCCAGAATCCAGAGAGAGAGAGAGCTGAGCCAGATCACTGTGAAGTGCAGAGACCAGACCAGAGTCCAGTCTAAAACCTGACCAGATCCGTGGCGAGGCCCATTTAATTCAAGAATATAGTGTGAGTACCTAGCAAGACTGTGCAGAACCAATCTCTTAGTTAAAATAATATAATTCAATCTATTTTAATCTAAGTAGAACTGTCTCCTAACTGTCACCTGTCATTTGTAAAGCTGTCACCTGTCATTTTCTAGTTGCAAGCTGCACTTGTCACTTTGAATTTTAACATTCCAAATCCGAAAAACTACCTTTATTTAATCGTTCATAACTCCGTGACCGTTTGTGCTAGAGACTTGCAGTAACTTTCCTCTGAAAGCTGGGAATCGTGGCTTTTCTACAAACCTAGAACCGCATTCCTACCCCCGATACTTTTGCCGCAATCGCGAAAAACGCACTCGCGAATTTGCCGCGATTTGCAAATTTCTCAACGTGTGAAAACAGCAGTTTTCTTGCTTTCAGTTGCCAAAAATTCGTTTAACCTGCTAGTTACTCCTAGATCCTTGCTAAAGTGAGCCTGAACTCATCCCAAGTATATTTCACTCACCCTGAACCTCTAGAGGGAATTAAAAGCATTTTAGCGTATTTTTCACTTCATTGCCAGCACATATAAAAGCATTTTGGGCCTGTGTTTCCAACTTCTGTAATGTAAGCTTGCTGGGGTGAACTGAATTACATTTGATTGCATTTCTGAGAACTGTGTGCTTTCCTTCCAATTCCTTGCATTGCATAAAGGGGGGAGGGGATTGCCAGAGAAAAGTGATTACATTGTTCTGTTGAAATCATATTGAGTATTTTCTGTATTGCATTTTCTTTCAACATTGCATCCATCTGAACTTATATAAAGCATTCTCTACCACCTTATTCTTCTGTTCCTATTCACAAGTGTGCCAGTACCAGACTATCCATTATTGATTACTGCTCATATTAAGTGTCATATTCAATTATGAAATTATTATAAAGTGTGATATATATATATTGTTTAAATTATCAAATAAACCTTTTTAACTTGCAAAACAGAACTACTTCTTGGCTCAGTGGGGTCAGGAGGATTCCAAGAGAGGGGTGTTATATAGGGGTAGTCATCCAGAACGCATGAACTGGACATAAAGATATATCAATAAGGGTTTCCATTCAGTATCCCAGACTAGGCATTGACTTAGCTGTAGTGTTGAATTGAATCCTCTTACAAATTGGGGGCTCGTGCCGGACGTTTGGATTAGATCTAATACTTGTGCAGATTAATACAGCGTGCCAGCTGACCAGATACACATATCCGGTCGGATCACACGCTGTGTTACGCTGTAAAGCACTCCTCAAAGGAACGCTCTAAGAAAAAGGTCTGTTTTGCAAAAATAAAATACAAACTTCTGTAAGTCAGGACAGAGACCAATCTCTAGAATGACGACCTTAGTAGACATGAAAATAGCCAGAGAGCACTTCTTACATAAGTTATTTGTGAGAGGTGAGTGGACTCACCAGGACCGCACGGTCTGGCTGCAGGCCATCACGCAACAGGTCACTGAAACAGGGTCAGATATATGGGGAGATCAGGGTCCCCTACATGTGGCCCTGAGTGAACTATACATGGCTCCTAAAGCTAAGGATGAACAAGACAAGATGGTTAGGATAGCCGCATACCTGTACCTATATATGGGAGGCATGCAGGATAAATGTACTGAAAGCCAAGATCTGGCGAATAAGCGACAGATGGCGTTAGAGAAGGTCCAATCTGACCTGGTCTCTTCTGAGCAGAGGCTGCAGGGGAGCCAGGAGTCAGAAAATGAGAGTAGACAGCACATCATTAAAATAAAGAGGGATATGGACATCCTGCAACAGGAAAAGGCTGACCAGGATACCAGATTTCTGGCCTTGCAGAAGGAGTACCAAGAAGGTTTGGACTCCCTACTGCAGAGCCAGAAAAAGCTGGAGCAACAATTAGACTTTAACAGGGCATGCACGGAGCAGGTAGCCACCCTGCAAAGTTATCTAGATAGAGTGAAGGCAGAGAGCAACAAGCTGATTCTGAAAGACCTGGATACCCAGGCAGAGTTTGATCAGGAGCGCCAGAAAGCTGGTGCCTTCCAAAGGCAAAGGGACGACCTGGCGTCACAAATTCAAGCTCTTAGTCAGGAAAGGGATACCTTAGGCCAGGAAGTCTGCCACTTAAAAAGGAAAATGGAAGAAAATCACCTGGCCCTCCAGGGACTGGGTGACCTCCAAAAAGAACACCATAACTTGTTAGAGCACACCAGGAAGGTGGAGGATGCTCTGGCAAGAAAGGAGCAGGCCAATAGGGACACAGCGCAGGAGGTAACCCTCCTGCAGCAAAGACTGGCCCAGTGCTCCAGGACCAATCAGGAAACGCAGAGAGAGAATGAGGCTCTCTGCCAGCACAATGATAGGCTCCAACAACAGGTAGCGATGCAAGGGAGACTGATAGAGTCTAGTAAGGCCTTAACTGAGGAACTGAAGGCACAGGCTCTTGCATTGCAACAGGGAGCAGGGGCGGATAGAGATGAGGTTCGCTGGGAAAGAGAAACTCCTGAGCATAACCCCAGGAGCCCTAGTACCAGAGGCCTTTATTTCTCTCAGTCCCTGGACTCTGCCACCCCCATGTCCCCTGGCGCACATGAGCACAGGGCCACAGGGATGGCAGATTACTATCCAGCCAGAAGCATGGGGCTCATAGGCCAGTACCACCCAGGAATGGAGGGGCGGACATCCGGGTATGGGCACCCAAGCACAGTGCAATTTGATGGGGAACCCCAGGTGAGTAGGCCCATTAAGGGCATCCTGAAAACCTCTGCCCAGTTAGGTCAGTGGGGGGGGTACCCATCAAATCCTGGCAGCAAGGAGGGATCAGAAGACTCCTCTGAACGGTACAGGACACAGGAGACCAGGTCCCCACATTCTGCCAGCCATTCCCAGGCTCGCAGAATCCGGGAAAGCCTGGAAGATCAGACAGGAACCTCTGGGAGCAGTGCCTCTGAGTCAGAGGACGAATGGACGAGGGTTACCCGAACCAAAAAGGCCAATAAGGCAAAAAGGGCCTTGATTAAGGACCCATTGAAACAGATTAAGGCAATCAGGAGTGTCATCACGCCTTATCATAAGAACGCCAAGTACTCTGTTTGGGAACACTTGGAGCTCTATGAGCAAATGATGGAGACTTTTCATTTGAAGGACAGCCAAAGCTGTATCCAATATGTAAAGTGGACATTCTCCCCAGAGTACTCCAGTTTCTTTGCAGGGCTGGAGGACCAAAATCATTCCAGGTGGTCCACCTATAGGGCGGCCATATTAAAACATTTTTCTGTTCACAGAAATCCCCAAGAGGCTCGCAAGGCAGCCTACAATTTACAATGTGGGGAGGATCAGGCCCCACAAGAATTTGTGCAGGAGTTAAAGCGTGCTTTTGCACAGACCACAAGAAGGATGCGCACGGATAGCAGAGAATTTATTAATACGTTTTTCCATGCCTTGCCCAAATACATAATGACCCAGCTTGTGAGGGATTTTCACGAGAAAAGATCTTTAGACTGGGTCATTGAACAGGCGACCCGGATCTATGAGGTGCAGAAGCCAATAGAAAATAAAAATAATGCGCCCAAAAACCCCAAAGCCAACAACACCCCTGCTGCTGCCAAGGTGGCGGAGGTAAAGGTCACCCCCGTTTTGGATTTGGAGATGGGGGGGCCTAAAAACCTACCTGCACCTAATAATGCTAGGCCCAGAAGGTCCTCGGGCCAGTCACAAACAGGGAGTCAAGGAGGTAGTCCCACAAATGGGGTCCCTCGCTCTCCTGACTATGTAAGTCCCCGTTACAAGGGTAATCGACCCATCCTGGGTTATGTGTGGACTCCTCCAGCCCAAGGGGGGGTATCCAGCCAAGCACCTAACCCAGGGAACTTCCCTCCCAACTTCCCACAGGAGGGCAGAAATTCTCCAAATCCTGGGCAGAACTTTTTCCCCAGGTATCCACCCAATTTCCAACCCCAAAATCATCCATCCTTCTTTACCCAATTCCCTGAGCCCAGACAACCTAATCCGGGAGAGGGGAGGCCAAGGGTGGAGGGGTACCAAAATCTTCCCAACCGGGGGTATTACCAGAGAAGGGATAGCTACCCTTCCCGGGATCAGCCCAGGGGAGAAAACAGGGCCCCGTATCAGCCTGAGCGGGTTTCCCAGTTAGAGCGCCAGGTTCAAAACATGGCGCGGGATCTGGGTCACATACTGAGGGCTCAGCAGAACCCTCAGATCGGCATGCCGGCGCAGCACGCACCCAACTCTGGACCTGGTGCCCCAGAACAATGACGGGGGCAGCACCCCGATAACTCACCGGTTCCCAGGGAGGAGGCACAAAGGGAAGGGGGGTGTAAAGCCTTGGAGGAAGCTTCCTTCCTCACTTGTAAACAGCCCCTGGAAACCCAGAAACCGGAAACAAAATCTCTTGCCCCTGAAAGCCTGCCTCCTAAGGAGCAGAGGGGGGGTAGGAGAAACAAAAGACCCAAACAGACTCAGTTTGAGGAGGAGGTACAGATCTTCCAATTTGAGGGAGAGGGATCCTCAGAGGATCCCGGGAAAAGGATCTTCTCCTTCAGAGAGGGGGGAACTCCTCCCAAAGAAAAATGGGTCCCTAGGGATGCAAATCCAGACTGGGGAGATGTGGAGACTGAGCTACCGCCGCCCACCATCTCATCCCAGAACCCACAATACCAAAATCCCCTGGTTCAAACCCATCCTGATGACTGCCTCCACAAAGGGGGGGGGCGGCCCGGAACCGGAGCCAGGGGAACCCACAATGGCTCTGATCTCCAGTTGCCAAATTTTTCTTTCAGATTCCCAAGGCTCTCCACAGAATTCTGCCCAAATCTCTTCACTAGCGATGTCCAAAACTAGAAAGTTAGCCCACCAGTTGTCCAAAAATGCGCATTATCTGTGCCCCCTTGAGGAGAAGGAGGTAAGATATTATGCCCCGGTACAAGTACAGGGGCAGGGTACAATTATGGCACTGGTGGACACTGGATCTCAAGCAACCCTTCTGTCCAGAAGGGCCTTTAATGAACTGAATGCAGGAAGGGGAGGGAATTACCAAATTCCTCTCACCTCCCTTCCTGGACAACTGCAGAACTTTGACGGGAAGGAAATTCCCGTTGAGGGGACTGCAGACTTGGACATTAAGATCGGGCGACACAAGGTGGAACACCCGGTCATAGTAGTGACTCCAGAGGGCACCCCTTGTTTACTGGGGAATGACCTCCTGAGGAGGTTGTCACCCTTAATAGATTGCGTAAACAAGGTCCTCTGGACCCAGACTAGCCGACCAACAAAATTAAAACAGAGTGTCAACCATGTTAGTTTAAACGGCACCTGCCACATAGGTGAACAAAAATCTGACCAAGTAGAATTTCACTTCCAGAACAACCAAATTCCAGATGTGACAGTAATAGCAGTAGGACAACAGACTGGTAATGGAGTGTCCTCTCTATTTCTGAAAATCAACCTTCCTTCCAGTCTAAAGTGGTACTCCACGCTGGAAGGAAACACTCTGAGATTCTATACTAATTCACAATCAGAAACTCCCACTCCTACAGTCCAGAAAGATGTGAAATCAGCTCAGAGCCTGGCTGATATTCAGCAAATTGGAGAGCAGTTGTTCATCCCTGTCCAATTAAATGATGGGAAGGACTCTGTTCTCGCTCGAGTGTGTGTGAACAACGGTAAGAGCTTCATCAGCGAAGCCATGTTCTGCCAACTCCCAAAAGATCCAGCCATTCCCACCTTCAAACTGATAGACAAATGGGAAATGGACCTGGAAGCACCTAATTCCAAACATCTCCTGCCAAGCAGGTGTATGCTCAAAATCTCCATTGGCAACAAGAGCATAGTCCACAATTGTTGGGTCGGGCGAGACGTCCCTGCCGCCTTTTACTTAGGCAGTGACATTCTCAATCGCTTTGCCATTAGTTTGGACCTAATAAACTTCAAAGCTTGGTCCCGATTAGCGGATAATCCCATGGGCTTTGATGATCCAGAAAAAGCATTTAGGTCAGCTCAATTGCTACCTTATGCAGTTGAAATTCAGATCAAAGAGGAAGTCACCATCCCAGAAAGGACCCGACAATTCTCCCTGGAAGTGAAAGTTAAAAGAGGACAATATTTGCAAAACCCTGATGCTTACATACATCTAAATGCTTCTCTCCAACAGCAAGGGTTAGGGGTAAACCCAACTCCTTTGGTCAACATAGAACATGACACCATTCTAATAGAGGTGGATAACAGCGACTTAAAGAGTATTACTCTAGCCGCAGGCACCATTATTGGAATGGCGGTTGATGACCGACATTTTTCCATAGACTTAGGTAATGAACTGTTAGGGCCAATCCCCAAGGACTGCTTTGACAGTGACAGTGATGACAATACAACACCGGACAGGATTTTTACCCGGCATGGGGGGGAACTTCCTGGTGTACACTTCTTGCCCTTGTGGTAAGGAACATGTGACTTGTGACTTCAGGAGGTATGAGGTGATTTTCCAGGTCCATGAGGGCTGCCTTTCCCACCCGAAGCCTCCAGTCCAAATCAGCACTCTGACCAGGGACTTCTCCACCCAGCTGGAGGAGGCCGCTGAAATAGCCAAACCAGAAGTCTTTCCAGGCTTCAGGCAGATGGTGGAAGAGAGAGTCAACCTAGCTGATGCCTGTGTGACTCTGGAACAAAAGCAAAAGTTGAAACAAGTTTTCTTGGATTTCCAAGATCTCTTTGCGGTACACTCATATGACTGTGGTCGCACTGACATCCACACGACAACAATCCCCACGGACCCTGGCATGACTCCAGTGTTTGTGAAGCAATATCGCTTGCCTCTCGCATCAATGGAGTCCCTTACTGAAATAATTAAGAACCTTGAGTCCGGGGAATAATCCGTCCAGTCCACAGCACCTTCAATAATCCGGTGCTGGGAATATTGAAGCCAAACGGCCAGTGGAGACTCTGCGCCGACCTCAGGGAGCTCAACAAACGGGTACATACTTCCCGATGGCCTCTGCCCTACATTGACCAAGGGCTGGCCCAGATCCAGGGGTCACAGGTATTCACTGCAATAGACCTGACCAATGGATACTGGACTGTGCCTGTCAGTAGGGAGGACCAATACAAGCTGGCTTTTACCTTTGGGGGCCAGCAGTACACATGGACCCGGACTCCCTTCGGATACCTTAACTCCGGTAATGAGTTCGATATTTTCCTACATAAGGCCATGCCCGACCTGGGTGCGAGGGGTAACCTGGCTTATGTAGATGATGTCCTCATCAAAAGTTCATCTGTGGAGGAACACATAGCGGAGATCCGTTATGTTCTGACGCAGTTGAGGGCCGCCAGAGCAAAACTTTCCTTTCAGAAAGCACAGTGGTGTAGAACCCGTGTTAATTTCTTGGGGCATGAGATTACTCCTCAGGGTCTCTGTCCCCAGGAAAAGAAAGTGGAAGCACTTCAGAAACTGAAAGACCCCACAACTCTGCGGGAACTAAGGAGCCTCCTTGGACTGACGAATTACAGCAGAAAGTTCATTGAGGGCTACGCAGAGATCACCAGACCCCTGATTCATCTCCTGAAGGGGGGGGTCAAGTGGGAATGGGGTCCAGAACAAGCCGAGGCAGTAAGACAACTCAAAAGAAGCCTCTCACAAGCGCCTTGCCTAGCTTACCCTGTCAGAAACAAGGAGTTCTTCCTGGAGACGGGGTTCTCTAATACGTGCTTGACGGCAGTATTATACCAAAAGCATGACAAGGTCAATAAAGTAATCTCCTATGCGAGCAAAACTTTATCCTCTGTGGAGGAAAAATTCAACGATTGTGAGAAGGCACTCCTGGCAACGGTGTGGGCATTGAAGAATTACCACCCGTTTATCCAGGGGGAACACATCATAGTGAAGACTCCACACCAGCCTCTGCAATATCTCCAAAGTGACAGAATCCGGCCCGGAAATGTGAGTAATTCCCGAATTACTTCCTGGATTCTGTCAATGCAAGGCTTTCCTGTGGAGGTCAGATATGGCCAAAACAAGAAGAGTCCCCTCGCGCAAGGTCTGGCTGACTTGCATGATTGTGCCAGAGAAAACTGTCTCGAGGACGAAAGTCTAAAAATCAAGGACAACACGGAGGCATTCCGTAATTCCCCACACAAAGTCTTTGAAGAGGACAAGTGTGAGGGAATGCCCACTGTGTATGTGGATGGATGCTCTTACCATGTTGACAACGACGGGGAGAAAGAACTGATGGCCGGCGTAGGGAATGCATGGGTGAAGGAGTTCCCAGAACCCTCCGCTGGATACAAAATTGGTCCCCGAAGTAGTCAGGTGGCAGAATTGATGGCTGTGCATCAGGCCATCCTCACTGCTGTCCAGCATCAACTCCACGAACTGGTCATAATCACAGATTCGGATTATGTACGGAACGGGTTCGTGGAGCACCTGGTTAATTGGAAAACCAGAGGCATGTTATGTGCTAACAACAAACCCTTGAAACATGGGAAGTTGATCCAAAACATTGACGATCTGGTCACCTCGAATGAGATGACCATCTATTGGAAAAAGATCAAGGGTCATTCCAAAGTAGAGGGACCAGACAAAACTGGAAATGACTTAGCTGATCAGCTGGCCAAAACCGGGGCCATCCAAGGGGATCTAATTGAGATTGAGTCCCTGTTGGGGATAATCCAGGTCACTGCTATCACTAGGTCCCAGACAAATGCTCACAATGACCTTTCAATTGCACAATGGAGCAAGGAGACCCCTGATGCTGATTTGATTACCGCTCAGAAGGGGGATCCAATAATTGGTAAATTTTACCAGCACCTTGAGGACCCTGAGAACTTTCCCCTGACGGATACCGATTACATTGGGAAAGAGGACCTAAGAGTGTTGATGAAATGTCCAAAAATGTTCCGGATCCAAGACGGTTTGTTGGTAAGGAAATCCAAAGCTGGCCACGATCAGTGGGTGGTTCCTACCTCATTCCGAAGCCTGATGTTAAGTCACGCCCATGATGCGGCCACCGCCGGTCATAGGGGGTTTCACACAACATTGGAAATCTTAAGAGAGGTTGCATATTGGCCACACATGGGGCAGGACCTTGACCAATACTTGAAGGGGTGTCTTGTGTGTGCACAATTTCAGCCATCATCCCTCACGCACCGTGCGCCTCTCCAAAAGAGGGGGATGACACTGCCATGGTCAGATTTACAAATCGACTTTGTAGGCCCCGTGATTCGCTCTGCCAGGGGGAATAAGTACATGTTGACTGTGACATGCTTGTTTACCAAGTGGGTGGAATGTCTCCCAGCCCCAAATTGCAAGGCAGAAACCGCAGCTGCCTTGATGATTAACCACATCTTTTCCCGTTTCGGTCTACCTCAAAGGATTGAGTCAGACAGGGGTAGCCACTTCACCAGTGAAGTAATGACAAAGATGTGGGAGATACTGGGGGTCAAAAGGAAGTTGCATATTGCTTACCGGCCAGCTTCTTCTGGGGCAGTAGAGAGATATAACCGAACCATTGTGAGCATATTAAAGAAGTTTGTGGCAGATTCTGGGCCAAGTTGGGATATCCGATTACCTCTGGTCCTAATGGCCATCAAATCTACCCCTTCATCTGCAACCAAAATGTCACCATTTGAGTTGATGACTGGGCGCAAGATGGTGCTTCCGCAGCATTTGCTCTATAGGACCCAAGAGCAGACACTGATAAATGCCTCCACAACTCATCAGTATGTGGAGAATTTAAGGAAACACCTTCAGCATGCTTTTGCTTATGCTCAGCGGAATCTAGAAAGATCAGCTGATAGCAGGAAGACCCACTATGACCTGAAAACTTCCAGGAAGGAATATCAGGTGGGGGACCGGGTATATCTATACAATTTCCAAAGGAACCAGGCCAAACAGCGAAAATTTTTGCCTACATGGAAGGGACCCTTTGAGATTATAGACAAGATCTCCCCTGTGGCCTACAAGATCCGCATCCCCAAAGGCGGTTTGGCAGAGGGGGAAGACAAGTGGGTCCACATAAACCAGTTGAAATGTTTCCATCCCAGGCACACTCTGCAACAACTGGAGGAATCCTCTGGAATCCTAGCGGGTACTGTCTCAGACTAATTCAGTTCCAACCATAAAACATACCACATCTAGTCTCTAAAATATTGTGATTTGCATGAAACTGTCTCTTAGTTATACTGTTTTTTTTTCAAAATAAGAATGTAATGTTTCGTTATGATGAAATGCATATGCTGCCCCACTATCTCAACAGTGGTGGAAAAATGTCTATGAATAGGTATTGCCGCTCTTCCTTTGTCGTCCTAGGAGAAAGAAAACCTGGAGACGGGACAAGGAGGACGATCCGGAGACCGGGAGCAGAGACACAAGGGGCCCGGTGTACCGCCCAATATTCCCATCAGGACCGGCGAGGAGAACCGATCGATCAGTACCGGATGGAGGAAAAGATGCTGAACTGTGCCATTTGCAGAATTGGAAGAAGATTATACGGACATACCAGGGCGTGGGTCAAAACCCTTGTGCACCCGACATCCCCTCGACTCAATCCAAGTGCCGTCGGGCGGGGGGTTTGTTGGGTGTTCTGACCCACGTTTGGACTATTATGCTACAACATTTGGTGCTGTGGGCTTAGGAAATCCAAGATGGCCGAAAAAGCCCACATGTGCGCCAGAATCTATGAAAACCGTGCAGTTGTGCACACTAAAATGGTTGCCTAACTTGCCACCCACCAATGCAAGCAGGATGGGCCGGGGTGCCATGAGTGAAATGGGTTTCCAAAGGAAAAACAGTAGCGCCGGTTAGCTTCAAAGCGCTTTAAAATTACCTTTGGTTTCCCTGAATGCAAGCTTCAAATGCCCATTTTAAACAATGCAGGATATGCAAAATTTTCACTGAACACCAGCAGACATTTGGCAGAATGGAGTTTTGTGTGCTTACAAAATCTGGAAGATGAAGAGCCCAGAACAGTGTTGATAACAGAACTAGCTGAGCTATGGAGTCAGCAGTTTTAAATTAAACTGAACTACAGACATTAAAAATCTAAATGTTTAAAAGAAATGAGTGACCTACTTTTGAGTGTCACATAGGCTGCAATTGTTTAAATGTCATAGTTTTAAACTTAGAATCAGCATTCCAGCTGCATATGTAAAAAATTGTTAGTTATTTGAATGCAGAAAACTGGGGAACAGAAACGACATGTGGCTAAAAACTGGCTTAAAGAGATTCCAATTTTGCCTGGCAACTACCCCCATCAGGAGTGAAACTTGATTCACAAGTAACTTCCCAGGCCTGGCTGTTTCCTGCTGGCCACACTAAGGATATGCCATCTCTCTGATATTTGAATTAAGGGGAGCCCCCACAGAATACAGGAGCTCTGAACAATGCAACCCCCTTCACCCAGGCAGATGGTTTATTGCAGATGTCGTAAAACAGCTTCCTCTTGGCAGAAGCTGGGAGGGGCAGGGTCTCTGAGCTTGGCAGAAACTGGAAAGACTGGTTTCAGTACCATGTGACCTGAAAAGACACACCCCTGTAGCCAGAATATGGTTTTAGAAAAAGATGGATCATTCATAGAGCGGACTTGTGAAAATTATTTAAATGATACCATAATTCTTGTGATTTTTCTGCCCACATTTTAAGACGTGTTAGGACCCCGTGGTATGTTCAGGGGGGTTTTAGCGGAAAAGAGGATATTACTCAAAATGTGTGCATGTGAAAAATCTGACACTTCATCAACTAATGTCCATACTCCTTGCGCACATGTGTGTAAATTTGGGTTAATGTCCGATATTGCGAAACCAGTTAAAAAGTGCAAATGTCGCCATTTCTGAATGCAAGCTCCCAGGAAGAGCAGATTTGGACAGGGTATACCTCCTGTGATGCATGATGGGTGCATGTAATTTCAAACCACTGTGTAGCTATGAAATATGTCTTTTGGGTCAAAATATAGATTGTGTGTAATTTGACAGGGGTGGGTTCTCTGTACCATAAACAGACCTCATCATGATGACACTTCATTTCATTCCCCCAATCAAGTGGAATAGGATGAAGTGGCCAATGACAAGTGGAGAGGGGTAGAGCTAGTGATGCTGCACACACACCCATTTTCAAAACACATAAAAGCAGACAGACAGGACAGATAGGGACCTTCAAATCCATTTGCTGCGGGACGCTCTGCCGGGGAAATCCATACTTTACCTCCATCAATCTCTAGAGAAAGCTGTGCAGAAAGATCCAGACTTCAAATCCATCAATCTCCAGAATCCAGAGAGAGAGAGAGCTGACCCAGATCACTGTAAAGTGCAGAGACCAGACCAGAGTCCAGTCTAAAACCTGACCAGATCCGTGGCGAGGCCCATTTAATTCAAGAATATAGTGTGAGTACCTAGCAAGACTGTGCAGAACCAATCTCTTAGTTAAAATAATATAATTCAATCTATTTTAATCTAAGTAGAACTGTCTCCTAACTGTCACCTGTCATTTGTAAAGCTGTCACCTGTCATTTTCTAGTTGCAAGCTGCACTTGTCACTTTGAATTTTAACATTCCAAATCCGAAAAACTACCTTTATTTAATCATTCATAACTCCGTGACCGTTTGTGCTAGAGACTTGCAGTAACTTTACTCTGAAAGCTGGGAATTGTGGCTTTTCTACGAACCTAGAACCGCATTCCTACCCCCGATACTTTTGCCACAATCGCGAAAAACACACTCGAGAATTTGCCGCGATTTGCAAATTTCTCAACGTGTGAAAACAGCAGTTTTCTTGCTTTCAGTTGCCAAAAATTCCTTTAACCTGCTAGTTACTCCTAGATCCTTGCTAAAGTGAGCCTGAACTCATCCCAAGTATATTTCACTCACCCTGAACCTCTAGAGGGAATTAAAAGCATTTTAGCGTATTTTTCACTTCATTGCCAGCACATATAAAAGCATTTTGGGCCTGTGTTTCCAACTTCTGTAGTGTAAGCTTGCTGGGGTGAACTGAATTACATTTGATTGCATTTCTGAGAACTGTGTGCTTTCCTTCCAATTCCTTGCATTGCATAAAGGGGGGAGGGGATTGCCAGAGAAAAGTGATTACATTGTTCTGTTGAAATCATATTGAGTATTTTCTGTATTGCATTTTCTTTCAACATTGCATCCATCTGAACTTATATAAAGCATTCTCTACCACCTTATTCTTCTGTTCCTATTCACAAGTGTGCCAGTACCAGACTATCCATTATTGATTACTGCTCATATTAAGTGTCATATTCAATTATTAAATTATTATAAAGTGTGATATATATATATTGTTTAAATTATCAAATAAACCTTTTTAACTTGCAAAACAGAACTACTTCTTGGCTCAGTGGGGTCAGGAGGATTCCAAGAGAGGGGTGTTATATAGGGGTAGTCATCCAGAACGCATGAACTGGACATAAAGATATATCAATAAGGGTTTCCATTCAGTATCCCAGACTAGGCATTGACTTAGCTGTAGTGTTGAATTGAATCCTCTTACACCCCTTTATTGGGTTTCTTTGAACTCGGTGTGATGATGGACACTTTCGACAATTATGACACCTTCAAATAGCTATCCTAGTAACAATATGCAATTTGCAAGTGCAGAGGCATCTTTTAGTTGTTGAACAGAACACAGTGCTTCTGTTCTTGGAAGCGAGCTACATACGGGGGAAGAGTCACATTCCAGACCTTGCTATCTATGAGGTGCTATTTGTGTCCTGGGAGCCGACACGCTCTACAGGGCTCATAAAAGGGGGGCCGTAAGAAGAGCATAATCCAAGCTTTTAGCTGCTTTATTCTAACATATTCTACCATATAACGAGACTGGCTGGCAGCTGTGAAATGATTAAATGCCCTGCAGCTCTGCTTCAAGGCTACATTTGGGAGGGAGCCGGGCATTCCTTCCTGGCGCTGCCTACGTTGTGTTTCAATGAACTCTTGTTAGCCTCGCGGCCCTGCGACCTTGTCCTTTCACGTTCAGTCAACAATGTTTAACAGTCGAGCAGTGTAAGCAGAAAATGTGCTGCGAAGCAATAAGAACAGAAAGCAATGAGCAATTGTTAGAAAACAAAATGGCGATCCTTGTTACATCAAAATGGTCGTTCATTGGTAAACTCGGAAACCTATATGTCTATCATATCGTGCATGAGACGGTTGGCCCACGGCCACCAAAATACGTTTGCCGTCAATCATGAGAGGTATCCATTTTTCTAGACTGATAAACCCTCCTTTGGCCGTATGCCAAACATTTCATTCATTCATTGTATCCTCCTCTGATGACGATAAGTCTGAAGTACTTATGTCTGAATTTTGCATGCTATTGTAAGCATCATCATCTTCATTAATATCTATAGCCATTAATTCTTTCACTGTTTTCATCTCATTTGTGTCTTGGTCAGCCCGACCATAAGTTTGTTTTCTTCTTGTCATCATATGCATACATCCCTTCGTACATCCCTTAGTTTCCTCAGTGCAAACTAACGGTAGGCAGTGTATGCAACAACAGCACGTTATGAATATTCCTAACATCATTACTAAGATCGAGATTAACTTCCATCCCCAAGAACGCAATATTCCCCAAAACCAGGACTCTATTCCCCAGCCTCCTTCTCCAGTAGGGAGTTCGGCGCTTAGGACATGCATTTTCTTTATCGCTTCAAAAATCGTAGGGGAATAGTCTTCTACAAATACACAACACGCTGATCCCACAATCTTGCAAATTCCCCCACTGTCAACCAGGATCACATCGAGAGCCATTCTATTTTGCAGCATCATTAACCTGATTCCTTTTTCTTCCAACGTCATGTTAAATAGTATATCTGTTGTTGTGTTTATGGTATTTTTTAGTATTCTGGACAGCTGCCTTATGTTATAGGAGTTCACTATTTGGGACAAAAATGGAATGAATGTTTTTGCTACATCAGTCGCTATCAAAACGCCTTTGCTACTCCTTTTGGCTCTAGATCTGGATAGTCTGGCCATGTCTGCTGTTTCTAAGAGGAACACTCCTGGGAACAGTAGACCTAGGTAACATGTACCTCCCCAGTTTCTGGGCAACCAAGGATATGCTTTCTCTCCACATATAAAATAAACTGGATCTCCCACATATACTGGTTCTATTTCCCATTTTAATACCACTGTATTCATGCATCCAATGAATGTGCCGACTGAATAGGAGCCTTTCTTTTTTAGACAAAAAGGGACAGTTCTTGGGTTATAATTCACTGTGTAAGAAGGGGGAACTGCATCTTTGTTCCCGGTCGTTCTTACACGAAACATCATCACAGATGTTTTAACTGGTGGGGACAATCTATCTTGTCTATTTTGTCGTGTTATTTTTCGCGTACTTTTCCTCGTAGGCTCTGGGGTCATTACTTGTGCTTTATGGAATATGGAACAACCCACAGGCCTCATAATTATTTCCTCAAACTCATTCATGTTTGTTCTGTCTAATTGACCCGTGCCACTCTTATTCCATTTCCCATAAAACATTGCACTTAAAGATGCACTACATGCAGAACTTAATGGCAATGGCTGTACATACCAACCTATTCCTTTCCCAGCATGCTGCGATAATGGGCACATACCCAGCAATTTGTTTTCTTTAGAATTGCATGTGTCCTATTCGTGATCAATAACAACGTATTGTTTCCATACCCTTCCCTGTGTCTTTCTTCCATTGGGGACAAGGTATAAGTAATCACCTGAACCGGGCTTTCAGTAGTGGATATATTAACTATTGGTAAAAACATTCCTAATGGGTGTATCGATTCCACATACCATAATACTAGAGCTGTCGTTATTGGTGCTACCACACTCATAAAGCACATAATTATTGTCCGTGCCAGCATACAATTCTTTTTACCATGCGTTTTTCTTAAGCTTACAGTCTTTACAATTAACTCATTCTCAGCAGCGGTGCAGGAGGAGGCTGAAACCGGTCCTGACATGTTTCTCATCGTCCTTCTTCTTCCTTATTAGCGTTCGTCGTGGATATCTTTCTTCGATGCACTTGCTCTGATGTCAATAAGTTCAACGGAATTGTCACAGTTCAGTTCTGCCAGTCCTTTATAGCCTGGATTTGCTTATTTGTTTTTAGGTAAGATCACTTGTCCTTTCTCATACTGCTCAGAGGACTTTGGATCAGTTATCTATTGCCTTAGTACCATGTGCGCCCAGCTTGTCCGCTCTGGTTCCAGACACATGTACTTTTTTTGATCGCACCGAGGAGCCACGAGTCTTGAATTGTCCGACCTGCACAATTCTCAATGTTCTCTCCTCTACATCTCTAGTTCCTTCTCCGTCCATGAGCAGAAACAGAGGTTGACATACACACCAAAGAACTGTGGATCACTTTGTCTTTCGAGGCCGCAAATCATATCGCCTCACTCCTGGTATTGTGTGATCCGTGAACAGTGCCGGTGCACTTCCAGATCCAGGCTCAAAGTCAGCCTGTGGCGCTACTGCAGGTGCTGGTATGCGCCGCGCCAGTGATGCAGATTCGGTCTCTGGCGTGCTGGCAAGTACTGGTGGGTGCCAAAGGGGTATACGTTTAGTGTCTGCCGGTATTTGCAATGAAGATTTTGTCTCAGCCAACAGTGATGTAGATTTTGCCAGGCAACGTTGGGGCACTCTTTGCCCTTGCCCCTTTTTGGCAATCGTCTCAGGCTTTGTTTCGAGTTTCACTTCTCGCTCGGGCAGATTTGGTGGCGGCTTACTGGCAACAGTTTCTTTCGTTTCTGGGACCGCTATCTCTTTCCAGTCGTCTGGGTCAGGCAAGTCTTTCAGTGAAATTGGAATCTTTTTGGCATGGGTGGCATGGATCCACGACTTCCGTCCATCCACCCGTATCGCCGTCTGCGTTGCCAAGAGTACTTGATAGGGGCCGCGCCAACTGGGTGCTAACGATGACGTTCTTTCAAAATCTTTTAGCAGCACCCATTCACCTGGCTCCAGCACGTGCCCCGGACCGGTATATCTCACTGGTAAAGCCTCCTGCACCTGCTGATGAATCAAACACAATTTCTGCATTAAAAGGCCACAATAAGTACTAAGCACAGGATGTTCTTCCTCCCTAAATCGTTTTGGCTGAGGTGCGCACCAAACATTTGCCGGCCTCCCCATTACAATTTCGTATGGGGAGAGCCCAGTTCTAGCCTGTACAGACGTACACATGCATAATAACGCTATTGGTAATGCATCCACCCAACTCAACTTGCTTCCTGCACATATCTTGCTTATTTTTGACTTGAGGATCCTGTTGTGCCTCTCCACAAGACCGGCCGAACTCGGATGTCTTGAACTATGAAATCTCTTATCAATCTGAACACCCGCACATATCTGTAACACCACTGAGCCCACAAAATGTGGACCATTATCTGACCATAGGACACGGGGCAGGCCAAAACGGGAAAAGTATTCTATAAGCATTACTTTTGCCGTGCTCATTGCTGTGCAGTCTTTTAAGGGATATGCCTCCACCCACTTGCTGAATGCACAAATCACCACTAAGACATATTTCAAGTTTTGGCATCTCTCCATCTCTATAAAATCAAAATAGATTACCTCAAAAGGCATAGAGGGCGGGCCAAAACTGCCTACCGGAGTCACTGTTCCCTTTCCTACATTGTGTTGTAAACACGTGATACAGTTCTGCACCAACCTCTCTGCATTCTTCTTTATGTTTACATTCTGCCATACTGTGGATAGGTGCTGTATTATCTCTTTCCCACAGATGTGAGTAGGGCTGTGGGCCATTGTGATCATTGCAGTCACGTAAGAATTTGGCAACATCCATTGTCTAGTTCCCTTGTCCACCCAACAACCCTGCAGATCTAACTCAGCAGAGCCCTCTGCCCACCCTTGTATTTCATCGGCTGTGGCTTCGGCCTGGATTTCTTTGACAGTGGCAATTCCATTTTCTATCATACAGGGTACTTCCTCAGTCTGAACTGTCATCAGTTTAATATTTAAATCAGTGGCAGTTTGTTTCGCAATTCTGTCTGAAAACGCGTTTCCCTCTCCTACTTTGCATGTCACCTTCTTGTGTGCCTCGCATTTCACTATTGCTAGGCATTTTGGAAACGTGAGTGCAGACAGCAATCGTACAATCAAAGGGCCATGTTGAATTCTGGCACCATGTGATGTCAAAAAACCTCTCTCAGCCCAGAGTCGACCAAAGTTATGAACCACCCCGAAAGCATACTGACTATCAGTATATATATTCACATTCAAATTTTCAGAAATCTTGCAGGCTCTGGTCAATGCTATTATCTCTGCGGCTTGTGCCGAGTTGTAGGGGATTCTTTTGCTTTCTACAATGCTCTCTAGGGTAGTGATAGCGTAGGCGGCAGTTGTCTTGCCATCAGGTAATTTAAAACAAGAGCCGTCACAAAATAACTCTCCATCTGGCCCTTTCTGTGGGGTATCACTTAAATCAACTCTCCCCTTTGTTTCTTCCTCAGTGACCATTAAGCAATCATGGGGGGGTGATTCGTTGTCACCAATTTCTTTTATGGGCAGTGGCATTCATTCTGCAGGATTCAAAGCGCTACACCTCATAATTTTGTTATGGGGCGCGAACAAGATAATCTCATATCTTGTCAATCTAGCAGAGGTGAGGTGTTGCGTCTGTGTCCTATTTAATAGAACGTCTATGGCATGTGGCACCATCAGAATTAAAGTATGCCCCAATACCATCCCTTCCGTTTGTTTCACCGACGCAGCAGCCGCCGCGACAGATCGCAAACATCATGGTAGTGCGCGCGCTACAGGGTCCAGCGCAGAAGAAAAATAGCCGCACGGCCTATTTCTTCTACCTTGTTCCTGTGTCAAAACCGCCAATGCACATCCTTCACTTTCACACACAAACAGTCTAAAAACCTTTTCATAATTTGGTGTGCCCAAAACTGGAGCAGAACATAATGCAGTTTTCAATTGATCAAACGCTCTCTGACATTCCTCATCCCACTGTAAAGGCATAACCACATCCTTCTTAGTCAAATTCACCATCGGTTTCACAATTAACGCAAAATTACCGATCCATTGTCGGCAATATGAAGCCATGCCTATTATGGCTCTGACTCCTTTCTGTGTCTTTGGAATAGGCATACAAGAAATACTTTCTATTCGTTCTGGCGTTAGCCTTCTCCCCTCTTTCGAAAGTAGGTAGCCCAAATAAGCTACCTCCTTTCGATTATATTGAAACTTCTTCAAACTAGCTTTATGGCCATGTGCCGCTAGGTGTGACAGTAGTAATACATTGCTTTCTTTACAAATCTCCTCTGTGTCAGCAGCTAACAATAGATTGTCTATGTATTGCAAGAGTACGCAACCCACTGGTAATTCTAGCATGTCTAGCTGCTCTTTCAATGCTCTACTATAAATACTCTGACTTTCCGTGTAACCTTGCGGAATCCGCGTGAATGTAAATGATCGTCCTCCTAATGTGAACGCGAACAAATATCTGCTGTCCTTGTCCACCGGAATGCTAAAGAACGCATTTTTTAGATAACCTACACTAAAGTATTCTGCTGAGACAGGTATCATTGTCAATATTGTAGTGACATCTGGCACTAAAGGAAATTGTGGATCTACTACTTTGTTTCGCGCGCGCAAATCAATTATGAAACGGTATGCTACTTCATTGCCTCCTTTTTTATAAACTGGAAGAATCGGGCTGTTGCATGTACTGCCTGTAATTTCTTCAATCACCCCTAATTTCACCAAATCTGTAACAATACTCTTCAATCCTTTTTCACCTTCAGCCGAAATTCTGTATTGGGGAATTTGCAATAGTGTAACACTGTCTTTCAAAATGATCTTTACTGGCTCTATTTTCAAGCATCCTACATCATTATCATGCATTGCCCATATACAGGTTGACACTTTGCTTAGTTCTCCTGGTAAAGTTTCAGACATGAATTCTGACACAGGAGCATCTTGTGGCCAAATCGTTAGGAACACCCGGTCTGCCGTGCAATGTATAATGGCACCTAATTTTTTCAACAAATTTAATCCCAACAGGTTCTCCTCACAATTTTCTGTTAAAGGAAAGGACAATGTTCAGTGATTGGTCCTATAGTAACTGGGACTGGTTGGGACACTGGGTTTATGACTGGTGTACCTGCGAACCCTACGGAAACATTCTTTTGCCCTGACAGTGGTATATTCGGAACCAAGTGATGGTCTATTGAACACTTTTGCGCTCCTGTATCTACAAGGAAGCAGTGCTCCTCATTCCCGACTCTCATTTCTACGTAGGGTCCTCTCTGATTCACGGGAATAGACACTGGTTCCGACCCCTGTCCTGGGCTGTCCTATTGGGGAAATAACACATTGTCCGATGTGTAATCATTACTATTACTGTAATTCATGTTTGGCTGTGTATCAAAAACGTTCCCACTCTTCCCTCTATTTCCCCCACTCTGGTTTCCATACTATTGGTTTTGCTGCCCCTGACTCTGGTTAGGGGCACCCATTATTGTGGTGCTGCTGCATACTATTCCTATTTGGACCATTCGCTCCTTGGTGCCCTTTGTGCTGTCTCCTCTGACCAGACCCATTTCTATTTTGCAGATGTGGACATTGCGCTCCCCAGTGTCCTTCCTCCTTACAATACGCACACTGATTTCGTCCCACTGGTCTCCCTTGCATATTCGAATTACTCCTTCCTTGTGCATTACCTCTCCCTCTATTATGTCCTGCTACTTGCTGCATTAGCACCCGTGTTTTCAGATTTACCCTATCCTTCTCCTCTTTTTATTTCTCAGCAGTCACTCTGTTCTCATAATATTGGGCCATGTGTAATACTTCGCCCAGCGTTTTTGCTTGCCATGCACTTTCTGATGTCATTATTAGGTTCTGGATTGGAAGTTTTAACGACCTCACATATTTGTCAACAAATAACCTCTTTCCCGCTTCCGAGCTCACATCCTGCCCATTGAAGTCTGTAAATACTTCTTCAAACCTATTAAAATAATCTGTAGCTAACTCATCCTTGCCTTGTACACATGCAGTCAATTTGTCCCATTGAATTCTTTTCTCTGGGACAAATTCTTTTAATTTCTGTACTATGCGTGCTGGTAATGCTACCAGGTTCGGTCCCGGTGTTCCTCCAACCGCTTTATTCCTGTCTTCTATTATCAAGTCCGCCCATGTGGCGCCAAAGGTCGTTATGTCATCCACCTTTCTTATTTGCTTCCATATGTCTGTTGGCAGGATCACTGGGAATATTAGGTCTATGTCACCCATGGTAAGCACGGATGATTATAGGCAGGACTCTACTTCCTTGTAAAACCCTGCAGGATTCTTTCTTATATCCGGAATCGTCTGCTTTATGTTGTTCACCTCCTGTCTGGAAAAGGGGACATGCACATATTGGGCGGTATAATGGGCTGGTGTTACCTGCGCCGCTACGTTGCCCATTGCGGGAACCTCTACTTTGGGCACAAAGGTAGGTGGGACCTCTCTCATAGGAAATGCCCCACTTACTGTCCCTCCCTCTTCTCTCATGTGCAACAATATTCCCAGATCAAGCGATAAGGCTGTTTCTCCTGTCCCTCGCTCTAGTGCTCTCTTATATACTGCCATTATTTCGGGTGGGCTGGCCTTGTCGTTTTTTATATCTTTGTCTAGTAAATGTTCAGCCATCGACTGCAGTGCTTTTCTTTTCATGGGCATGGAATATTCATCAAATATCTCATGTATCTCCATTGTGGGGATGCTAGGATCCGACATCCATCTAAACGCTTCTCGTATACATACTTTCAACTTGTCGCCCCTCTGTACTGACGACATTGAATGTCGTCATTGTATATACAGCTCTACAGTTTCCTTCCTATGTCTCCCGATATCCTTAACCCTGTACTCAGGTGCAGTAAACATTTCGGCATAATCATTATCTAATTTATTTTTAAGTTCAAAAAGTCTTGGGCCTTGTTTTGTATGGATCAATAGGTTTTCTATCAATTAATCTGCTATGCGTAATTCTCGTTGTGGGTATATTTTTTCTATATTCAACTGGTCACGTCTACCTGACCTCCTTAGACTCTCAGTCCACTCCTCCTCTTCCTTTTCTTCCGCTACTTCACCTTTCGATTTATGCCTGCGTGCATGCTTCGCTCTACTTCTAAATCGGAGCATTGCTTCCCTTCTCCAGTCCTTAACGATATCAAATGCTGCAGGATGCGCTTTCTTTCTTATCAACACCCTTTCCAAGTTATCTATTCTCGCTATCTCAAAACTACCATTAATCGGCCACTGATGGTCTTGTTGCTTCCCGGTTTGCCCAAGCCAAGTCTCACCGAATATTATTGCACCCATTCCATACTTCACATACATCTCATATGCCGGCGTTACCCCAGGTGGTGCAATTTGGCGATCTTCCAAAGATTGTCTACCACAGCAGAAAAACCCCGCTAGGGTGGACAATACCCCAGGCATGTTTCAACCTTCCCCCGGTTAATCAACCTTACCTAGGGCATTTGATTTTGCAAAGTCAACTCTCAACCAATATCAGGATTACTTTGAATCGGGGAATGACTCACCTGATAAATCAATTTGTCCTTCCGGACACAAGTCGTCTGTATACTGACGCAACCAATGACGTTGTGTCTGTGTTTCTTGGCTTCCGCCTCGTTTCGGGACCCTCGCCTCCTTGTTCTCTAGCCGGGTACGTCGATCAGGGATCAGATGTGTGCAGATCTGCAAAGGAATCTCTCATCACTTCTACAGGGCGCCCCGAACACCTCTTGATCCCGGCTCGATCGTCCCGTCCTCGCCGTTCTCCGCCTTCACTCAATTACAACGTATGCGATGGAACAAGTGGGGGAGGGCCCCTATTCGGGCGCCATCTTGAAAGGGGCCCCTAGGGATCCCTTACGTCTATGGAAACAAGGCAAGTCACCATACATGATAGATACGCCAGACACAAGGTTGTATTCCCAAAGCTAGGGTTTATTGCAAAGCAAATAGTCTCAGTTGGCCAACTCAGTCTCACGCCCCGCGACGTGTATGTCTAGACCTCGAGGGACGCAAGAGAGTGAATTACGTAAATCAGTTACATATAAACAAAATGCATATCATACAATCAGCTATGACATGTTTAACACCCCCCTTTGTTGGGTTTTCTTTGAACTCGGTGTGACGATGGACACTTTCGACAATTATGACACCTTCAAATATCTATTCTAGTAACAATATGCAATTTGCAAGTGCAGAGGCATCTTTTAGTTGTTGAACAGAAAACAGTGCTTCTGTTCTTGGAAGCGAGCTACATACGGGGGAAGAGTCACATTCCAGACCTTGCTATCTATTTTTTTTTTTGTAAAGTATTTTATTGGTTTTTTCAAGAAAGTGAGAAACATTACAAACTTACAAGTGTGGTAATAAAGAAACGATACAACAAGAAAAAGTAACGTGAGAACAACCAAAACAACAGCAGTCTACATGTAGCGTTAATTATGAGATGTTTGGTGGCAAGTAAAAATTATAGTTCCGATGTTACAGGAAGCGAGGGGAACAGATTCGGGTAATTCCATCTCTGTGTCAGTATGAAAAATCGGGTGTTGTAGTACGCTACAGTCCCTCAGGGAGGCTTATAGTCTGCCTTGAAGCGCATGTCACTCAGGAGGGCTTTCCAGGAGTCCAGGGTTCCACTTGTGGCTTCTCCGCTGGTTGTGATCCCGTCTTGCCAGGCCCTGGTTTCAGCAGTCGTCCATCTCGCCAGTTCGCTCAGCCACCGAGCATGGCTGGGGCCCGCTGGAGTCTTCCAGGCCATCGCTATTGTTCTCTTGACCAAAATGCATGAGACGTCCATTAGTTTCACCAAGTGTTTAAATTTGCCCGGTCTAGGATATATATACCTAGTAGGCACTCTCCGGGCGTCCAGTCGTATCTTACCATGCCAGCTTCTGCGCAGGATTGTTTGGCTTTGAACCAGAGTGATTTCACTTTGATGCAGGACCAGAACATGTGGATCATGTCTGCCTTGTCATTTCCGCACCATGGGCACGTCGGGGGTATTTTCGGGTTGAATGAGGCAATCCTGTGGGGAGTCATATATGTCCGGTAAAGGACATTCAGCTGTATTTGTCCGAATCTGGAATTCCGGGACACTTTCTTGGGGTAGATCAGTGCTCTCTCCCATTCCTTGTCAGTAAGTGGTGATTCAAGATCTGCCTCCCATTTCGCCTTCAGTGCCGGACCTTTGGGGTTAGGCTTGTCTATGAGTCTGTTGTAAAGTCTGGAAACTGGTCTCCATCCATCTGAGAGGTCGTGCATTTCCTGTAGCAGTGGGTCTGGGGTGGGCTCTTCCGGCCAGCTGTTCCACTGCTTCTTAGCGATCTGTTTGATCCTGTGGTACCAGAGGAACTGGCCCTTGGATAATCCTTCAATGTTCTGTAACGACTCGAAGTCCCTGAATTCCCCATCCGTGAACATGTCTCCCCATGTATATATGCCTGCTTCCTCCCATCTCCTGGGAGTGGGAAGTTCTGCCTCCGACTTGCACACATCCACCATTATGGGGTTATCCGGTCAGTACGGATGTTTCACTTGCCTTATGTGACAGGCCCTGGCCCATATCTGCCTGCCCAGCTTGACAATCAGCGGAGTTTCGGGAGGTAGCCGAGGGGGAAACCATAGAGTTTCTTTGGGGATTAAGTTTGCGGAAGATTGCCTGAGTAGTTCCAGTTCGGCCGATGTGTCATCAGACAGCCACTTCGTAATGTGACTGAGCTGGGCCGCCAAGTAGTAAAGGTGAAGGTCTGGGAGTTTTATTCCGCCTTCCTTATGTGGGAGAGACAGCGTGGCCAGTGTGAGCTTGTGTCTGCGCGGACCCCACAAGAAGTCCTTGATGATGGCCTCTAGTGTCTTGAAGAAAGGCGGGCGAACGTAGTGGCAAATATTGGCAAAGAAGTACAGGAATCGAGGAAGGATTATCATTTTGGCAATCGCCGCTCTACCCACCATTGACAGTGGTAGTTTGGACCAAAATTTGATTGAACGCCGAAGGCCGGTGACTGCTGCTATAGTGTTATGTTCGTGTGTGAGTAGCGGGGTGTGACCCACATTGATACCCAGGTACCGGAACTTGTCAGGTTGCCACTGTATTCCGATAGGCGGGAGGTCGTCTACTGCAATGCCCCTCAGGCTAGCTAGGGGGAATGCAGTTGATTTGTGTCTGCTGAATCGTATCCCTGAGTACTTTGCATAATTGTCGAGAACTTCTAGCGTTGTGGGTGCGTTGAGCTCAGGGTTCCTCAAGTAGAGAAGTACATCATCCGCGTATAATGAAATTATGTTGTAAACGTTGCCCACCTTAATGCCCGCATCAAAAAACTGTTGGCGAAAGTATATGGCTATTGGTTCTAGGCCCAATATATACAGCATGGGCGAGAGTGGGCACCCCTGTCTCGTGCCCCTTTGTATTGCCCAGGATCCCGAGACAATTCTGCCTGTTTTAACCCTTGCCATTGGCGAATTATAAAGTACCTGGATCCATCTGATGAAGCCCGCACCAAAGCCGAAGCCCCTCAAAACCTCCACAAGCCACTCCCAATAGATAGAGTCGAAGGCCTTGATGGCATCAAGTGACAGTATCGCCAGGTCCTCCTCTCGGTCGTGGGTTTCGGCCATGATGTGTTGTAGTCTCCTGAGGTTGGCCGTTGTGTTGCGTCCTGGGACGAATCCATTTTGATCTTCGTGAATTATGGATCCTACCACTCTGGCGAGTCTGTTGGCTAATATAGAAGTGAGGATCTTGCTGTCGTAATTAAGCATGGCCAAAGGTCGATAAGAATCACAATCGGTGGGTGACTTGTGCGGCTTGAGCATTGGAATAATTATGGTCTCTTTCATCCAGACCTTGCTATCTATGAGGTGCTATTCGTATCCTGGGAGCCGACACGCTCTACAGGGCTCAGAAAAGGGGGGCCATAAGAAGAGCATAATCCAAGCTTTTAGCTGCTTTATTATAACATATTCTACCATATAACGAGACTGGCTGGCAGTTGTGAAATGATTAAATGCCCTGCAGCTCTGCTTCAAGGCTACATTGGGGAGGGAGCCGGGCATTCCTTCCTGGCGCTGCCTACGTTGTGTTACAACAAACTCTTGTTAGCCTAGCGGCCCTGCGGCCTTGTCCTTTCACGTTCAGTCAACAATGTTTAACAGTCGAGCAGTGTAAGCAGAAAATGTGCTGCAAAGTAATAAGAACAGAAAACAATGAGCAATTGTTAGAAAACAAAATGGCGATCCTTGTTACATCAAAATGGTCGTTCATTGGTAAACTCTGAAACCTATATGTCTATCATATCGTGCATGAGACGGTTGGCCCACGGCCACCAAAATACGTTTGCAGTCAATCATGAGAGGCATCCATTTTTCTAGACTGACACCGGTAATGGGGACTTACTGGGGCATTCCAGCCCTGGCGGACCTGGTAAATCCCCATTGCCGGGTGTCAGTAATTATTACTCCCCATTCCCATTTGAGTCCCATTGGACTCAATGGGAATGGGCAAGCCAGATGCACCAGCACCATTAATGGATCTGTCAAGATGCATCTTTCGAGGTCTGCTCGCGGGGGGCGGTCCGTCCGCCAGGTCAGACCTGGCACGCGGAAAGGCAACTGCGAGCAGAACTTGTAGTTTGCCAGTCCGGTAACAACGGTGCCGGTAGTTTACCGGCACCAGTGTTACCGGACCAGCAAACTTGTAATGAGGCCCTATATCTGCCACTTGTGTGAATAATCAATTTTAGGTACTCTGTAGATTTGGTACTTAGTTAGTCACTGAGAGGTCCACGTGCCACCCCAGTGTGCATCAAACCTGGTCAGGAGGAGGAAGGGCTAGTTCAGGCATTACACTAAGACAATCCTTCACCTCTCTGCTGAAACCACCATATCATGTCCCAGGCATGTACCTACTGGTTACTGAAAAACAATCAAATAACAATTTCACATGTGACACAAAGGAAACTTCAAGGTCTAATCCATTAAGATACAAAATCAGCTGGGTGCAGAGTTGAATCATCAATCTAGAGATTCAAAGCTTTGAAGCCATGTACCAATATTTAGGTTTGTATATGTGTTTTGCATATGGTAATACAACCCAAAACCTCAATTTGTGCAGTGATGGGCAAAATAATTCTATTTTGGATTTCCTATGCCCGAAAGAACAGCGAGAAAAGCCAAGCTGGCCTTTATCTTCTGCACCCTCCAAACATAATAACTCCTGGGAAAAGTAGAGCACATCCCATGAATCGTCCTATAGCCACAAACTTGGCAGAAGTATGAGGTGAAATTCACTACATTTCAAACAAATATTTTTAAGGAGACCCGAAGTGGAGAACATCTACAGTTAAAGCTAAAATAATTATTTAATGGGGTTTATGTTTGTTCTTTACATGGAATACATTTGACAGCAGGACAATATTTATGCACTCTACATTAGATACGTTTGATACGATAGATAAAAAAAACTTCAGTCAACCCCCACTTGGCCTCCAACTTTCGTCCCATCTCTCTGTTATCCTTCCTTTCAAAACTCCTTGAACGCCTTGTCTGCTCACAACTCTCTGCCTTTGTCTCCAACCTCTCTCTTCTCCCCACTATCCAATCTGGATTTCGCCCCAACCACTCCACTGAAACCACTCTCACCTCTGTCCTCAACTCCCTCCTTTCCGCCCGCTACTCTAAACAATCATCGATTGTCATTCTTCTTGATTTCTCAGCAGCCTTTGACACTGTTGATCACCTTCTACTTCTTTACTCTCTCTCCTCCTTTGGCATCAAAAGCTCTGTCCTTAACTGGTTCACCTCCTATCTATCTAATCGCACCTTCATAGTCTCCTGGGGTGGCTACTGCTCCCCCACCCACTCCCTTAATTACGGCATCCCCCAAGGTTCTGTGCTCGGCCCTTTTCTCTTCTCACTCTAGACCTCTCTTCTAGCTCCAATATTCTATTCCGTTGGTGTTTCTCACCACTACTACGCTGATGATACCCAGCTCTTCCTCTCCTTCTCTTCCTTCACCCCTGGTATTCATCTTAAGCTCTCTTCCTGCCTCTCTGCTATCAAATCTCGGATGTCTTCTCACTTTATCTACCTAAACACTGACAAAACCGAAGTCTTATTCTTTCCCGCTAAAACCCTCCCTCCCCCTTCCTTCATTCTCTTTCCTCACTCCCAGCTCCGCATTTCCCCCCATGCCCGCAATCTTGGCTTACACTTCGACTACAACCTTTCCTTTACTCCCCATATCTCTCTCACCTTCCGTACCTGTCGCTTCCATCTCTATAACATTCGCAAAGTCCGACCCCTCCTTACCTTTCACGCCACTAAACTCCTAATTTACTCTTTAATCATCTCTCAACTCTTCTACTGCTCTGCTCTCCTCTTTGGTCTTCCTTCCTCACATCTTACCCCCCTTAAATCCATCTACCACTCTCTCATCCGTTCTCTCTGTCTTCTCTCTCCTCACAATTCCATCCACTCTTCTCTCTCCTCGTTATGCCAGCTCTCCTTTCATTCCCAACTCAAATTCAACTTCCTCTGTATTGTCTTCAAATCTCTCTATGACCTTGCCCCACCCTACCTCTCCTCCCTCCTCTTATTCTACTCTCTGTCACGCCGCAAGCTCGCAGGGGCCGCTGGCAGCTTTGGAACGCTTGGCGCTGGCGGCACCATTAGATTGTTCCATTTTGGTTCCTCACTTCCTGGTTCACGGTCTAGTCTTTTGTCTGGTCTGTTTGAATTCCGTATTTAGACCTGCCCTCATTTCCGGATCGGCACGTTGCAACTTTCGCTTTTGCTCTGTTGCTGTGCTCCGTTTCGCTCACCTTTGCCTTTCCTTCTTGTGTACTCCGTTCCCTCTTTCTGCCCTTCTAGCTTTTCCCCAGTCCCTGAGTATTTCTTTACTCGTCTGCACCCGGTCTACTTTTCTTCCATTGCCTCTTCCTGACTGCTCTCTCTGCCCTGTTTTCTTTTTTGCATTCCGTTCCTTCCTCTCTTCTTCTGTCCTTGCTTCCTTCTTTCTTTTCGCATGCCTGTTTTTATCGGCTTGCGGTTTCCGGAAGTCCACTATTTGCCTGCCTTCACGGGAATCTTTCTACGTTCTACTTGCCGGAGAACCCCCTTCTGCTACATACTCCACTACGTCCAACTCACCAGAGAACTTCCTTCCGCTGTTCTTCTCGTCCATGACCATGTCATAAGATCCGGGCCATCCACCAGCCGACTCTGGACTTTTCAAGATAAACCTTTGCTCCCCTGCAACAACTTACTCGGAGAGGTTTTTTTTTAAGCGACTGATTTTTTTTCCTCTTTGCTTGGTCTCTGCGGGAGAGGGGTTCCCGGCTTCCCTGTTTGGCAGGGAATCAGGGTGGCTTCTTACCACGGAAGACCGTTCCCATTCACAAAGAAAAAGAAGTAAAAAGAGAAGTTACACCGGCACGAAATCTCATCGGAAGAGACAGGTGAGGAGGAAGGGGAGGTGGATACAGATATTTCTGACATACAACCCGCTACTGCTGATCGTGATAGATTGCAACGCCAAGAGGATCGAGCCATGGCATCCCCTGAACAGGTTCAGGACCTTTTATCCGCAGTACATAATTTGACTCAAGAACTACAGTCAGTCAAGGCTGAGAACGCTACTCTTAGGCAGAGGGTCGACCGCTATGAACAGTCCCATAGTGACCTTCTATGTCTTTATCCTGTGGCAAATATTACAGATCTCTACATAAATTTAAAGAATTCATGGAGGCATGCATCATTCATTTTACGTTCAGACCCCAGACCCATGCCTCTGATCAGGCCCGCATAGGATTTCTGGTGTCTAACCTAACTGGAAATGCCTTATCTTGGGCGACCCCTCTTGTGACAAGTGCCAGTCCTTTACTGCAAGATTATTCTGGGTTCACTGCTCAGTTCAAGTTGGCCTTCAAGAGGCAGGAGACCGCTGTGGTTGCTAGTGAACAACTTCTGGACATTCGGCACAGTAATTCTGACCTGTTGTCTTATATTTCCCGCTTTAAACGAGTTGCGGCTGAGGCGGTTTGGCAGGAAAACGCCAAATACGCCATTTTTCGTCAGCGTCTGAGAGAAGACCTTAAGGATGAACTAGCAAGGGTACCAAGGCCAACCACCCTTACTGAGCTATGGTCTACAGTTCTCCAGCTGGATTTCTGTCCATTATAAAGACGTTTGAAGCGTCGGAAGAATCGCGGGTTCCCTGTTCTGTCTGAACCTAGTGTTTCCACCTCTACTCCCACCTGTCTAAGTAAGGAAGAACCTATGCAGATTGGGACTACGTGAGGACCACTTACTTCTGAAGAACGTAAGTGACGCAGGGACAACAACTTGTGTATGTACTGTGGATCTAACCAACATATTTTGAGGGATTGTCCTGATGTGCCACCACGGTGGTCGGGAAACGCTACACCTCGGGACAAGTTACTGAGGGGGATTTCCTGGTCCCTTTGTGTCTTTATCAGTCAACCCCACTAATGCTACCGAGGACAACCGGCTTATGTTAGTGGCTGTCCAATTGTGTCTTCCACAACAGACTTTTGAAGTGTTGGCCTTACTGGACTGTGGGGCTGCAGAATGCTTTATGGACATAGTTTGGGCCGGCAAGACCGGCATTGGCCACCTGGAAAAGGAGGAAGACCAAAAGATGGAAGGCGTTGATGGCAAACCTCTAAACTCTGGCCTAATCACCTATACCACTTCCTCAATGGTGATGAAAGTACTCCATCACACCGAGACTATTCAATTCGACCTGATAAGAGCGGCGCACTTTCCAGTAATTCTGGGAGTATCCTGGCTGAGGAAGCACAATCCGATTATCGACTGGAAGAACAATCAACTTTCTTTCTCTTCTGACTACTGCCGACTTTCCTGTTCTTCACAAACCCAGTATGCCACAGTTCACACCCTTTCCGAACCCTCACTGAGAACGGATGTTTTGAAGATAAACAACGTTCCTAAGGAGTTCAATCGATACCAGGAGGTGTTTCAGAGTAATGATCCTCAAGAGCTACCGCCACACCGGCCTGAGGATTGTGCCATCGATCTACTGCCTGATGCCATAGTCCCTTTTGGGCGCATGTTTTCTTTATCCTTGAGGGAGAAAGAGGCGCTTAGAGAGTACCTAAACTCGAATCTACACCATGGTCTCATTCAACATTCTCACTCCCCCGCGGGAGCGTCGCTGTTCTTCGTTCCAAAGAAGGGAACATGTGAACTAAGCCCTTGCATTGATTATTGGGGCCTAAACCAAGTCACTATAAGCGATCGGTATCCTATGCCCCTAATCAAGGATATCCTAGAGGCGGTACAAGGAGCCAAGGTGTTCTCAAAAATGTATCTCAGAAGAGCCTACCACTTGCTTCGGATTCGCTACGGAGATGAGTGGAAAACCGCGTTCCGAACACCATTTGGGCACTATGAGTACTGCGTTATGTCTTTTGGCTTGGTAAATGCCCCCTCAGTGTTTCAGTGCTTCATGGATCGCACGTTCTCTGACCTCCTGTTCCATTGCACAATAGTCTACCTCAATGACATCTTGGCATTTTCCAAAAATACCCATCTACACACCACTCTACACCAAGTGCTACAAAGATTAAAGGACAATCATCTTAAGGCAAATTCTGATAAGTGCGTCTTTCAGGCTGCTGAAGTTCCCTACCTTGGGTTTATTCTCTCTTCCGAGGGCATTCAGATGGATCCCACTAAGGTTAATGCCATACTACATTGGCCCATGGCCAGATCAGTCAAGGAAGTGCAAAGATTTCTAGGGCTTGTGAATTTTTATCGAAAATTCATTTCAGGCTTTTCCAACAGGGTACTGCCCTTCACAAGATTGCTAAAAAAATCTTCTTCACCCTATGTTTGGACCACTGAGGCCGACCAGGCCTTTAAGCATTTGATGGAGGATTTTTGCTCTGCTCCTGTCCTTTGGCAACCAGATCAGAGTTTACGGTTTATAGTAGAGACAGATGCCTCTGCAGCCGCCTTAGGTGCCGCTCTCCTTCAGGAACATGATGGCTTGGAATATCCCGTTGCCTACATGTCCAAGACCTTGAACGACAGTCAGACACACTACTCTGTTATTGAAAATGAGCTTTTGGCCTTGAAATCTGCCTGCAAAGAGTGGCGTCACCTTTTGCAGGGAGCCAACCATCCTTTCGAATTAAGAACTGACCATAAAAATCTCAAAGTCATTCAGAACATGGAATGTGTTAACTCTCGCCAGGCCCGGTGGACCCACTTCTTTGCTCAATTTGATTTTTTGTTGACCTACTTACCTGGTTCTAAGAATATTCTGGCGGATGCTCTCTCAAGGAGACCTTAACCCGGCATAACCCAGAAAGAACAACCCAGCCTCATGTTTCCTAATATTAAGGTCATCTGTTCCGTAGATTCGTTTTTGAAAGAGGTCCGCAGAGCCACTCATTCTTCTGAGCTTCCTCCTACAAATCATCCCGAGGACTTTCTGGTACAGGATGGTTTATGCTTCCGCAGACAGCGCTTGTTCTTGCCCAACACCCAAACCCGACACACACCGTTGAGATGGTGCCATGATGATCCTGTGACAGGACACAGGGGGGTGAAGAACACCCTGGATCTGTTACGGCGTCGGTTCTGGTGGCCTGGAATGACCAAGGAAGTTACTACTTATGAGCATTCCTGTCCTGTGTGCTGTCGTTCGAAGTACAACACTCTGAAATCTATCGGATATCTACAGCAGGAAGAAGTGCCCAAGAGGCCTTGGAGCGTGATATCAACCGATTTCATCGTGGAACTACCACCTTCAGAAGAATGTTCATGCATTATGGTGACGGTGGACTGCTTCACTAAAATGGCCCACTTCTCCCCGCTGCCTGGTTTGCCTACTGCTGCGGGGATGGCTTCTGTCTTTGCTAAAGATATATTTCGTTTACATGGCACTCCTGAAAAAATAATCTCCGACAGAGTTGCTCAATATACTTCCCGCTTTTGGAAAGTACTATGCAGAAGGTTGGGCATAGATAGAGCCATGTCATCGGGTTTCCACCCGCAAACCAATGGGCAGACGTAGAGAACCAACGCCTCCCTGGAACAATATCTCTGATGCTTCATCAATAGTCAGCAGGACAATTGGCTGAGCCTACTGCCCACCACTGAGTTCGCCTATAACAACTCTGCTCATAGTGCTACTGACCTCAGCCCTTTTTTTTGTTCTTATGGTTACCATCCCGCTTTATTCCCTCTTTTTCCTTTCCTCCTTCTACAACGCCTTCTGTGGATCATCTGTTATCCAACATTTCGGAGGCTCACAAGACTGCGGTTGAGAGTTTGCAAGCTAGTAGTCTTCGCTACCGTTCCCACAGCAATTTCAAGCGACTGCCGTCCCCTAATTGGCAGAGGGGAACCAAGGTTTGGCTGGTGACCAAATATCTACCCCGCTGGTTGCGCCCATCCAAGCTTTCCCCCCGATATCTGGGTCCATTTACCATTACTCACAGAATTAATCCCGTGGCCTTCCACCTCCAGTTGCCAAGCCACATGCGTCGACTTCACCCTGTGTTTCATTCATCTCCTTTGAAGGAATACAGAGTGGATCCTTACCATCGCCCTCTACCCCATGAATCTGTTCCCTCTGATATCCCTCCAGAAGTATATGAGGTGGCCTCCATCCAAGACTCCCGTTACAGACGGGGTCGGTTGGAGTATCTAGTCCATTGGAAGGGGTACTCTCACTCTGAGGATTCATGGGAACCTGTTTCTCATGTGCATGCTCCTGTGTTGGTGCAGAGGTTCCATCGTTTGTTCCCTGGTAAGCCAGGGGATGTGTCCCTTGGGAGAGGGCATACTTTCATGCCGCCAGCTCCCAGGGGCTGCTGGCGGCTTTGGGGCGCTTGCCGCTGGCGGCGCCATTAGATTGTTCCGTTTTGGTTCCTCACTTCCTGATTCACGGTCTAATCGTTTGTCCAGTCTGTTTGAATTCCATATTTAGACCCACCCTCATTTCCGGATCGGCGCGTTGCAACTTTCGCTTTTGCTCTGTTGCTGTGCTCCGTTTCGCTCACCTTTGCCTTGCCTTCTTGTGTACTCCGTTCCCTCTTTCTGCCCTTCTAGCTTTTCCCCAGTCCCTGAGTATTTCATTAACCGTCTGCACCCGCTCTACTTTTCTTCCGGTGCCTCTTCCTGACTACTCTCTCCGCCCTGTTTTGTTTTTTGCCTTCCATTCCTTCCTCTCTTCTCCTGTCCTTGCTTCCTTCTTTCTTTTCACATGCCCGTTTTATCGGCTTGTGGTTTCCGGAAGTCCACTATTTGCCTGCCTTCACGAGAATCCATCTACGTTCTACTTGCCGGAGAACACCCTTCTGCTACATACTCCACTACGTCCAATTCACCAGAGAACTTCCATCCGCTGTTCTTCCCGTCCATGACCATGTCATAAGATCCGGGCCATCCACCAGCCGACTCTGGACTATTCAAGATTAACCTTTGTTCCGCTGCACCAACTTACTCGGAGATGTTTTTTTTAAGCGGCTGCTTTTTTTTCCTCTTCACTTGGTCTCTGCGGGAGAGCGGTCCCCGGCTTCCCTGTTTGGCAGGGAATCAGGGTGGCTTCTTACCGCGGAAGACCGTTGCTCTTCACAAAGAAAAATAAGTAAAAAAAGAAGTTACACCGTTGCAAAATCTCATCGGAAGATACAGGTGAGGAGGAAGTGGAGGTGGATACAGATATTGCTGACATACAACCCGCTACTGCTGATCATATTACTCTACTCCTCGACTACTCTGCTCTGCTGACCATTTCCTACTCACTGTTCCACCCGCACCCTGCGATCCTTCCCACTTACGTTCCTTCCAACTCCTTGCTCCTCTTCACTGGAACCGTCTCCCTCTCCCTATCCGCTCCACCACCTCCTACTCTTCCTTCCACACTCCTTTAAAATCCTATCTTTTCCATTCCCCATCCTAACACCTCTCTACTGTTCTCTCTAGCAATGTTCCTGTCCTACACATGCTTACTTTTATGACCTCCTGGTAAATTGTTCTATACATTGTTCTCAGTTATTTGATTCATAACATGTTATGTATTGCTTGTAATGTATTCAATATTGTTTCATGTAAAGCGCTTTGGCTTAAAGCGCTATATAAAATTCAATAAATACAAATACAAATACTACCATCATGTTGATTTTTGATGGAGATATTTTGAAGCGGAAACTTATATATTATCTCTCACCAGAAGAGGAAGTATAATTCATCAATTACATATTTTGTTAATTCTTGACCATGACTAGTCATATTGCTCACAAATGCAGAGGATTACATTGAGGCATGGAGTGGACAGTGACTTGCCCAAGATCCCAAAGATTGGCAGAAGGAAGAGGAATTGTGGACATTGTATGCAGTAACATATCTGAATAAATATACACAACCCCTTTCTTCCATGGGTTGAGGCTGCATAGGATCTAGTATTAGAATAGCACAGAAACAGCTCTTTGTTGTTTAATTGACAAACATTTGAAGGTGGCACATTTGGATGACCTTTATTTGGTTGTGGGGTAAAGTAATTATATGTGTGGGAGTTGAAGGGGAGGGGTTGGGGGATCCTCCTCACCTCTGCCCTCCCAACCCCTACCCCTTCAACTACCTTCCTATTCCTATACATATTTACTTTACCGCACAACCAGATTTAGGTCAAACAAATGTATGTCTTTCAAATATATGTCAATGAAACCACCATACACCATTGTGGACACACATGTCTGTTGCTTGTTGACCAACACACTTTCCTTGACAAGGTTTGAAATTGCCAGGAGCTGGGAGCTATTTAGCTTCTGATTATAGCCAAAGGGAGCCTGGTTGGCATAAAACAAACATCTACAAGGAGCTACTTTTTCCTCCTGGGGCAAGTGGTGCTATACAAACCAAGCTATGTGATATTAACAGAGTATGTTTGGGAATTTATATTAGATTTGCTGCACATTCTTTACTAGCTCCTGGTTCCCCAGCGGTCGCTCCTGCCTAAATGATTATGCCTGATACCCAGGAGCTGCTTTTTGCTCTTCGTCAACAAATCTCAATTTCGATTCCTGCTTGACACCAAACTTTGGATTGCTTTCAAGCAGGATTAGTACCTTACTGAAACAAATCTATGGCTGATACTTGAGCGTCCCCAATTTTGAAAAACATAGTCAACCTTGGGGGCCAGATGGTACCAGGAAGGCCTACATTAGTCATTACAAGGAATTACTTCTGCATTAACTTCCAGGGATAAGGAATGGCAATAGACCACATATTCTTTAAGGAAGCAGTGCACGATCAGAATTTTGAACATCGTCCATATAACAGGGACAGCTGACATTGACCGTGATTATGATCTCATCCATATAGCACACATCCACTTTTAAAGGGCAGCAGGCCTTGATCATGATTATGAATGTTGTCAGTATTTCTTACCTCTATCTTGATAGGAGAGTGGAATTCGATCAAGATTTTAAATGATGTCCATATGGGCATATATCAGTATTATAAATGTTATCCAAATAGCAAATATTCATATTTATGGACAGCAGTGCTTGAACAGAATGATGCATGTTGTCGATATAGCATGGAACCATCTTTGAAGCACAACAGGTGTCAATCAGTTATATGAACGTCGTCCTTATAGTATACAGTCATTTTTAAATGACCAATGCATTGCTCAGGATTATGAATTTCCTACAGATAATACCCAATCATCTTTAAAGGGCAGTGGGATCAATAAATATTATTAATGACAACCATCTAGTATATATTCATCTTTTATGGAGAGATATCCTAGAACAAGATAAGGAAAATTATTCATATAACATACATCCATCTTTAAAACCCATCGGGTATATCAGGATTGCAAAGGTCGTCAGTACAGCTGTATCTGAGCCAGTGGGAGGCAGAAAGTATATCATTGTTTAATAAAACAATAGAATCCAAGGAGGGGCATTATCGGTTGGGGAATGCCCCTGGGTCAATAGCTACAAGCCTGAGCAAAGCGAGGGATTTAACGTATCCCCAGGGGCATTACCGTACAGGTAATGCCCCCTCTGAGGGTTCTGTTGCTAGTAGTACCCTGGCATGCTGTACCAGGGCACTTATAGTAGTTTTTCTTGAGATAAGAAACAGTCTGTAAAGCGTTTCTCAACTCGAGAAGAAAAAAAAGAAAAAAGAATGGCCACCATGGATAGGGGAGAAGGAACTACATGTAGTCTCTTCTCCCTTTTCATGGAACCTATTATTAAAAAGATATTTAAAAAAATTAAACTAAGAAAATGGCCACCCTGGATCCATGCAAAAGGGACTACATTTAGTGCCTTCTCCCTTTCCATGGCGGCCAGTCGCAGCAAGGGAAGGAGCTACGAGGGACGTGGCACGCAGTCTTTGTCGGGCTGGTAACGACCCGACGAGGGCCAATCAGATAGACTGTTACAATATGATTGTCCCTCGCTGGGTAATAATATAGGATAATTTGCATTGTCTTTTAAATGGAGATAGTGAGATGGATACATCAGTAATCCCGACCTTAGTCAACATATTGACAAAAGGAAAATCTTGAAATTGACCTTTTCATAAATTTGTCCGGTTATCAAATTTACTTTAGATTTGTCAAATTTCTAACCACTTCCCATCCATGCCGATTTCACACATATAAAGTTCAAATATATTACGTAAGCAAGGAAAGAGCACAGAATACACAGCAGACAAAAGCTTTGACGATATAAAATCATATCATATCTGAGCACTTTCCAACAATAACAGATAATTTCTACCTAAGCAAATGTTGCTCATTTTATTGACCTCCGAATATGCCTAGTCAGCTTTGCAAGGATTTGCACCTTTAACACACAGATAACCCACACATGCTCAGCAACAGTTGCAGTATTGCATTGAGCTATCTTGTCAAATGTACAAAAAAAAACAGAGTCCTTTACCCGCTCAGAACAAAATGGGCACACCCAGAAGATGCAGCTCTGTTTGGGTTCAGCGAGCAGGTGAGTCAAACTGTTTTTTGATAATAGTTAATACATATGCAGACTGTTTTCTGATACTAGTCAATACATATGCAGACTGTTTTCTGATACTGTTTTTTAAAAAAATCAAATTGTATTGGTTTTTACAACAAACAAAACATAACCATCACACCCGACATTTTCAGTTACAAGCTTTTAGCATACATTTACGTATTATTTATTTCTGTCTTCCCCAGTGCCCCCCTTTTACTAGAGCTTCCACCACTTCCGGCTTCCCTTCTCTTGGAGTTAATCCCCTTCACCGTTGTCGGGCGTGTCGCATACACTGGAATTGGCATGGGAGGATCTCGACAATGTGGCTACCATTTGTCTCCATGCTATCAGAGGTCCCACTTCATCATGCTCCCCCTGTTAACTGCCTCGTACCATGCTACTGTCTCTGCGTCTGCCCATTTCAGAATATCGTTCCACCATACCTCCAATCTGGGTCTATAGGCTGCTTTCCAGATCATGGCTATTCTCCTTTTGGCCAAAATGTAGGCCAGATCCTTGAGTTTGCATACGTGTTTCAGGTTGCGTGGTCTGGTAAATCCTCATATCATACATGCCCACATGGATTCCACATCTAGCTTGATTCCCTTTCGAGATAGTCGTAGCTTGATTTCATCCCAGAATTTTCCCACCTCCGGGCACGCCCAGAACAAATGGATCACCCCGGCATCCACCTCCCCGCACTTGGTGCAATTTTGTACTTCTGTTCCCCCAAATCTGGCAATCTTTCGAGGAGTCATTTACGCCCTATGGGTGACATATAACTGAATCTGCTGTAGCCTCGCATTCCTGGACACCTTTTTATGATATCTCTGAGCTCTTTCCCACTGCCCATCTTGCATAGGTTCTCCTGCTTCCTCCTCCCAGTCCCGTCTCAATTGGAGCAGCTCCTTACCCACTCTGGACATCACCAGTTCGTAAATCTGTGATATTTCATGCCCTCCCTCTGAGATATCATACATCATTTCTATGGCACTATCAGGTTGTTCTGCTAGTGCTATTTCGGACCACTTTTCCTTCACCCGTTTAACTATTCTGGTATATGTAATATATTGCCCCGTATGTATCCCAGTTTCATCCACTATCGTTTGGAATTCCAGTGCCTTCCCCTCTTGCCATATGTCTCCCAAGGTCGCTAGGCCTACCGACTCCCAGTATTTGCGGATCGCTTTCCTTAGTTGGTTTTCTGATACTAGTTAATACATATGCAGACTGTTTTGTATTTGGGATGATTTCAGTACAGAGGGAAGGAGTGAACATGGGGAAGAGAAGAACAGGTAAAAGTTGCAATATCTTTCACTTTTCTTGATCTAAAGGATCCATCCGATGAAAGGAAGTGTTTGTTTTCCATTCAATAGGAACTCGGGAGGATAGCTCATGGGCTACATAGGTTTGATCCCCTGGTCAGTGCTTAGAAACCTCTGGGTATTAAGCATATTATAAATAACCAATTAGAACTATCTTGGTGGGTAAGTTTCGGCTGGCGGAACAATGGCAGGATAAGTCAGTGTGAGAGTGTGGGAGGAGGGTATCAGGTAATATTATCCCCACCAATAATATTGCTATATATAAGGTCGTGGGTTTAAGGCCATGGGCAATATTATCAGTGGGGGTAATTTATGGGGTTATTTGGACTGTAGGATGCGGGGCTGACCCCCCGCTCCATTAAAAAAAAAGCAGGTTCCTTGGTTTAATGTCACCGCAATACTATGGCTATATTTTTGTCTGGCGATATTTTTGCGGGGATATTAACACATGGAACCGGGAGGAGGTAGGAAGGAGGGGCAGAGTTGAAGGAAGAGCTAGATTGAGGTGCGGTGAAACAGCATTTGTTGGGCAGAGGCGAGTTTGTGGTAGTGATAGTGGAGGGTTTAAAATGGGGTTAATGAAGTAGGAGGACTTAGTGGCATACAGAGTCTTAGATAGTACTGTGTGGGCGTTCTTGGAGGCGGTGAGCAGTGTATGGATCGAGATGTGCACCAGTGGTGCAGGTGCCTGCATATGTTGGTACTAAAATCACAAATCTCAGGGTTGTAGGCGAGGGCTGGAGAGAGTAGTGAGGTGTGCTGGGGGACTATGACATTCTGGATTATGTTATCATAGGACTGCAAATGCAGAAGTGCTTTGGTGGACATAACATAAGGATGGACCATGTGACCTCATCCAGGTTGCGAGTTAGGAAGTTATGCTTGAAAATGAATTTGGAAATAGAAGCGATGGGGAGGAGGAGTGAAGTGGAAATGAACTGGTTGATCTGATGGGAAAGGTTAAATAATGCAGGTCAAGAGAATAGCAATGAGTGTGAGTAGGGAGGTTGTGGAGGTAGGCCAGAGAGTTGCCAGGTAAAACAGAGTTGAACTCCATTAGGTTGAATTAAGATATTTTTAGGAGATTAAAGTCTCCCGTGAAAGCATAAGTCATTATCACAGGACACAAAATTGGATATTGTTGTACAAGTCATTATCACAGGACAAAGACTTGGATATAGTTGTATATGTCATTATCACAGGAGATAGAATTGGATATTGCCGTAATGATAATATAGCCTAAACAAGGGCCAAAAGATGGCAGACAATTCTGGCATCAGAACGTACAAATTGTGAGGTTTAATAGGAATCAAGAAGGAGTCAAGTAAAAAAAAAGGTTGAGAGGGCCAGGAGAGTGGTAGATGGGGAGTACAGTCAGAGGGTTGGATGCAAGGAGTTGAGTGGCAGTGTGTTGAAAGAAGAAGAGAATACTTCGACCGTGGGGTTAATTTTCTTGATTACATAGGTTGCTTTTAATAGTGACGGGAGGAGGGGCAGGACCATATAGGAAAAGATGGACATGAGACGTAGCACTTGAGTTGGATTACCACTGATGGAAGATTTTCTATAAAACATCGACAGCATGCCAATATGAATTGCATGGACTGAAGCTGCTATATAGATGGCAGTAAGACCCAGTGTGACTTTCAAGGATGTTGCCATGGCTAGACCCCAATTGTTGGAGGGGAGGTGGGGAAAAGACAACGTATTGGCATATGTGGTGGGAATGCCCGGAAATAAAATGCTTTTGGAAGGAAGTGCTAGGATGGATCAAATTCCTAGATGGGACCAAGAGGCAATTGGATCCGTTACTGATACTGTTCGGGATAGAGGAGGTTGACGGACAATGGCGGCACCTGCCCTACATAGTTCATTTCTCCTTTTTGGTAGCTAGGGCCTGTACAGTTATTGGGTGGAAGAGAGAACCTTAGCAGCGAGAAAAGATGTGGGCTTTGAATGGCAGAGAAATGACATGAAATAGAATGTTTTAGTGGTGTCCATGCTCCTTAGTACTGTCAAGAATCCAAATGAGCATTATAAATATGTATCAATGGCCGATACTGGATACATTAGCATCTGAGTCAACAACACTCACCATGACAGCGGACACATGCCCATTCCCAAAGTAACATTGCCATTAGATATTTCTTTATTTCAATCTGGAGGTCCTTTGTTCATAAAAGCATCAAGTCCAGATAAGCGACTCTCTCCTGTTATTGAAAATAAGTCATTCTCACAGGGCAAAGAATTGGATATTGTTGTATAAGTCATTATCACAGGACACAACATTGGATATTGTTGTATAAGTCATTATCACAGGACACAACATTGGATATTGTTGCATAAGTCATTATCACACGACACAACATTAGATATTGTTGCATAAGTCATTTTCACAAGACACAGCATTGGATATTGTCGTAATGATAATATAGCCTAAACAAGGCCATAAGATGCCAGAAAATGTTGGCATTCGAACGTACAAATTGTGAGGTTACTGTTCTTGTGTTCTATAATGTGCTTATGGTCACTATTTCGTTAAGTCCTGAATTTTGACCGCTGTTTTTGGTACTGAACAACACTAACGTTATGCAACTTGATTGATCCAATTGACAGCCGGCATTGTTCCTCTATCTGAGAAATAGAAATATAGAGTGTGTGGGGGGATGTCTATGAGGGGAGACTATTGAAGGGACACAATGACATTGTGTACAAATTTAAGTTTGGTGACATTTCATTTTACCAGTATATCAGACTGATCAAAATATGGGAAACTCACATGCAAATTGCATTTTTTGGAAGGGACAAGATGGAACATTTTGCCCAAAAACCCTGAAAAATAAACTAGTGAATATTAATTCAACAAGCCCAGCCTTAAGGAAGTCAGGCTGCAAAACCAACAAAGACATTTGTGATACAGAGAAAGGAATGCCAATAAATGCAAATAGAAGACTTAAAAAGCGTTCTACTGTTGTATGAATTGCAAACTTGTAGATTGACAACATTCAGCATTGTTGCATAATTTGGATTTTAAGTTTTATTTATTTTTTTAATTGATTTTTTTTCTCCCGTTTTCACCAGCAAATTGTTCAATATGATATACCTGAAAATAGACTTTTTCCAAAGATGAATATTTTCTGCCTGAACAGAATGTGATTCTCTTTCTGAATTTTTCCGCATGTAAAATCAAGTTCCAGATCTTAATATTGTCCACCAGTACATGCTTGCTCTCCTCCCATCCTTGTATCTTTACTTTCTTATTGATATTTTAACAGAAACGTAAGCTTAACAATGGCAATTCTTCAGGTGGGTTTATAGCGATAAGCAATACACGCAGAGATCCTTTATAGATTCTGTAAAGACAATCAACCCACCCCACACCATCTTTTAGTGCTATGTTTTATATTTCCTTACTACTATACAATCCAACGGAAACTCATATGAGCCTCGGAGCACATGAGAAACAGTCGGCCCAAGTGGCACCAGAACCTGTGATATGAAACACATTGATGCCTATTTTATTCACCAACTATGACCACCGACCAAATATTTACTTGCGTTATATGAAAAACTCCAATCAAGGATTCCTTCGAGCAGAAATCCCCTAATAGTGGAAATCGGATTTTAAACTCAAACTTCAGGGAAATACCCTAATTACGATGGGAGAGTTGCTAGTTGCAATCAAACTCATTCGCCTTTGCAGCTGAGAATGATTTGACAGCATAATCAGCAGAGTTGAGGTGCACTGCTCCCGTATACTAATACACCATTTCATCCATTCGCCTTCAGGTAGCAACCAAGCTCCAGATGTGGCCTGTAAAACCTTTCCACATACAATCTCCTCAAAAGGTCCACTGGAAGATTTGTGGTATGTGGGGACGATCCCCTGCATCTAAAACGAAGGCATTAGGCAATGTCTCTTGTTGAAGAATCATCAAGTATATGGATTGACTCGATAGTTTGAAAAAGTGTCAAGTGTAGGTCCCAGGACCACCAAGAGGAATGACAAACACAGAGATGTCATCTCCAGAACCTAATTTTTCATTGGCCAGTCTCCACCCTCGCTCTTTCAGGATGCCTCTGGACCGCAACACCAACTCGTGGGCCACCATCGTAAACCTACAGAAGGAATCAGAAGGCGACTATGAGTAACCAAAATGTGACGAGCAACGTAAAAATAAAATGAATTTGACACACATTTTCCAGCAATAACTCACAGATATAGCAGTAGAATGGCATGTGGGTAGCAATTATAAAAGTTAAATTAGGCTTGTCTTCTGTTTAGACAAAGTCCCCTGCCTCTTTCTGCCCACTCCTAAGGGGTGACCCAGGGGACCAGTTGTCTCCAGGAGACACTGGATGATTGCTCTGGGGCTGTTATGGAGGGGGACTGTCTGGTTATTTTCCCTTGGCAGCCATCTTGTTTCAAAGTACAGTTAAATGCAGGTCTAGAAGAATCCCATTCCAATTGATTGATAGAATATGAATCAGTTTTAGACAAGCACTGGTCCCAAGGGGGAGAAACAAAGTAAGCTCCATTATTCACCAACCACTTTCTCTTCCAGAAAGACTCAAGACTTATGCTGCTGTTAATTGCAACCCTTCAGCTTTGGAAAAGAAGTCAGTTTCAAAGCTGAGAGAAAAGATATATTCAGATGCTTGTAAAGATCCTCACCTTGGTACAAAACAAGCCACTTCAAAGACTGTGTGAAACATTACCCTGAGTCTCAAACACAATCACAGGCTACAATGTTGCCAGTACATGGTTATCAGGCAGCTTTCTACCCATGTTATGTTATGTTAAGGGTTCTTCTACCGCACACTCTTGCCACCTGTGTGGTTTCTTGGCGCTTTGGCAGATCTGTAAAGCAAGGAGGGACGCAGGTAAATTAGTAGGACTGAGCGGGAAAATGAGCAAGAGAGCTGTGATGTGCTGTTGGCAGTTTCAGTTTGGTTGACACCGTTCACTGAGCATAGGTGTGTTTTTTTCGGTTTGGTAGCCGCAATGTGGTGTTGGGCGAGACTATGTGTGGTTTGTTTCATTGTTGTGGTGTTCTGAAGTGCGTGTGGTTTATTGTGCTGTAGAGGAATGGTTGTGTTTAGCTCAGAGTTTGAGAGATGTATGCAGAAGGGTACGTTTTTAGGAAGGTAAGTTAGTGGGATTACCTTTCCTTAGATGGGCTAAATGCAAGATAAGGCTTGGTAAAAGAGGGGCTAAATGCAAGATATGGCTCACTAAGACAGAGGGGATAAATGCAAGATATGGCTCACTAACATGGAGGGGCAAAATGAAGGATATGGCTCGCTAACGCAGTGGAGCTAAATGCCAGATATGGCTCGCTATCACAGAGGGGCTAAATGCAAGATATGGCTTGCTAACACAGAGGGGGTAAATGCAGGACATGGATCGTTAACACAGAGAGCTAAATGCAGGACATGGTTTACTGACATAGAGGGGCTAAATGCAGGGCATGGCTCACTAGCAAAGATGGGCTAAATGCAGGCTATGGCTCACTAACACCAATGGGCTAAATGCAGGGCATGGCTCACTAACAGTGATGGGCTAAATGCAAGACACAAATCCTGCTGGTGAGTCTCTCTTGGGCTTGTAAAACTTTATTTTGACTGTTCTTTGTGCTCCCTTGGCCAGTGTGTTACCTCTCCCTCCGTGTTTCCCTTCTGCTTGGTTCCCCTCCCTTCCTCCCGCCTGCCAAAATGCCCACCTCCCTAATTGGCCATTCCATTGATCTTACTGACCCTCCCAGGGCAGCCCTCTGCCCAGCAGCCCCTGCGGCTAAGGACCCAAGGCAAAGGGCGGCTCTCACAGAGGCGGCTCCTGGCAGTGTCTGCAGGTGTCCGCAGGGGACGCCAGCTCTCAGCCGTCCACCAGGTTAGACACTCTCGCTACCCTGCATACCCCGGTCCACTTTGTTGACTTTCAAACTTGAGTGTGTTTTTCTCTTGCTCTTAAAAATTGCATTGTGAAAGTATTTAAAATTGCATTGTGAAACCTAGGCCTTTTTCCCACTATTTAGGACTCTTAAACGTAGGTGTGTTTTTCTCCTGCTCTTAAAAATTGCATTGTGAAAGTATTAAAAAAGAGCAATGTCAGTCATCTTGTCCAACTGTCAACTTGTCTCGTCTCCCTCTATCTCGTCTGCTTGCACCCTACCCTGTGCCCTTCTTTAGTGTTCTCCCCCCTTCTCCCTTCCTCTTCCCTCCTCTCCCTACCTACTCTATGGTGTTCTCTGTCTCTCCTATCTCTATAACTGCTTCTAAAATGGACATCCTGGTACCCACCCAGGCCTGCCTATCACTGACACCTATATTAGAGCCTCCTCCAGGCAAACTTTCACTGACATCCTCTTTGTCGTTCCCTCACCAGACCTATGGACTCTACATATGGTCTCTGTGCTCTCTCTCTCTTTTCTTCCTCTCCAATTAATGGTGGCACCCGGTGGGAGGCCCTCCTGCCCTACTTCCACTCCTCTAAGGTCATCATTAATGTTTATGTGAATGGTACAGTCTTGATCCAAGGCCCTCAGGCCAACCTTCCCCTCTTTGATAGACGCTTCCCACACCTCATCACACCTCCCACACCTCATTACACCTTCTCCTGCTGTCCCCTCTCCCCCCTCCATGGCCTCCTCGCCTCCCCATGCTGCTCCCTCCTTGGCTACCTTGCACTCTCCTCCTTCCTCTTCTGCCCCCCCTTAGGCTTCAAATACACCACCGACGGGTGTACCTCTGATTTGTACCCCTCAACGGAAGTCTTTCAAGGATGGCAACCTTCTCCATATAGCCACTCTATACTCTTGCTCAGTTGTCAAACTCTCCTCCGACATCTGCTGTATTCTGGAGGAACTTGACCTCGATGTCCTCGGTCTCACAGAGACATGGCTCACGGCCAGCTCTATCACAAGCTTTAACAATCTCCTCCCTGATGGCTACAAGATCCTCTCAGCTCCCAGGTCCAACCGTTCCGGAGGGGGTGTAGCCCTGATCTTCCCCGGGTGGATTCCTGCCTCTGTCATTCCTACGCAGGCCTTTTCCTCTTTCCAAAGCCTCGTATGCAGGCTCTCTCTCTCTCCTAGACATTCCCTTACTGTGGCTAGCATCTATCGGCCACTTGGTCAGATCTCCTCCTTACTCTCTGAGTGGGTGGACCGCTCCTCTTCCCTCCTGGTCTCGACCACTATACTCCTCCTTCTTGGAGATTTCGACATCCATCTGGATGCTCCCTGTCCCTCCTCTGAACTCTTTTGTGACATCTGCGACTCTCTCTCATCTCTATTCCCCCCTCTGACCAAACTCACTCAGCTATTCTCCCCTCTGACCAAACTCACTCAGCAGGGCACACTCTGGATGCTCTGATCTCCTCCGACCTTTCCCTTTCCATCCCTCTCACCACTACTCTCTCCTGGAGTGATCACTTTCTCCTTTCCACCCAGCTCACCCTCTTTACCCCTCAGGCCAAGCCAACTTCAGCACTGCCACCCACCTTCTCGGTCATCCGACCTATGAAGCGTGTGTCAGTTGAGGCTTTCGCCACCACCTTCTCACCCCCACCAACCCCTTTGACTGATTCACACCCTGACACTGCACTTTCCATGCTCCACTCTACTATTTCTGGTACTTTTGATGTTCATGCCCATGTCATGAGGATCCTCTGAAGCCCACAGCGAAGTGGAACTCCTGCTACGACTCTGACCTTGTCACCCTCAAACGCAAGTGCAGGGTGGCTTAGAGGAAATGCCATGGTTCTGGTACATCTTCTGACAAACTGGCCTACCGCCTGCTCCACAGGCATTACTGGCTCTCTGTCCTCTCCAAGAAGAGAGCTCACATCCAAGCCTGTGTCTCTGCAGCATCTAACAACTTGGCTGAACTCTTTAAAATCTGCAAGGAACTGGCCAATCCTGCTGTAGTCTCTACTTCTCCTGTCCCTTCCCAGGACCTCTGCATGGCCCTGGGTTCTCACTTCATCTCTAAAACTCAGGACATCCTGTCCTCTCTCTCCTCCTCTACCCTTCCTCCTTCTACTCCCTGGTTGTCCTGTGGTCCTTCTTCGGCCACCTTTCCCCCTTTTCTCCCCAGATCAGGTTTCTGGACAAGTCTGATCTATGAAAGTCTTGTCAAAATAGGTCCATCCCTGTTCCTCCAAAACCATCAATGACCACATTGGCTCCCTGGCTCCTGCTCTGGCTGACTTCTGCAACCACTCCTTCACAAATCGTGTCTTCCCATCCCCCGAAGCACTCCCACCTGCACCCTCTTCTTAAGAAATCCTCGGCCATCCTGTCCTGCCCAGCTAACTATCGCCCAATCTTCATCACTTCTTTCCTGGGCAAACTCCTGGAAAAACTTTCCATCTTCCAGCTCAATCTTCACACTGAATCTGTTGGTTGTCTCCATGATCATTAGTCTGGCTTCAGAGCTGCCAGAAGCACGGAAACTGCTCTCCTGAACATCCGTGAGTACCTGCTCTCCAACCTTGATTAAAAAAAACCCTGTGTCCTCATCTTACTTGATCTCTCTTCTGCCTTTGGCATGGTCAAACATGCTATCCTGCTCAACCGTAGCCATGATAACCTGGGTATCACCGGTCAGGACCTGGGGTGGCTGACCTCTTTCCTCTCTGATCAGCCCTCCCAGGTTCAACTTGGGTCCTTCCTCTCCTCTATCTCTATCTCTACCTGTGGCGTTCCCCAGAGGTCTAATCTCTCTCCCTGGCTGTTCAACCAATACCTGGCACTACTTGCCCACCGCATTACCGTGCTCTGTCCCAACTTCCAGTGCTATGCGGACGACACTCAGCTCATTTTCAGGCTACCTTCAGCCACCTCTTCTCCCTCATCTCTGACTCTCTGTCACCATCCAGGAGTGGAGTGCCGCCAATGATCTCTGCCTTAATGACAGTAAGACTGAGATTCTCCTCATCGGCACACCCGCTCCCTCCTTTCCTGCCACTCTCTGGCTGGCCTCTCTTGGCCCCGTTCCTGCTCCCACCTGTGAGGCTAAAAACCTCGGGGTCATCTTCGACTCCATGCTCTCCTTCTCTCCTCATATCTATGATGTCTCTAAGAAGTCACACTACCAGCTGCACCTCCTCAAAGGTATTCTTCTGTTCCTCTCCTTCCCCCAGAAGCTCATTGTCTCTAGAGCTCTGGTTATCTCTAGGCTGGACTATTGCAACAACCTCTTTCTAAATCTGCCTGCTTCTACTCTCTGCCCTCTGCAACTCATCCAGAACAGCCAAGCAAGTGCAAGGAACTGTAAATTGTAAGGGAATAAGCATTGACAAGAGTCAAGGAAACGTACAAATGTTGAACAAGCACAAGGTGGTGAAACCAGCCACACTATGGAGTCAGGAAAGTGTGACACATCTCACTGAAGCACAAATGTATATAACAAGGAAACCAGCATTGGCACACGCCCAAAGAAACCTAACAGGTATAACAAGCGCAAGGTGTTTGAACAAGCCACAATACATTGTCAGAGGACTGTGACCAGTGGCGTCGCTGGAAGGGTCTGGGGGGCCGGGGCCTCCCTGTGAAACCCTGTGCCCCCCTTGTGCCCCCTACCTAAGAGGAGCAGTGACCATGTTCTCCTCCTACTTTTGTCTGTGCCCCCCTACCTTTGTCTTTGGCCCCCTCTGTGCCCCTCCTAAATTTGATTCCTGGTGAAGCCACTGACTGAGACACATCTCACTGCTGAGGAGAAGCAGTGGACCGGAACCCAAGGAGAACAGTCAAGGAAGGGTACGGGTTGCATGACCTGTGATGGGTGGACCATGTGGTCCAACAACTGTGCATGTATCCCTGAATTGGACTGGTGAAGGTGGTAATTACAGTTCCTGCAAATTGCGGTACCGTAATTACCTCTGAAGTCCCTTTGTGGGTCCCTACTTTAACGGCTGGTCCATACCAGCCGTTAAGGTCGGTTCCCGCAAAGGGACCTCATAATTAGGAGCTAAGGGGTTAACAGCGCCGCAGCCTTTTACAGCGCCGTTAACCCCTTAGCGCCAGGGTCGTACTGACCCCCAATATCTTTTAATAGGTAAACAACAATCACCAATGGGGTGACAGAATACTGAATGATATCTTTAATACACTATGAATAAAGTAATGAGCAAAAAAACAAATGCAGCACAGAAAAGCATACTGTTGTGTTGGTTTATAACAGATGGCACTATGGTTAGAGTTTCCCCCTGCAACACCCCTCAACCCCCAATAGGCAATGTAAAGAGATGGGAGGAGAGATCAGGTATTCAGCAATAGCACAAATCAAACAGAATATCAGTCCCACCTTCCCCCTTCAGACACAAGAGAAAAACGGAATTGACTTTTCAGCTGTCAGATGGCTTTAAAATTGTCTTTGGAATTGACTGAGCAAAAATACCAAATGTGGTCAAAAATACTTAAATTGTTTCACATTCCTATGGGAGCCGCTTTGAACAGTTGCAAACAAGCACAATCAATAATTTAGTCAGAAGACACCATTTGAAATCTTAAAGTCCAAGGTGGGAAACACATTAAAGCTATTTCACACGTGTAAAATGTCTCAGAAGATAAAATCGCGGCAAACTTTTCCTTATTCGATATTCGCTACAATGCGAGAATCACACTGTTTCACAATGCGGTATTGGGTTCTATGGATAGCTACGGATGTTAGGTACAAGGAGGAGTTGAAATTACGTTTTTATCATAAAAACTGAGGGAGTTCTAGAGGTTTTAGTAAAGGTCATTTTATAAAATAGGCGCGAGAATGGGAAACAGAAATTAGGGTTTAGAAATGACAGGTAGGTTTTCTTATGCTATATTAAGGACTACAAAAAGGAGAATGCCACACAGGAAGGTCATTCACGGACGATCATAACAATTCATGTGTGATACTCTCGTTTCCATTTGGTTTGGGAATTACTTTTAATAATCAATCAAAAAGAAGTTAGGGTTTAGGAACACAGATGAGAGAAGAGTCAGCGCAAAGATAATTCTAGCAATACGATGGTTCTGACTTAAAGATGGGATGGGATGGGATGAGATTGGGATAAGACAATGCAAAATATACTATGGGTCACAGTTCTTCCTATTAATACTCACAGTATAAGTTATTAAATTGGACCGTCAGTTCTGGTCAGGGATTGGATCTGGTCTACGAAAGAACAGCACATCAGGCCCAGGATCGGGTCAGCTAGGCCGGTCACCGGATTTGCACAGGATCAGCCCTCCTAGTCTGTGGATATTTCAATCAACTGGATAGCGAGTTCCTCGGGCAGGCCTAGTGGTGGCAAGCCAGAAAATTTCAGGATACTGGTTCAAAAAGCCTTCTCACACCACAGCGCTCAGCTGGGTTGCAAGAAGAAGTTTGAAGATTTAGGCCTTGCAGAAAGTCAATAGTTCCCTACTGCTTGCAAGAGTCTTTGCATCTGGATCGGTAGGATGTGAAGCTGGATGTAGAATGCTGGATCAGAGTGCTTCGTCGGAATCAGGAAAGTGAGTGGATCTGTGAGTCCCTGTGTGTCGTCAGCTGTCTCTATTTATGCTTTAAAATGACATCACAAAGTGGGTGCATGGGCCGGCTTAGCTAGGCTTGCCCCTGTGAGCTGGGATTGGATCAAAAATTAATCTCCGCCTTGCATTTGAGGGATTGGATCAAGGCCGGATGATGCCACATTTTATGGTTTTACAGTTCTCAGAGACCTCCCTTTAGCTACTGGTCTCAAAATCAGATTTTATACTAAATACACATTTCTACATTGGTCACTTTTACACAAATCACACACAAAGATGCCATATTTTATGTAGTAGCTGTTCATCAAAATCTCGCAGCTGTCGGATCTTGTTTCAACTTTCTACAGAATTTTGTTCTTTTTGCTATGAACATAATTCCCAAACTTTATGCAAATTTCCACAAATGTGTGTGTTTAACATAGGGATGTGCGTGTACATTTTCACAATTCTAATATTAATACATTTTGCATAAAAAAACATATATTGCCATACCTGTCCAGAACATGTTACCCAGTTCGGCCACCTCTTAAAACGTGCAGCCAAAAATTAGATTCACAACTGTGTCCTTGTTATATGTTTCACCCTTTTGGATGACAAGTTATGAATCTTTAAAAATTGTTCTTTGTTTATGGTTAACAGCAATGGTCCGCACATTTGTGTCTCCCTGCAGTCCAGGAACAGGCCCATCCCTTGTGAGTCTCTTCCAGGAGAGTTTACGACCACATTCACACCTCTGTTTCCTGGGCTGATGGGCCTGCTATTGTTCATTCTCTTTCTGTAGACAAAAGTCTGAGTTACCCCACAATTATCATCTCCCTGTGAGTTTCTGCTGAGAGGAAGGCCCTCCTCTTGGGAGAAACCTGTTTGTCCACTTCCAAAGGGCTGCAGCTCAGCCAAGCTAATTTATTCTAAATTAAAATCCAGGAAAAACACATTTGTTACATCAAACATAAATACATTACTTTCTTAGCGTTAACTCTGTGGGATAAAAGCAACTGAGATCTGTATTCTTTTTAGCCACAATCCTTTTTATGTTTGCTAATCCGGCAGATTTTTAGTTTAGATCACTTTAAAGTTTCATCAGTAACTCATCTGGCAGCTGTCATTCAGGTGGCCCAGGGTACTGCACCCAGATTCTGCCAGAGGCTGTCAGTTTACGGACAATCCAGTTTGTCTGATGAATGCTTTGCTCTTCACATTAGGACTTTGTATGTTCGCAATGCTTCCTTAGATTACATGAATTTTAGCGCCAAGCAAGATTTTAAACATTGAGAAGTGTTGTGTTATAGGCATTTTGGAGTTTTTAGCAACAAAGCAAATGCCATTTGTAGGCACATTTTGGGAGCTTCACTTGCAAAGTGTTGTTTCTCTATCTGCACTCTGTTTGCTGGCCAAGGAGCCGACTGGCACATTTTCTGCAGGGTGTGCTTTATTCCACCACACATGCACCATGGGTGGCTGGCTGTGCATCCATCTTTTTGTGTGCTTGAGAACGCGGTTTTTGTAGGTTTTTTGGTGTGCACAAGGGTTTTGCCACCATTGTTGCAGTTCCTTGCACCATACTATCAGAGTGATGCCGCATAGCATAGTGGAGTGGGTCAATACATCCCACACAACACTCTTGTAGGGTGTGCCTAGAAGTCCCACAGTATCATAGGGTTGGTATGTGTTCCCATGATTAGTTGCTGACCTGTGCAACCTGTATTGAGGTGCATAGTTTTAATAATATTGACACTCTGAGTCCAGCAAGTTTAATAAGAGCCTGGAGCTTGACATGTAATGGAAGCAGTGACTCTGTGCTCAACTCGAATCAGCAGCACCTATGCTGCTATGGCTTTGGAGACCAAGCACATGAAATTCATATATCGGGGTACATTATGGCTGGAGGCATTTGGAAGATGTCCCCTTACAAAATATAAAATTGTCCAATTTGATTCTGGATATATTTAGCTTAGTTGCAGTTTTCAAATGATTAACTCACTGGACATGGAGTATCAGGTATGTTGAGTAATTGATGAATGGATATGACAGTTTCAGCAGCACCCATAATGTCTGGTCCATGCATAAACTTAAGTAAGTGCTTCCCTCAACCCAGAGGGACATATGTTTTTTCCAAGAAGCATCATTGCTAAATTCAGGAATGTATTTATTTATTTTAGCATTTATTTACAGCACACATAACCCATAGGTATCTAGGCACTAGTTTCATTGTGGAAGTGCAACATAACGCGCTTGTTTTATTTTTCCAAGCCGCGTCCGATATTCGAACCTGTGTTTGCTCAGCGTGGTCTTGCTTCCAAGACCCATGTGTTGCCACAGAGCTATCCTCTCGCCCATCTTAGAATATAGACATAAGGGGGCCAGTTCTACCACTGAGCCTATTATAATAGAGCTTTCTTGCTTTCAGTTGAATCCAATAAACCCCAGAAAAACACCACCAGGAGAAAAAGTCCCTCCTCGGTTGAAACCGAAAAACACTATTTCCCACTCGCAGTGGTGCCTTAGTGTGAGCAAGGATGGGAGGAAGTATCGGGAGGAAGTGGTAGCTGGAGAGGGCGTTGGCATATAATAGATGCCCCCTCGCAGTATGCCTGTGTGTCATGCCACGGGACACGAGACAGGTTCCAAGAATTCCACGATTCGCCAAGAGTCTTGCTAAACCTAATGTAGTACGGAAATACGGCAAAAGACTCTGGCGTTTCCGACCCGATTCATACAGAAGGGCTTGGAAGTTACCTTGGGAATGGTGGAAGCCGTTGTCAAGAGGAGGGAGTCGGCGTTCAGGAAGCAAACACTAGTCACATGACTTGCTCTTCTTAAGCTCCGCCCTGTTCTAAGTTCAGTGCTTCTGATTGAGCCTTTTTGGTTACTGCTTCATTCTGTGCTCTTTTTGTGATTTCTGCTAACGTTTTTTGGACCTGCATTTGGATTTCCCTAGTCTGTCTTGGTACCTGGAACTTCTGGTTTTTCGACTTACGGCACTCGTCCCTGGACTCTCTACTTGCCTGCTCCTTGGCTCTGTCGCCGCCCGCTTGTGTTTTTGATTCGGACTGGTATTTGGCTCGCTGTTCTTGATCCCTTGTTTTTTTTTACGCCTATACAGATTTCAGGTTGTCCTCCTTTGAGTTCCTTTCTTGTGTACTCATTTTGTTACTTCCACGTAATTTTGTACCGATAACTTACTCAACTCTCGCTTCCTTGCGAGATAGGATTGTTCAGCCTCAGCTGCACCGCGGGATAGTATCAGCCTCCGCTGCATCGTGGGAATAGGAGTTCTCAGCCTCAGCTGCACCGCGGGATCCTGCCAGCCTCCGCTGCTACGTGGGAGTGTTGTGTTTTCCATCCTGGCCACCCCGTAGGCTTCGTTGAAGACCCAGACCCGGACTCAGCCTCAGCTGCACCGTGGGAGAGATCTAGTGGAACTATTGCGGTACGGTAACTTGTGCTTCATTTCTGTTTACTTTTGGGTTCAGGGAAGTGGGTCACTCCAAACCATACGGGTTAGATAGGAACTCTTCTCTCACGTTTGGCTATCCAAGGGATATTATTTCCTCCTCATACTGTTTATCTAACATAGCGATTAGGCTATTATTTGTATCATCGATCCCTCAGTCTACTCTGTTCTCACGCAGTGGTTTCTGTTACAGGAGATTCCACGACTAGTGACTAGAGTCCTTGTCCTAATAGTTCTGGGTCTTGCCACTAACCTCACAGGTTAGTGTAATAGATATCTTGCTCGAATTTTGTTATAAGAATTCAGGTTATTAATTACTGTATCTTTCTTCACAGCCACGAGGTCTCCAAGGATTCCAGTCTTTCGATTAATCAATCTTTCTGTATGTTCCTTTATACATTCAGAGAGGTATATTGATAGAAAGAATTCTTCCTCTACACTACGGGGTCAAGTTTGTGAGGAAGGATTCTGACACTGTGTGCTTTCTCCCATTGCTTCCTCTCTTCTGAACTCATTCATATACATTGCACAACCCTAGCTATCCACAATTGTAAGACTCTCTTGAAACCATATGATGCAGCGATACGTAACGAGAAGAAATTGCATTGTGCTGCTATGCATCAGATTCTAAGTTCTAAACTTCTTTCATGCATGGAGAAGCATTATCAGGTTAAAATTCTATAAAAACTGGCTACATAGGTACATACAAAATGTAAATAATGCCAATTGGAGACTGATATTTAATGTTCTAAAGTCTAAAAATGGAAAGAAATTGTGGCATATTTACCGCACCTTTTTAGCGGATGATGAAGCCAAGGAGATTGAATCAATTAATATGGAACCTTGGGGCAAACATATTGGTAGCTTACATTATGATGACACTGTTTCCGGTCAACCCGGTACTTGCATATCTACGCTCCTTCAAATGCTTCCTTAGACTGTGAAGTAGAGGACGTATTTTGTATAATTGGCAAGTTAAAGGCATCTCTCGCCCTCGGCTGGACGGTGTTGCTATCATCTTGATTAAGAGAAACCCTGGTTTTTGGGCAGAGCCATTACATAGCTTATTTATGATGATTATACGGCAAGGCGTAATTCCTCTCAGGTGGCGTAAATCCATCCTGATACCTGTTTTTAAAAAAAGTTCCTAGATCTGGCCCCTGCAGTTATCGCCTACTGGCAATGATTCACTCAGGTTGTAAGATCTTCTCGTCAATTTTGCTGACTCAGTTAAATAAGTGGGCTGAAACATCTAAATTAATAAAATTCAACTAACAGGTTTCAGGAAAGGGTGCAGCATGACTCATAATATTTGGACCTTACAGTATTTGATTGCTGATGCGCATCACAATGACAGAAATTTATATTTATGTTACATCGACTATGCTGCTGCTTTCAATTGTGTATCGCGTAATAAATTATGAGAAAAATTGGCCAGAGAGGGGTATCGATCATCCACTATTTCCTTTCATGAAACGCATGTATACAGATGCTTAGGAGTCTGTAAGATTGGAACAGCAAGTTGTACTTTCCAGGTCCTTCAAAACTAACTGTGGCTTGAAGAAGGGGTGTGTCCTAGCACCCCTGCTATTTAACGTATGTGTATTGGACATGGAAGATGTTCTTAACTCGTGCCATACTTTCCCCTAAATAATTGGTTCTAAACCCATCTCGGACTTCGTACGCCAATGATACGGTGTTGCTCGATCATACCCCTATATGCTTACAACGGTCCCTGAAAGCGGTTTACAATTTTGCCACTGCTAATAGGTTGAAAATAAATCTCAAGAAAACTAATATTATGATAATGAGCAAAAGGCATCACAGGAATAACTATGTTTGGAAACTGGGAGGAAAAGTCATAGAGCTAATGGACACGTAGGTATATTTGAGCATGCCTATAAATAATTATCCTGCAATCTTATAATATGGGATTACCCTCCCCCAAAGACCATTAAGAAATAAATAATCAAGAACATCATGGCCAGAAAAGGGGGCAACTTCATTGAGGGAGTATTAGAGACTTATACAATTTGTGTCATTACTGGGATACTATACGGCCTAGAGGTCTTGTGTGAGCACCATGCAGCATGACTTGAGGTTGTTGAAGGTAAGCTCGTTTGTTTACTCCTGGGACTGCTGGTGGGGTTCCCGGTGGAAGCTCTGAGGTGTGAACTTGGTCTTACCTCTTTAATGGAACTTTGGAGAATTGCCCGAGTAAACTGTATGTGAGAATGCTTGGGTCATAAGGAAAAGTGGATTCCCTTTTGGGACTAATCGTAGATAACACCTACACTAACACCCACAATTAGGCATTTTGTGATTTGAAGAACACTTACATGGTGCACCCTTAGGCTATAAATATTGATCTCCTAGTAGAGGGATCTTGTCTTGAAAACTAAAGGCTGGGACTGAACTGGATGGACCCCAGCCGGCCCAAACAGCCCTTTAAGATGAGCAGCAGCACCCTTGAGATGGATGGGGATGCAGATTCGTACTCTTGCATCAAATAATAATGACAACTCAATAGTTTAGCAAAGGGAGTCCGTTTAATGACAAGTTAAAAAAACGGGAAGTTCAATGAACATCAGCTAGATCTTCCTTCTCGCTTAAACTCTGATTCATTTCAGAAAAACTACAACATTTATACCAAAAACTCGTTATCATTGACTTGTAATCTTTAAAAACCTAACATTCAAATTGATTGATTATAGCAAGGTAACTTTAATATAGGTACTATATCTGTATATGGTAACGGGGAGAGGGGATTGGATAATAATGTTAGATGGGGCAACTAAGCCCTTCCTTTGAACTGGCTACTGTAAACATCACTAAAAGCACGACGTCCTATTGGCTCTACTCTTTATAGGACTCTAGATTACATGGTCCACTATGATTGGGTTGGCATGGATCCCACACATTATTTTCCAATTGCGCTTAGCAGCATGCAGTATAATTCGCGAGGTGCAGGGAGTAAGCCTGCACCCCAGCTTTCCTTCAATTTATGTTACAACCATACATCACCTCAGTGGCCGTGTCTCAATTACTGCTTTGTAGTTTGGCCCTGAGACTGCCTCTTGGTCTGAGAAAGTTTAAGGAGGATGGGTACGACAAGGCTCCATGTGTACGTGTGAAAGTCTCATCCCTTTCTGCAGCCTTGCCACGTGACTAGGACACCGTGAAATCGGCCTCTACTTGATGCAGTTTTGTGTATTTGATTTAGTTCTGTCAGTCGTATACCATCTGTGGCTTATCTCGACCGTGCTGAACAGGAGACTCTGTTATTCTTCTCTTTAACTGTAGGCATTGCTGGCCTGTTCCAGCATGATATGACTTTGGCCACTTGCAGGGTTATCTTCAGCAGGGTTTCTCTCCATCTTTTCTTCTTCTTGATTTGTGGCTGCGGCCCTCACCTCTTGAGGCCTTTAGAACCCTCTATTCAATTCTGCTCATTTGCGCAGTGGATTTTCGCTCATCTATAAAGTGCTTTTGAGGTAGATATATGTATAGTTGGTGCCTGCCGTAATCTATTCTTCTACTAAGCATAAGCAAGCTCCATGATTTCTTTGCTTCTTGCAGTTTCTTGCGTATGTACATGTTTTAACTGACTTAGGGCCTCATTACGACCCAGGCGTTAAGGGTTAACGCCGTCGTTAACCCTTAACGCCTATTCTGATTTTAACGGCTGCTCTTAGCAGCCGTTAAAATCCATGGCGCTAACCTGCCATGATGCTAATTACGCCACCGTAATTTACGGTGGCGTAATTAGCGCCTTCCCCACTCCCATTATGCCCTATGGGGCAAAAATGGGAATGGGGAAGGGAAAATGGGAAATGGGGATTTACCGCCCCACTCACCTTGGAATGGGGCGGTAAATCCGCCATCCACCATGGTGTAAACGTGGTTTACACCATGGTGGTAAAGTTGGCGCAATTAGCGCCTGGGTCGTAATGACCCCCTTAATGTCTTCATCGTGCATATGGCCTACGTGTCGCCATCTTGAAATCAACTGTTTCACCTTAGGCTCGAGATGTCACTTATCCATGGTCTTTCATCTCTTTATCAGCATTCTTAGGTCATTATTTTATTTTTTTTAAACGTATTTTATTAGCATTTAAATATATTTAACATTTAACAAAAAATGATGTGTTAAACAAACAAACAAAACAGTCTTCATTAGGAGTTGTGGTATCTTCAGTGTCTATAGAAGGGCAGAGGTAGGTGAATTTGTGAGTTCGGGTGCCGAGGTTGGGGCAAGTCGGGCGTCTTTGGAAGTTTAGGTGAACCTCTTCCTGGCATTATGTTGCATCTGGGGTTCCCTTCAGGGGGGTTTGTGGTCTGCAGTAAAGGGCACATCTCTTAGGAGGGCCTTCCACGATTCGAGGGTGTTGTTTGCTTCGTCTGTTCCATACTTGGCCCCTTCCTGCCATGCTCTGGTCTCTGCCTCGGACCACCTCTCTAGTTCCTTAATCCAACGTTCATATCTCGGGCCCCCTGGGGACTTCCAGGCCATCGCTATAGTTCTTTTCGCAAGGATGCAGGATAGGTCCATCGGTTTCACTATTCCTAGGTCATTATATTCTATATGTGTGTTAGTTCAATTTCTCATGACATCATCAGTCATCTTCTTTTAATATCTTCTTGGTTTCTTCGGGTATTCTGTTCTGACAAACGTCCTTTTGTAGTGTCTGTAGATATGGATTTCTCAGTGGGTACCTTACTGTCCAGGTTTGCTTAGGTGTCAGTACTTCAATAGGTGCTGTTATTCCGATGGTTCTCTGCTGGTTTAACTGTTCTCCATACCTCACATATTTTGGTGTGAACATTCCTGGCACTTCGAAGGGGGTGGCTGGAGTGCAGATGATGCTTGGCACTTCCTCTTCAAGATTGTTCACAAAATGTGTCTAAAGTATTGCAGAAAAAGAGATATACACAACATATCGGGCATAGCTTTACTCCTGCTAAGCCATGTAGCTTTTTAACTAAGCTTTGTGATACACATCTTAGACGATATATATTATAGCTTAGGCTTAACCTTTTCCCGGTATTAGAATACAGAGGTGCATGGCTAGACATTCCTTGCAAAGCCAGATTGTGTAGATTGTGTATGGCTGATGTAGAAACAGTGCACCTTATACTTACGGATCGTCTACACCTTACTGAGCAGTATTGCAAAGGGTATGTGAGAATGGCCAGCTCTCTGCATAGCATCAACACTGACCAATTTAGGCCCACAACCTATTCTGCAGAATCTCTGTTCATCATAGATGCTTCTTACCATATCTGGAAGGTGGCCCTATTATCTCTTAAATGTGTCCAATTAAGTACTTGTAAATTGTATTTGAATGTTGCAGCATATAGTTTTAATATGATTATGCAGATATGCATATTGTATTTCATTTTGCTTGACATGTATTTGTTTTTTTCTTTAACTTGCTAATTACTTCTTGTATAATGTTTGTAAACTAAGTGTAAAAGGTTTATTACTAATTAAAAAATAATTAAAAAACACTGTACATTCTATGTTACTTGGATTTCTTTTTTTTTTCTTAAACTATTTGGCAGTCATCAGGGGTTATGTTGAGGAATTGTAGACACATTTGACCCATTTTTGTTGCTGTCGATTCACGTCTCAAAGTTGGCAAACATGCCTCAAAACAGCCCTTGACCACTGACAAATATTTGTATTTACCGAAAAAGGTTTAACATAGAGTTTTCATTTTCTCTATTTGTGCCCTCAGACCCTCTTTTTCCAATCCCTTGAATGTAGGGTTTAAATAAGACATGCACATGCACCAACAGATAAGGAAAACCAAGTTGCAATTATCCTCTTTTTGCTTAACATATTTCTACAAGGATGTATATGTTTATCAGAGTGGTTTACTATGATGTGTGTATTCTTGAAACACAAAAACACATATTTCTACCAACTTTAGCTTATAATATATATATGTGGTCCAAATTCTATGTTTCAAATCCCTGCACCACCACCTAACTGAAGTATATGATCTTAGGCAAATGATTTTATCTCACTGTGATTATCCATGAAAAGTAGACGTCCTTAGAAATTATTTTGTCCACGTTGTACTCTAGAAACTGAATATCCCACATATTCTATTGATCCATAAATAACAACAGTGGCCAGTCATAGAGCACCTGGAGACCATAGAAATAGAGTGGTGCACAGTATAAATCAGCATAACATGACACAGTTTAGGATATATTGCACATCACAAATTATGTTTGCGTTTTGGTTTACTCATGACAATTTCTTTTCCATGACACCATCAAGTATCAAAGCTTCATTGCACTTCCTATAACATAATTTTCTGTGTTTTCACAATGATGTAAATAAATATGCAAATGAAGGCCTCCTGCACGTTTATTGTCACACAGACCTTCACATGTCATAGAACCTGCCCTGGATATTGAGAAAGGGTATCATTCTGTACCGAAAAGTGCTCACTGATGTAAAGACTGGAGAGGGTGTCTGTACTCCTGCTCCCTATATGGCACAGGAGAGGCACAGAGGACCCCAGCCAAGATTCTCTACTGTTGGTAGCAATGGATGAACAATCAGGGCCTAGCTTCTCACGAGGTGATGCAGGCTGGTTCTTAAGTACAGTGTAGTCTCCAAGCACCCACAAAGGAATGTCCACACACTGTATTAGTTAATACACAGTCTTTATATAATTAATATTCAAGGTTATGTACAATATCACAATAACTCACTTTGTACTTGGTTATCAATAATGGCAAATATACAGTTCTACGTGATACCACTAGATCTCTTTAAAGTGCATCAACTGTACGGTTAAATAGCACACAAATCAGTTCATAATGGAAACCAACAATAGATATAAGAGGAAAGCAGTTGGTTAGGACAAGTGGCAGAATACTCGCCCTGATACCTATACACAGTTCTGTGTGGAGATCCCCCCACTTGAGCAACCTGTAGAATAAAAATATATCACAAGCCCAGTCCACATATTGCTCACAAGAGACTTTCCAATAGTTCTGCAACCCCAAAGTACCTGGCGTTGTAGCGTTCCTCTTCTGGGAATCGACGGCCCTTCTTGAGTGCTCTCGCTTTAAGGCAGGAGTCACGGGTCGTCGAACGTCCGACGGAGAACAGGGTGAACTACGACGGTGAAGTTGCAGCTTCTTTCCTAGCGGTGCTCGTCGACGGGGAAGCGTAAATATCCTGCAAGGAAGAGGCGTGCGGGGCACCTCGGTGTTGATAGTTCAGGACCGCAAAGAGTTTGAAGAACTGTGGCCCAGCAAGGGCATCGAGTCTTCGGCATCTCTGTGGTCTTTGGGTGGCGGGAAACCCACAGGCGGATGCTCCTCAGCGCATCGACAGCCTGGCCTTCTCCGGCGGGATAAGGCGGGCAGCAGTGCGGATGAGCGCGTCCGTGAATCGAAAGTTCTTAGGCAACGGGAGCACGGTGGCTCCAGTCGGCGATGGTGGTCGTCGACAGTGGCGGACAACAGTCCGGGAGCTTCTCTTTGGGATTCCGCGCCAGTCCCCGTGTACGGTCGGCAGCCTGTCATAGGTATGTCTACCAGGGAGTTTTGCCAAAGATCAGTTGGTGCATGATGGTCCCTCGTAGCTCGTTAAGAGGACGCCTTACCTGGTCCTCTCTGGGTCATTCCTTGGAGTCACAGCAGCTTTCAGATTGATGAAGAAGGGCAACAGTAATTCTTCTCTTCCAGCAGGGCTTCAAGGTCAAGCTTCAGTTTCACTCCAGTTACTCTTCGTAGTTTGGACTTCAGCTTCTGAACACAAATTCAGAAGCTATACTAGTTGATCTCCTATTCATTCTTCTGGGTCACACTCAAGCAACCAATCGGTCAGAAGGGCATTCATGCAGGCAGGCAGCCAATCAGGTGCATAGTGCATTCAGGCCATTCACTTCTCTCCAGACACTCACAACAAGTTATGTGTATTGGGACAAGTACCCAGCCATTCAACACTCCACACTGCATTCATACCAGTTTCGGGCAGGGCTGTCTCAGTCATTGTGTCAAACACCAGAAACCAGACATCCACAACAAGAAGTGCATATTGGTCACACACTCCATTCACCCAGGTCCCACCCACAGGGTGTACCCACAACATATAGTCACTGGGAAGGCGCCAGCCAGTCTGGCCTGGACTTCATAACAACACCAATATGGAACTTCCACCCAACAGCCAGTCAGGGGAAAGGGACAGAGCCAGGGCTTCCCAGGACTTTGGGAAAACGAGGTAACAGGCGATAGAAAGCAAGAAGCCACAGGGGCCATCTTGCTTCCCATCAGGAATCAACTGATTCCAGTGGCAGGGCCTGGGTATCCCAAAATAGAGGATACTCAGAGCACCTGCCAAATTCAGCATGGTGCTGCCACCAGCCCATACCCTGTTCTGTGGGCCACACACAGGTGCCTAAAAACATACACTAGGGGCACAGGGATGTACCCCCACCCATGGGAGCCATACGGGTATTCCATGGGTCTGTACACCAAACCAAAAACAGGAAGAACTGCACTGACAGGAGTCCCACATGAACTACTGGGTAGAAAACAATACAGAACACAAATGAAAAAGGACCACAGGACAAGGACAGGGAGGCCCTGTTCCTCCAAGGCATGTCCAGCATCACAACTGACATATGTTGACAGATTTTACAGCAGAATTGCGTTGGCTACTCCTTTAGAGAGACTCTTTTCACAAACACATGTTTTTCATATGCACTGGAAAAACACTGGTGCGCTCCATTATTTCCGGCTAAAAGTATAAACACTGATATACACAGATAAACACCGACACACACAAAGTTTTCCTTTTGTGAAAACACTGGAAAAACACCACGGAAACTGACAAAATATAAACACTGAAAACCAGAAACTATAATCAATGTGACTTAAATGCTCCCCAAATCTGGTAACAAGGAGGTTGAAGAATATAGCTTAGCGACAGATTGCTTAAACCTATTTGGATGAAGAATTCACTCTATTCCTGGCTAGTTGGACAAGATTCACAAGTTGTTGTAGCTGAATCAGTAACAGGATTTAATTTAGATAAATCCTATTTATTACCATTGGTGGTTTACTTATAGGACTGACCCAGGCTAATCTAATTTATAAAGATAATTCAAAATATAGGTAATGATTTCATAAAAATTATGCTAGAACCAACTGCCCTTCTACATAGTGAAGTATGTATCCCAAAGGACCGGCTCATTTGACTAGGCAGAATTGAACAATTCCCATACTCTTATAGCATGAATTTAAACATGAAAAAAAGGGTCTTCACTAAGAAATCCATTGCATTCTGTACAAAATAAAAATTTTACTCGGATCACCTGAGCATTACAAGAACTTGAGTGAGCCACTGCTTGATGCATTTGCATAACTCAGGATATAATGTAAGGAGAATGTTTCCATTTTGCCAGCATAAATAAAATAGAGCGGAAAAACCATCAATACCATAAATAGAACATGTAGATTTAAATGTATCTGTTTTAACACAGGGCACTCAAACAAACCAGGCAATATAAGCTTACTGTATCAATCAAAATGCATCAATGCTATTACTTTGTCAAGTACATTTGTGGTGCTGTTATTACCTTCTAGGATGATCTGGTCCATATTCGGAGAGAACATTGGCTACCACATCAGCCACTTCTTTGTCATTTGTAACGTCCCAAAGGCCATCAGTGCCCAAAACCATCACGTCATCAGGACAATGGTCCTGCTTCGCCAGGTCATAAACCCTCACCTGTATGGAGAAAACACTGGAATTACTCTACATATATAGAGCTGGCAATTACAATTCAACCAGTGTGTCTTGGAGTATTTGTATAATGTTGGCAACCCCTCCATATGTATTTCATTAGATATGTATTTATTTCTGGTTGTAGCAATGCACAACATGCAGACAGAGTCACTTCTGTAAAAGCAGCACAAGGTAGAGGTGTGAAGCAGGAATTACAGGGGGAATATGCAATTAGGGAATAGACAAAGTATTTGGTAGACATGCATTCTAGATGTCAAGTACCAAGGAATTAAGGGAATTAAGGGAGATAGTCATACAAGTGGCCATTTTGGACCTTTAAGGTTGAAAGGCCTGGTGAAACAATTGGACCCTCAGTGCATTTCAGATTTTTTTGCTTGGTGATCTAGTTTAATCTTTGAATCCTGGTGCAGACTGTTTCCCAGCTCAAGGCGTTTGACAGCAAACATTTTTCCTCCACATTTCTTGCGTGGTAGTGTGGATAGGTGAGTTTATTTTCAGAAGGGAAACAACAATTCCCGAACAATCTGCTGGTGATGTAAAGGATGCTGCACTCAAATTGTTTTTTAACTGAAATCCAGTGTATGGTTTGAATGGTCTTGAATGTTGCCAATTATCCCTAAGCCTAGGATTAGCCAGGCTGCTGTGGTTTGAATAGTCTGCAGTCTTAGTTTAGATGGTCTTGAATGTTGCCAATTTTCCATAGGCCTAGGATTAGCCATGCTGCTCTGGTTTGAAGAGTCCACAGTCTTGGTTTGGATGGTCTTGAATGGTGCCAATTTTCCCTAGGCCTAACTTTAGCCACGCTGCTCTGGTTTGAATAGTCCACAGTCTTGATTTGGATGGCCTTGAATGGTGCCAATTTTCCCAAAGCCCAGGATTAGCCATGCTGCTCTGGTTTCAATAGTCCACAGTCTTGGTTTGGATGGTCTTGAATGGTGCCAATTTTCCTGATGCCTAGGATTAGCAACGCTGCTCCGGTTTGAATAGTCCACAATCTTGGGTTACTTACCTGGGAAGGCCGATCTACGTACAATTGCAGTAGCCGAACTTTGTTGAACTCAAGGCCATGGTGATTTTAGGAATTTTCCTAAGCAATTGAAATCCATGGTAGCATTTGCTTGTCAGAATATTTACGTTAAACAAGAGGTCACAGTTACAGATAATGTCCAGGTCCTAGTAAGACTTCTTCTTTTGAGACGTGTAAAGAGAAGAAGCAGAGCTCATCATGTTTGAACTAAATCGAGGCAAGACAATCAACTTAGCTCGGCTAGAACTTTCTTCATTCAGCCGGACAGGGGGGAATCCCTTATAGTCACTGTGGCCTACAACATAGCGCAAGTAAAACTTAAGCCATTGTTACGCTATTTTTTAGCTTAGTAAATCGGCTCCATATACATTTATATTGTGCTGATTTACTAACCAAAAAGAAATAGCGTAAGACTAAAATTACTAAGCTAAACAAAAGCACACATTTTATTTACGCTATCCTTTAAGCTTAGTAAATCACCCGACTAGTGTTTTGGCATCCTTTATTTCTAAAAAACAAGAGGGATCCTGGGAGTTCCTCTGCCCGACATTAGTCCCGGTTACGAGATCCTTACCCTGATTCTTTAGCTCACTATCTTTCACAGAGGAGAAATATCCAAAACAAATCAGTCTTTGTCCTGCCCTGTGGCAGTGCAGCACCGAAATGCTAGGCAATTCTTCTGTGAACAAGAGTACCAACAGCAACCCGAGACACGTGTTTCTGTCTGGTTGGATATCCTCAGTAGGGTGGAGCTGTGCCTCTCTAAGAATAGTGAGCAAGGAGGTTGCTGTTGGTACTCCCAAATTCATTGAAATCAATTTCACAATCACCATTTCTTGTACATGCAGTAGTATAAAGAAAATATAAGGTGGTTTGAGGTGGAAAAGATGGAGAGACTTGTCATATGTGTAGGGATGGATATTTAAAGTTCAATTGGCAATCATAAGCATTGCTTACTCATTCGTTCATTCAAGTAAACTAGTCAAACGTAGATTTCTCTGGGGCAAGAGAGTCAATCTTTGGCACTGAAAGATCCCAGATAATCAAGCGTGAAAGAAGGTCCACATGAAATTAAGGGGGTTCAGCTGCATTTCCAAACCGACTATTCAGAAAAATATGACCTCAAAATAGGAGGCTCTAAGGCCTAAGGCCTTAAGAAGTGACTAGAGAGCTGGCCTCTCACAGACTGGTCAGCTGAATATGAATAATCAGATGGTAAGTGTTAGCCTATGTGTCCTCGAGGACCACCCACCTGAAAAAAGGCCCTGTTAAAGGTATATATATATATATATATATATATATATGGGGGTGGGTTAGGGTTATATTTTATGGTAGGTGGGCTATGGTGGGGCTGTGGGAGTTCTCCCCACGCATATAAATGCATTCAAAAGTGCATTTGTAAAGGTGGCTTTTTCGGCCGCGGGATTTTATGCAACGAGATTTTCACATAGAACCAAGTGGCATATGTCAATGCTTGACCCATGAAGATCGACCCAGGTTCACGCGCTGCTCTTTCCCAGTTGGTGTTGCATTAATAATGACTCATTGTAATGAGTGTGCTGCCCTCTTCCTTCACTTCTTTCCAAACATGCAATAGACTATGTTAGCCGTTATATTCTCTGTGTGTGAGACTGTTTTGTGTGTGTTGTGAGTGTGTCAGTGTGCATGGGTGCATGCATGTGTAGTTCAGTAAATAAACACATTGACATTGTTCAAGACTTGTGTCTCTGCTTCTGAGGCTATTTCCCATGTCAGATAAACCCACCATGAGTGATGTTGGTATTTGCTGTGAATATCTGTGGCGAGGGAGTTGAAGAACTGGTTCTATGTCATTTCTTCGACGGGTGCAATTTCAATATGTTTTTTTTTACGAGTATGTTTCACCGAAAAAACAAATCGAAATTGATGTTTTTTTATATACAAGCCCCCATCCCCTATTTTCTATTACCTATTCCTGCACCCCCATCCGTTATCTATTCTTTTGCAAACCCCCCTATATATTTTGATGAGTTTCTTTCGGTAAAATGTACTCATTAAAAAAAAGACCAAAATTGCTCCCGTCGATGAAAGAATGCTATCCCATAGAACTAGCCCCCTCTGAATGGGCGTCAATGTGAATTGATACCCTTGTGAGCAGGTTATCTCTGAGTGGTCTTCATATATAAATTAAAAACCTGACTTCTGCCACACTATAACTCGCACCCACATGCGAAGTATTGGAAGGATTGTAGTAATTCACAGCATACCAGCATGTTTCACGAAATATATATAATCGGAGCATTGGGGTTAGATCCCATTTATATAAGTGTGAAGTATATTAAAGTGTAGTATGATGCGTAATAGAAATAGACTGTAATAGCACAATGTACAACGTAACATGTTATTGCACATGCCAGAATAAAGCTACCTCAGTTTGAGCACAATGTAAATATATGCACAGCATTATGTAAAAGCAACCTAGCAGTCATATGCCATAACCAGTGTGACCCCACTATGATAATATGTGTTAAGCATGAAAATAATCTAGTAATGGACTAGTAAGTATAGTATGGAAAATAACATATGCACACACGAGTTATCATTGTGAGTTTTTATAATGATGAGGGCCCCTAGCCATGTAAAGAGGATAACACGTTTCAGACAATCATAATTGCAATGCAAAGAACGTCTCAGGAGACCCGTTCCCTCATGCAAAGCAGGATTGAACCTTGAAGGTGTTTCAACTCCTCCCCCAACCCTCATGATGCCAGAACAGATAAGGAGATACTTAATAATGATGTTTATACAACTTGCCCCTAACCTCCACAGCAAGACTTATGACCATTGTGGTATGTCCCTTTTTGTGACCCATCCTTTCAATGTGCAATATAGCCCTTACATTTAGTGCCCTCTTTGTTGTGTACCAGATGGACATTCCTGACCACACAGTAATTTGAACGCCTTGGCCCTGTAAACGGTATATCTTGTATTATACTAACACACTGTTAAACTGCCCATTAATAGATCTAACACTGAGCTTAAGAAATGCACAATGACCTATGCCCAGTGATAGCTAACCTGAATTTGAGAAATGTATTTTCACTGGTTATAAGATTCACAAGTCTTAGCATCCGCCGGACACGATAGAGTGCAGTACTGGATGAATGGGAATGTGTGGCCACAAGGGCAAATGTCAAGCGTTTATCAATAAGTAACAACATGAAAGTTGCCTGACACCGCATACCAACCTGATGAGCCCAGCTGACCGATTGACCTGAACAGCATCATCACAGCACCACGTGAATCTGCACCAATCACAGCATGCCGACCCTATAGCACCCATAGGCCATAGGTGCCCGTCCCTAGTGATCAATCCCAACCCTTCATGTGCCCCCTAGGCCTCCCCTCTCCAGGATGACGCAAAAGCTGTATAAAAATGATGTGGAAAATGTTTTCTGCAAAGCGCTCTCGGCTTGAGCAGAGTAGATTTTGCTTACCCTATTTTAGATATAAGATTTTTGACTTCACAAGCACTTGGTCCTGGTCTCATTCCCTTCATGGGTGTGTCCTATTTGACTCTAATTGAGAGAATTAAGTGCATTTTTGGGGTCTTCTCACTTTCATTGTGACCCCGACGCGATAGCATTCTTTTTGTTCCTTCTGGCACGAGACATCCCCATCAAGACCCGGAGCGCGCCCCCTCAAGAGCTACCCGCCAACGGCAACCGGTACACCTAGACGTGCGCACGGAGTAGGGCGAGAGGGTACAGGATCCCCTTTACAAAACCCACCGTACCACTCACTGGGCGTGGTCTCTGAGTGTGGGGCGGCGCCCTGACCGATTGGGTCCGGAGGGTCTCGGATCAAGACGGACACGTGAGTATCAAGTGAGGGTGATCTCATAAGTTGGGTGGGAGTCAGATTAGGAGGTTTTGGGAAATAGGGAATTAATAAGGGTGGGATAAAAAGGGAGGTACTAAGCTCTAAGGGGGAAGGTTTGGGTCTGTTCTATATTCCACTCTATTCTTTTTCTATCGCATATGGCCATTAGGACAGTGACGGGAAAATAAGGTGCAAAGAGGATAGTACTATCTTGACTAGTACGGGATATATATGGAGAAATAAGTTGAAAACGTAGGGGTCTCAGAGGACACGGAGTAGAATTATTTAGAAACGCTTTTTTCCTACTTTTGCTTTTCTTCTCCTCCATTCTTGCTTGAGTATAGAAAGGGTGCAGGGAGGGAATTCCTGAAAGGTGATGGAGAATTAGGGGAATATAAAGAGAATAAGGGTATTAAGGGCAGGTAGAGATTATGTTGTCTTTTATGTTGTCTGTGTTATTCGTTGCATGTGCTATGTTTTATGTTCTAAGATGTTGTTTTATGTAAAAGCATTGTTCCTTGCTGGTGAATATTAATGAAAATGTTTTAAAATTGTGTTGAAGGAAATTCGTATATTGACATGGTTTATGAGTAACAAAGTGTGAACAAACAATTTTAAGAAGTGTTTTAAAATATAGTGAGCAGGTTATAAAGGAACTGTAAGGTTAACAGAACATTTTCATTGTTTTGAGTAAGTACCTAGAATCCGATAAAATGGGCGCAGAAACACCTCTGGTCCATATCTGTAAAACACTGCCAGGGTATGCAGAGATTATTATTAAGCATCATGACCAGTGGGTCACAGAATTGAAAGGGGAGGGTCTGCCACAAGTATGGCCCGAGGGAGGGTCCTTTGATAAGGCTATGTTAGACATGGTTGCCACATGTCTGTTTATTAAATACAAAGGGAAACAACTGCAGAATCGAAGAGAAATATTAGACTTGTGGAGACTTTTCGAAGAAGTCCCACCAGGTAAGGGTGGAGAGCATGTCACATCTTCCCTGACAACAGCTGGAAGCAAAGGGCCCAAAGAGCAAAAGGAGAACAGATTGGAAACAACACATATACACCCCGTACTGGCTAAACCAGTGCCCGCGGAGGGATATAGTGACCCCATATATGTAGCACAGTCCCCTTCACCATGTGCAACTAAGCCAACAGCCACAGCACCACCACCATATGACAGTCAAGGAATAACCGGCTAGGTGAATACCCCCACACTAGATATCGCAAAAATTCACACAAGACCTAGATACACGATTGACATTGGCCCAAACAGAGTTGTCCCATTTAAGAGGCATGTGTGAGCAAGGGGGGCCACCTACCCCCAGGGCAGAGCGGGGTACGAAGCCCCAACCTAGTGATGGGGCGGCAGAGGATGGGTGGAAAAAGGGAGAGATACTATTTTGAATAAATGACACCCCCACAAGAATAATAAAAATAACTACAGCTGGTAGCGAACGCGAGGAAGAAGAGGGAGGGATGACATCTGATCGGGAGGAAGAAAACTGGTGTGACTTAGAGGAGCAGGAAGAGGAGGAAAGAAGGTTGGGGACAGCTACAGGTGGGACATCTTTAGGAGAAGGGTTGTCCCCCATGGAAAAATGGAGGGGGAGACTAAGGAATAGAAAAGGGAACATGGCAGTGCTAGGGAAAAAAGGGAAAAAGGTGAGTACTGGAAACGGGGGGAAAAACCTACAGCTACCACTCATCCACAGGGGGGCGGGAAGGCCAAATTCCATACACTGGGCTCAAATAGATAAGGCTAACCTTCTGAAACAAGTGCCACCACTATCTGGAGGTGCTAGTAAATGTATATATGCATTTGAAAAACACACGGCGGGTGTACCCCTAGCTGTGAGGGATGTTAAAAGCTTGCTGGTATCTGCAGTTGGAGATCAGGCAAACAGGTTTTGGGCAAAGGCATGCTTCCCAGGAATAACATTGGATCCATACACTAAAAATGAATTGGGTCTTCTGCCTACCTTTGGCCATGTTCGAAAAGAGAAATCAGCCCAGTAAGGACCACCATCTGTCACCCCATGAGATTGTGACAGGTAGGAGAATGCACACAGCTCACTCCCCTTTGCGCAGACAATCAGACACACACAGAAGTGCTACAGTATTGGGAGTAGAATTTCATGAGGATCTGAGACACCTCACGGGTGCAGCGCGAGCCATAGCAAAATAAATCACACCCCCTTTAACACAAAATATGGCCACATATACGACCACACTAGCCACAGATATCCAAACTGCCAGCTGATGACAGGTGACATGGTATATGTAAGGAGTTTTGTGCGCCGATGGAACGGGCGTAGGTTCCATGGCCCCTACAAGGTAATATACTGTACGCCCACTGCAGTGAAAGTGCAGGGTCGACCTTATTGGGTACACCTAACAGACGTCCGAAAAGCTCACAAGTTCACAGATTGTGTAAATGAGGAAGAGAGTGTGAACGAACATAATACACAGACGTAGTTAATTAGTGAGAAAAGAATTACATAAACACTCGACCATGGAAAGAAGGAAATGTGTGACGTCAAAGAAATTTTCTGAGAAAGAAATGTAAATATAAAAATGCATAGAGGTTAACTATTGAGTATTAACTATGAAACAGATAGCGATGTATATAAATATTCGTTGATATATTGACATGTCCCATTGTGTGGTCTCAGTTCTTACTTTCTCTTCTGTCTTTCTGTTTTCTTTTCTTTTCTCCTACCCCTTTCTCAAGCCCCACACGCATAATGCAGCCTTCACGAACTCCTCTTCCTCATAGTGAAAGATATGATGAGGAGGAAGGGAGGAACGCGAAACAAAATGTATTAAAGTATAAGTGTAACACGTAGGGTGGTAGAGATACAGAAAACATAAGCTTTAAATAAACAAGGTGAAAATATGAATGTATATGCTTAACAAACGCTTATATGTTGTTCATTAGGAGCTACAAGGGCTATGGAAGAGGCCCAAGCGACAACCAGCAATAGAGTAGATAGAAATAGAAGAAGAACAAATGCTTATCCAAGTTATTCCTATGAATGTGTGTTGTTTGTATGTGCCGTAATATTCTTTTCAACATTGTTCGGCCTGCTGCTGTACTGTGCTATTGCCCCTTATTTCAATTGACATGAACGAGGGGGGTGGTGGGATAAAATCAATCAAACAAGGGAGCCACCTGATATGGGATGGCTTCAGGTCAATTTGGGCACACGGAAGCCACAAGAATGAATCGCATAGCAATAATAGCATTAATGATGAGATTATACCTACCTCCTCAGACCCCCACCACTTCAATGATTCCGATTTTAGTGTTTATTCAATGAATGACCGAACGCCCTCCGAACTCACGTGGGTGCAGAACCACCCATATCCAACCACAATGTCAGTTGCACAAGTCTCACCACCGGATAGTGTAGATACCAGAAAGGAGGACAGTTATGACAAACACATGGCCAACCACTATCTTAGACTGTACACAGAATGGGAGGAAAAAGAGAATGACAAGATGCCCCAAGAGAATAGGGGGGCTGTCACAGAAGAAGGAAGAGGGGAACACAACAAAAAAAATGGGAGGAGCATTATAGCTTTGGTCTTGACACAGTAGATGATCCCCAACACCCACATCAAACAAACAAATGATACGCTGGCATGAGCAACACGACCAAAGAAACAATGAAAGAAAGTTGTTACATGTGCTCACTTTACCCCATACCTCAGGTACTCCTAAGGTATCGTTACCACAATAAATTCCATTTGCAGAGGCACAGTGCCTCCTACATCTCGCGCTATGCAGAATCAAAAACACGTTTCAAGCACACACTGTTTCGTTTGAACTATTGCAGAACGAATGCACATGCTACTCCAGACCGCAAGGGGTGATACATTCGGACAATACTTGGCAGAATGAGGAGATACTATGCAAAGCAGAAGCATTGCGAGGACTGTCCGAAGAAAAATTATCATGGGTACAGAGAACATGCGCTCCCGTATGGACTGAACATGTAGCAAAACTCACATGGATTTCAGCACTAGAGAAGCCCTTCAAGTTACAAAAAGACATTCCATAGGAACTGTGTTTCCGTGGAGAATGCATGAAGGACGAGGGGGGAGCACAGCTCAGCACCTGGTTCGCCAATATCTTTTCTTGGGTACCTTCATGGATGACAGTCAAGCTACTAATACCACTCATCGTTTTCCTGCTCCTCATTTTTTGTGTGTGCCAATTAGGTTTCAGGTGCTGCGCTGATGCAGTACCTAATGGTGCGTTAATGATGGTGACATGCAAGAGTGCCACCAGTGAACTGTAGCCCTTGAAGCCAGCCCAGACGAAAACCCATTAGCACTCCATTTTCTGTGCCCATCATCTCCATTTTGTTTTCTCATAATGGCAGGTCAGCCATGAAACTAGAACGCATGCCTGCAGCTCTCCCCTTGAGACGTGCACAGCGAGCAAGCTACTCCCCCCACCTCCTCCCCTCTGTCCTCCCTGCAGCCGTCCGGTTCTCATGGGAGACTGGCCACGCAAATGAAACAAACTTTGCACTGTATCTTCTGTCTTCTGTCTTACCTCACTGATCTAGCCGTGGCCCAGCCCAAGGCCTCGCAGCAAAGAATCATTCATCTCTACAAAACCTGCCCCCACCATGCAGACCCAGGCCATAAAGAATACCACCCCCATATCCTTTGAACATGTTTGAACAACTAAGAATGACCCTCGAGTATGTACTGTTTATTTGCATTTCAATATAAGAAAGAAGTGCCTTTCTTCACTCAATTAGAATGGGTTGTTCATGAACCATTTTCATTTTACGCAAAGTATTGGAAGGATTGTAGTAATTCACAGCATACCAGCATGTTGCATGAAATATATATAATGGGAGCATTGGCAATAGATCCCATTTATATAAGTGTGAAGTATATTAAAGTGTAGTATGATGCTTAATAGAAATAGACTGTAATAGCACAATGTACAACGTAACACGTTATTGCACATGCCAGCACAAGGCTAGCTCAGTTACAGCACAATGTAAATATATGCACAGCATTATGTAAAAGCAACCTAGCTGTCATATGCCATAACCAGTGTGACCCCACTATGATAATATGTGTTAAGGCCTGCATGAAAATAATAATATAAGTATAGTATGGAAAATAACATATGCACACACGAGTTATCATTGTGAGTTTTTATAATGATGAGGGCACCTAGCCATGTAAAGAGGATAACACGTTTCAGACAATCATAATTGCAATGCAAAGAACGTCTCAGGAGACCCGTTCCCTCATGCAAAGCAGGATTGAACCTTGAAGGTGTTTCAACTCCTCCCCCATCCCTCATGATGCCAGAACAGATAAGGAGATACTTAATAATGATGTTTATACAACTTGCCCCTAACCTCCACAGCAAGACTTATGACCGTTGTGGCATGTCCCTTTTTGTGACCCATCCTTTCAATGTGCAATATAGCCCTTACATTTAGTGCCCTCTTTGTTGTGTACCAGATGGACATTCCTGACCACACAGTAATTTGAAAGCCTTGGCCCTGTAAACGGTATATCTTGTATTATACTAACACACTGTTAAACTGCCCATTAATAGATCTAACACTGAGCTTAAGAAATGCACTATGGCCTATGCCCAGTGATAGCTAACCTGAATTTGAGAAATGTATTTTCACTGGTTATAAGATTCACAAGTCTTAGAATCCGCCGGACAAGATAGAGTGCAGTACTGGATGAATGGGAATGTGTGGCCACAAGGGCAAATGTCAAGCGTTTATCAATATGTAACAACATGAAAGTTGCCTGACACCGCATACCAAACTGATGAGCCCAGCTGACCGATTGACCTGAACAGCATCATCACAGCACCACGTGAATCTGCACCAATCACAGCATGCCGACCCTATAGCAACCATAGGTGCCAGTCCCTAGTGACCAATCCCAACCCATCATGTGAACGCTAGGCCTCCCCTCTCTTGGATGACACAAAAGCTGTATGAAAATGAAGTGTAACATGTGTTCTGAAGAGCACTCTCGGCGTGAGTAGAGTATATTTTGCTTACCCTATTTTAGATAAAAGATTTTTGACTTTACACGCACTTGGTCCTGGTCTCATTCCCAATTGAGAGAATTAAGTGCATTTTTGGGGACTTCTCACTTTCAGACTACACACCCATGTCTGCTTTCCACTAGGGACATCACACATTCCGACATCACTCAAACATCTCTCAGATAAGACACAAGAATGCACGTACGATAGGCTGCAGTGTGGTGGCAGAGAAGGTCGTTCAGTTCTCTGGCTGCTCTGAATATTGGTGCTCTGCATTTGAATAACGCCCACATTCTCAGTGGCCTGATTGGATGAGATCCTGCACCACAGTGATCCTTGAGCGAGTGAGCTGTGATGAGAGTACAGTGAATGACAGACGGAGTGAGGCTGGCTGAGGTGAGACTACGCCAGGGGGTTTGTCCCCACATCTGGTGTAGATGTTTCATTTTCAACACTCCGGCTGCTGACTGGTTTTTACCCCTAAACACTTGCTCATATCATACACCATCAGTGGCAGAGTTGATGTCTGACATGGCAAGTATTTAGAAGTAAAGACCAGCCAGGAGTCACCCTTTCTCAGATGGCTGGATACGTTTTTCCCCACAGTGACCTATAAATTAAACTTACAGGTGCCACCACATAGCCAATAATAGGTAGAATGGAAAATGTGTACTCACCTCCGGTAAACAAGACAGGAAGGGCTTGATGTGAATGTTGGAATTATAGACCTTAAGATCATGATCCCCAAGGCCACGCGTCACTCCTATTGTGGCCATCACTCGTGCCTACCAAAAAGCATACACAAAAAACACAAATAAATGCAATAGAAGCTTGTACATTATTATCTATCTGAAGAAACATTCAATAATATAAATCAAAAAGTGGAGTGGACGAAGAGTGGCAGTCTTGCAGGAGAGTCTGTTGCCCAGTTCTACTCTTTTCAGCGTGGGGGAGGACCCTCACATATAAACCCTTTCTATCCGCGGAGCGGACGCGGAGTGGACGAAGAGTGGCAGTCTTGCAGGAGAGTCTGTTGCCCAGTTCTACTCTTTTCAGCGTGGGGGAGGACCCTCACATATAAACCCTTTCTATCCGCGGAGCGGACGCGGAGTGGACGAAGAGTGGCAGTCTTGCAGTCATGTCAGCCAGGGCTGCAAGGGCAAACAGAGAAATGCGGGAAACTGCCATGAACCCAGAGCAAAATGAGCCTCTAAGAGAGCCTCCAAGAGAGGAAGAAATGGAAGAAGAGGGCAGACGCCTGAGGAGCGCCAAACTAAACCAGAAACAGCTGAGTCATAAACAACAACAACAAACACCAACATTTATGGATTCCCCAGAGACATTACCTCAAATGGGCTCCCCAAAACCGACGCCCCAGCAAGCGCCAGCAAACACCATAAAGGTATATCCAACCAAAAGCAAAGTCTTCCGGCCTCCAGTCTCAGAAGATCCCAAAGCAGCCCAGCATGACCCCCAGGAACGATCAGCCTTAACTGGAGGAGCAACTGATGACAAATGGGCAAAGAGCCTGGAAATCAAGACAGCTGTGGCCATGGCTGGCCGGAAAGACACCCGGCCGCCACTCCTAGCCGCCGCGGTTGAGCGGGACCCCGCGGAAGCGGCCCTCGAAGGAGGACCGCGGTCCGCGTGGGACGGCGGGGAGGGGCGGACGGGGCAGGAAGACACGGCCAAGGCGGACAGAGCCGCCGGGAGAGCGAGCCTCGGAGTGGGAACTAGGCCTGCCGGTCTGGCGCAGCACCCAATACCTCCCTCCCCCGGAGCCCAGCTGAGCGCTCCTCGCCCCACGGCGGGAGCCCTCGGAGGAGGGCTGCCAGACGTGGAAGCTGCTGAAGGAGGGGGGGGAAAAGAGACAGATGGCACGACGGCCCCAGGAGAGGCAGAACCGGAGGAGGTGGCGGGCACCCCACCCGAAGAGAACGGGCAGGGGAAGCCCGACGGAGAGCTGCACATCAACGGAGTACCGTCGACGTGTTCACTGGCGGAAAGGAAAGTGAAAGTGGTGGCTCTCATTCACAAAGAGGCGGAGGAAAGTGCAGAGACCAGTTGGGTCCCAGAAAAAATCAATGTACAAGGGCCATCAAACCCCAATAAAAAGAAAAGACAGAGAACAAGTTCCCTGCCTCTCAAGAAACTCAAGAACCGTATAACAACGAAAAACAAGTTTAGCAGCAGAACGAAAAAAGGGCCCCAGAAGCCCGAACAGCAACAAAAAACACCTGACCAATTGTTGATCAATACAAACGAAAACGACCCACCGCGAGGAGAAGGAGGGGTACTTAAAAACTCAATAAAAGATTATTTCTACGCAAACAGCAGACATAAAGCAACAAAAGAGTACCCGCAGAGGGAACTTACAGATCTTGAAATACTCGAAGCTTTAAACGACTGCCTGCCGGTAGCAAAACTACGCAGAGTTGAGCAATACGTTAGCGACAACCGGCCGCACAGTAAAAGACGGCCCTCAGGAGAAAGCAACAAGCCACAAGGGCAGTGGATTGACAAAGTGGGGCCTGAGGGGGAACCACCGTGCCCGACACTAGCCCAAAAGATTTCCACGAACTCACCAAGAGGCCAGCAAAATTTGAAACCGACAAAAGTCACAGAGAAGGGGGAATTGAAGAGAAACTCGGGCAAAGACCTAGAAATGGGGACTGTCACGTCTGAGTACATAGAAAACCCCCACACCATCCAAGAGGAGAGCCTCATTACAGTTGACCCAAATGACCCAATGGACTTAACAACAGAAATAAAGGAAGGCTCCTGCAACTTCAATCAGGCAACACCCTCACTGCCCGAGGGTATCACCTTGAACGTTGATAACTTCACAGGAACATACAGAGATAAAGTAAATAAGACACCAAATAAAATGCTGGGTCCAGAAAACCTCAACCAAGCGGGGCTCTGCAAAGTCCAAAACGAAAACACGACAAAAGGTAGGCCACCCATAGCAGACCCAGACGAATCTAATCAAGAAAACCTTACGAGACCCCATATCAACCAAAACTTGAATATGGGGGGAAATGACATTCGAAGTCCCCACATCGACAAAAACCGAAAAGGAAGAGCCTCACTAGAAACAACAAGGCCAAGTCGAGGCAGCTGGTCAAATCAGACAACAATCTTAACTGAATCCCCCTTAAGAAGAACTCCGTTACAGCACTCGACCAGCCCGACGGATTCCTCAAATAAAAAAAAAATGGACTTACTGTCAATTATGTCATCAGTGAACATTGCACTGGCACCATTTATGAAACTTTACGAAACTATCGCTGACTCCTTGAAAGACCACACAAGCATCCAAGCGATGATCCACAGTAAAGTTATCTTCTTGGAAGCTTACGTTATGGCCTTGGAAGCCAGAAAATCAAGCACAGCTACAATAAACGACGAGGGTTCGCCTCCACGACAAAAAGAGCAGTACGAAGACAAAGAACAAAGGCCGGTGAACAAAACGAGGGGGACTCAAACCACAGCTACTATAGGCCATACAACAAATAATCCACCAACAAAGGGAGTAAACAAAGAGGTGAATCTAAAACAAACTGAGACCCAACCAACAAAGAGACCACCATCTAGACAACCCCCAACTGGAAACCAAACTGCAGAAGGTATTTTTCAACTTTTCACACGACCAGTAAAACACAAGGAAAAACCACAAATGAAGGACAAAGAAATAGAGCCGAGGCAAACAAAAAATCCTGAAATTTCAGAAAAAAGAATCACCAGTTTATCACCGCCAATAACTGAAACGCCAAAAAAAAGAACCTTTACCCTATCCCCATCAACAATTGAACGCATCGAAGATGAAGAATTGATGAATCTGAGCCAACATCTGGCAGAGAATTCGCCCATGAGTCCAGTTGCACATTGCTCCAGTGAAGCACCAACATCACAATCACACAAAGGAAAGGAAAATACAGAATTCATAAGAAGTAACGAAGAAGCGACTAGAGGAAAAGCAGCAAAAAATTATAGGGAAAACGTGAAGAATGCAATAAACAAGGGCGCCAGTCCGATTGACGCAGAAAGACAGACAACGCCAAAAAGGATGCAGAAAGAAACAAAAAAAGAAAACGGAAGGTCGAAATCGAGACCCAGAGACAATCTGACCTCAGGAAACTGGAAAAAAGAACAAAGATACAACTCCTCAAGACAGAAAGGGGGTGAACGCGGTAAATCAAGAAGGAGATCGGCAGGTAGACGGAACGATCACAAACACATAAGAAAGCCGTCTAGAAACATAACACCGGGTAGACCGCGTTCCCAATCCACGAACGCCCATAACAAACCCAATACTGAAAAACGACTCAGCTCGTCACGAGACAAAGGAGAAACGATCTTTCGGTACAGATCCAGAACACAGAAATACAACCTAAAACCGAAAAAAGTGGACAAAGCTAAATGGCGTATAAAGATCACACAAGTGAAAGAAAACAGAGACGAAATAATCTTGAACCGAAACTCAGTGTTAACACTGTTTAAATACATTCGAAAGCTGAATAAAATAAAATCAGAAGATCTGCTTGTAGTAGAGCCAAGCCACGAAAATACAAAAGCAAAAACGGTACTCTATGTAACATCAACAACGTTGAAAAACCTGATCCTCGACTGTAGTGAAGAGCTGGACGAAATGGGCTACGAAGTTAAAGTGCAATCAAACAAAAGTGAAGAAGACAATAAAAGGGAGGCTGAAAACACAAGGCGTACTAATCCCAGTAAAAAGGAAGCAGACAGACACCCAATAAGTGCCTTAGGAAGAATGGGTCGCAATAAGTCGTCTGAAAAAAACAAGGACAGAGCAAGAGTCCGGGGAGCTGAAGAGAAACTGAGGGAAAAGCGACAAGCCTCGAAAGAAAACAAAAATCACGAAAGTCTTATAAAAACCAAAGACACAAAAAAACTTAATAAGGCCAAGGAAATTTCAGAAATAACAGCCAAACTCCCAACAGAAAAACCTCCCCAAAAAAGATGTGAACCCACGAAAGACATATGGTCCTGGTTGCCCAAAATTCTGAGGGGAAAAAAGCAAACATAGCAACCAGCGAGAGACGAGCACAGTCTACATGACAGACGTCGCGCGACCCCCTCAAAGTGCGAACTAAAAATGTGCTCGTGGAACACGAGAGGACATACCCACTTATTGTCTCCAAAAGACATGGACCTGGGATTATACGATCTTCTATGCCTCCAAGAAACCTGGCTGACTGAACCCCCTGCAATAGGGGGGTTCGAAGTCATCCTTGCACCAGCCAAACAAGGAAGTCGAGGAAGACCTTCGTCGGGATTACTGATCGCAACCAAAAAAGACTCAGGGATCAAACTAGAAGAAACATTGATCAGCAACCAAATGATCCTGATGGTTAAGGCGGCATGGAGACGGTGGAGCACCGTTAAAAACGCCTACGAGAAAGTCACCTTAATCGTAGTAAATACCTACTGGAACCCCGCAAGTATAGAGCCTACCGCCTACATAGAAAAAATGGAGGACGCGATAGATGAGGCACTATCGGAACATCTGGTAACATACTTCCTCATATGCGGTGACCTGAACGCTACGTGTATGAGCTCGGAAGAAAGAGTGGCGCACCTAGGCCACAACTCAACAGGCAAACAACGCGGCAACCTATGGGTCAAATTGATGAATTCAAGAAACCTTCACAATTTGCACGAAGCATTCCCAGACCCAAATCGCCCGCCATCATGGGAAATGAAGGAACTGGCAGGTACAATAGACTACATCTACGTCACTGAACCATTACTGGCAATAACGAAAGATTTTGAAATTACAAGAGTCACAGCCAGCGACCACAACCCCCTGTCAACAACCTGGATGTCAATAAGGCCACAGAACGAGTATGTTGAGCACCAAGTCATAGCCAACACGAAGGGAAATCGTCTATACCTTACAACTGAGGCCATCAAGGAAATAGAAAAAGGATTCAGCTCAATGCTAAATCACTTGGGCAAAAATACTACAGATTATACGCCATTCCTGACGAAGTTTAAGAAGACTCGTAAAACAAAAACAAACAGTGAAAATCCCCCAAGACATGTGTACGACCTAACACTGGTGGAGAAACGTCGGGCACTGCGAAAAATACAGCGCAAAGCAAAATCTTCAGGATCTCCAGGGGCTGTGAGAGCGGCAGAAGCGGAAACCAAACTATACAAAGCATGGGTTAAAGGCCACAGACTGTCTCTCTACCAACAAGATGCTGAAATCATTCTAAAAGCGATAAGTGGCAAGAACACAAAAGAATTCTGGAAAATCTTGAGAGCGGCTAACGAAACCCAAGAAAATACAATCATAAACGAGATTGGGGAAACTACTTGGACAAAACATTTCACTACTATGTACCAGGCACCAAGTTCCAACTTAAAATTACAGGTCGGAATGTCTACGGAGCCATGGATAATCATTGACGACCCACATGAAATCCAAATGAAAATCAGAGGCTTAAAAAACTCTCACGCCCCAGGACCCGACGGGATCACAAACTCCGATCTAAAAACACTTGAAAATGAGTGGCCAAGCCTGCTAAGCAAAATCTTTGGCAGAAGTTGCAACTTAAAAACGATACCACCCTCATGGAAACAAGCAACAATCGTTCCAATATTCAAGAAAGGAGACAAAAAAGACCCGAAAAATTACAGACCGATTGCGCTCCTGGACGTCATCGGCAAAGTGTTTGGTTCAATGCTTCTCGATCGCTTCAAGATCTGGATGGAGGAATCACCCTGTAACGACCCACTCCAAACAGGATTCAAAAGAAACCTGGGCACGACAGCCAACATCCTAATACTAAACGTGCTGAAAAACAGAGTACTGGAAGGAGGAACGAGAATTTTTGTGGCATTCATCGATCTGACACAAGCATTCGATCGGATAGACAGGGCCCGCCTATGGTCCAAACTGGAGACCTGGGAATGTCCACCGTCTATATTAAACCCGATCAAAGCACTATACACCGACACCTCAATACGCATCCGACTTGACCAAAACGGCCTGCTATCAGCACCCATCCCAACAGCGAGAGGAGTGAAGCAGGGGTGCCCGCTGGCCCCGGCCCTGTTTTTGGCATTCATTGGAGACATCCAAAACGAGGACCCAACAATTAGAGCATTTCCCCCAAAAATATGCAAAACCCCGATAACACGTTTGCTTTATGCAGACGACCTGGTCCTAATGGATCATACACCGATTGGTCTGCAGCGTCAACTGACAAAGCTCCAAGGGTATATGCAAGAAAACAAACTGGAAATAAACGTAAAGAAAACAAAATTCTTAGTACTGGAAAAAGCGACCAGGAAAACAGAAAAATTGAAACTAACTTTGGAAGGATCACTGATCGAGCGAGTGTTTAACTTCAAATACCTAGGAGTAACCCTAGACTCCTCTTCGCAAGACAAAGCCATGCAATCGGTCCTGATGTCCAAAGCCAACAAATTGGCAGCCCAAGCCAGGGCCATAGACAAAAAGTTTGGAAGATTCTCACTTATCCCTGTGCTAGAATACTACAAGAAAAAGGTGATGCCGACACTAACATATGGGGGAGATGCTATGATGAACTTACCACGATCCATTTGGACAAAAATTGAGGCAAAGTTCTGGCGAAAAGTCCTCAGTCTCCCAAACTCGACCCCAATAGCCTCAATTCGACGAGAGCTCAGTTTACCCTCTCTCAGAAGTTCAGTCTCACAATCGTCTCTAAGACTGTTCAGGAAATGCCGGATGGCTGAACCACCATCAATATACTTTCTCATCAACCTCGAAATAGAAAGGAATACAAGCAAAACCCTCAAAAAATGGAAAGAAGAAAACTTCAGCTTGCTAGAACAGGTCAATGCAGACGAAGAACAACTAATAAAGTACCCAAAGAGAACCTTCACCAAAATCAAAGAACTCGACTGGATAAGCACCCTGGAGACAGCAGGAAAAAACAAACTAACCTTACACCTGCCGTCAACCACGAAAAAACTCAATGAACTCCAGGAATATATAAAGAAGTTCCCATCCAGGAAAGGGAGAGACATGCTGATGAGAGCCCGTCTAAATGTCTTGCAGACAAACGAGATCCTGACAATTAGAGGCCAGTCGGAGAACAATAATTGTCGATTTTGTGAGACACAAGAAAAGGAAACAATCCGCCACTTGCTCCTAAAATGTGCCTCAAACCAACATATAAGAAGAAGATACTTAAAAGCAACCTTCTCAGATTTCATCATAGAGGACGAAGAAACATGTTGGTCTCGTTTGATTGGAGGCGACAAAACATCATGGCAAATAGCATCCTACAAAATCTTGGAAGCCATAAACTGGCCGATAAAGGCACATTTTTAGAGAGCTGTTCTCATTTTATCATCTTCTTTCCTTTTTATCTTCGCCACGCTTACAGACACAGACAGAAACCTCAAACTTTGTAAAAATCTTTTGATTAAATACAAATAAAAAAAAAAAAAAAAAAAAAATAAATCAAAAATATGATATAGGAGCAATTTACTAGAACCACATAATGAATATTAAGCTTAACTTGAAGCCCACTGATCTCAGTGGTCTGGGTGGATAACAAGGTGAATCTGTGGTGTTCTAAATGGCTTGAATGATGACTGTGACTGTACATTAATAGATGTGGAGAATTGAATTTGTGGCCGAGCTCAGGAATCTCCTTCAAATTGAGTAAATGAATTCAACATTTTCTTTATATTCCGCTGGGAAACCACTAAGCACCTAATGATCAATTTCTAGACCTTGAATCTGTGAGTTTGTGTTTGAAAAGTGAACTTATTTAACTGAGTACAATGCTCAGGCTGGAGCAAAGGGATAGACAGATCTAGACAGCAGATTCAATCCACAACCCCAACAGGTGGGCACCTTTTAGAGGTGGAGACTTCCCTAACATACAATACCTCTGTTACTACATGTTTGCAATGTGTGCCCTTTGTGGTAATTTCATCCACATTGCAAAGTGACTAGTGCGGGATTTGTGTCTTGACACTGCTTTGGTTACATCTTATGCCCATCGCTCAGCGGCTCTTGATATGTTGAGTGATATATCCCATCACTTTTGTTTAACGGGTTGTCAAGCCAACCCATGCTCTCCACATGCAACATATAACAGCAAGAGAAATTACAGCATCAACAGAAATTCCTCACAATTTACCACCATGTTTACTTCACTCCTAAACCATGCGGGATTACCCCACTTTACTTTTGCAGTTACAGTAAAATGCAGGGTACCAGTACTTCAAATATACCAGGGGGCACGGGAACCACTGCTCTAAATGAGGGGTCCAGTTTTAAGCTTTCCTTCTCTACTCAAAGTGGTTTTGTCAACACCATGACTTCCATATTTCAAGCTTGTTTCAAAAACATAAAACACATGCAATTGTACTCACAAATACCTTTTTCCCTTCTCCATATATGAGCGGGAATTTGAGATCATCCTCTTCAATTAATTTGTATGCCCTGGATGAAAAGATATTGTGTTAGCAGTCAATCTATAAAACCATAAACACACCCATCTGATATACTATGATAGGCTATTTATAATGCACTCAATACCCAGAGGATCAAACCTGTGTTGCTCCGTGTTGTCTTGCTTCCAAGGCGAGCACGTTCCCCCTGAGCTATCCTCCCGACTTGCAAACCATCCGCAGTTATCTAGGGAGGATAGCACAGGGGCAACGTGCTTCGACTTGGTAGCAAGACGACGAAGCCGGGTCCGTGCTTAGAAACCATTGGCTTTTTAGCACATTTTAAATAACCGATTATAACTACATTATTTCCCGAAATACCATAAGAATAATCAAAACAAACGCACGCAGTTAATATTCTTTAATTGAAGAAAACATAATGACAAGGGAACTATTAATCTATTTTGACTAATGGAAAACTCTCTTACCCCAATCAAATATTATTTTATTTCTATTCTTTTCATGTTATTGGTCCATTTAAATGGTATCAGGTAATAATGTCCCCATACATAATGTCCCCATACATAATGGCACCGGGAAAAGCCAATGGCAATATTATATATGGTGACATTATCTATGGGCACGGGTTGCGGGGATGTCCCTTCTCCCATTGTAAACAACAACAACAAAATAGGGGGTTGCAGGGTTGTCCCCCACATGTTCAATGTAATAATGTCTTGGCAAAAAACTGCGACTTTTTTTGTCATGGGACTTTCTTGCGGGGACATTATTACATGGAACCATTAAAATCCCTTTCTAGTCACACTTGTGTCCATGTTGAGGCATCATATGGAACACATCGCAACAGATGGTGGGTGGGGATGAGTGGTACTGTCACCAAATGTCCCAATTGGTGCTATGGAAGCAGGGCAAGTTATCATGCAAGAAGGTCAAACCACAGGCCGCTGTGCTCTTTGAAAAGTGGGTGGAAATCTGAAGGAGGAAGTGGCTTTGCAGCCTCTGCACCACCCACGCATCATGCAACATGCATGCACCATGGAGTGTTTAAACAGGGATCTGTGGTGGTTAATAGATGAGGAACTAACTTTAAAACGTTTTCTTTGGTCATTCTCCAAGCCAATCCAATTCTTTTATAAGCCATGTCCTGCAAGTAGAGCAGATCAAGGTATGTGGGTTGCTCATGGTAAGATCGTTGGGTTTGTGATGGACAGTATCACAACTGATATTACTTAGGTAGAGGCACTGACAAAATAACAAAACCACAACAGGAAGGAATGTTTTCTTAAGCAATATATTAAGTCATAGGGCCTCATTACACGGAAGGCGGTAAACCAAGGTGCTAATAGCACCTTGGTCCATGCCGGTAAATTACTGGTACCACCATGGAGGAAAGGGGAATTACCGCCCTATTCCAAGGTTGGCAGGGTGGTAATTCCCCCCTCCTCCATTGCCCTTCCCCATTCCTATTTTTGCCCTTTAGAGCATAATGGGAATGGGGAAGGTGCTAATTACGGTACCGCAAATTGCGGTACCGTAATTAGCATCCTGGTCCCTTTGCGGGTTTGTTTTGTAACGCCTGCTAAAAGCAGGCGTTAAAGTACCAACCCGCAAAGGGACCTCGTAATAAGGCGGTAAGGGTTAACGGTCACCAGTACCCTTACCGGTGACCGTTAACCCTTATCGCCTACCGTGTAATGAGGCCCATAGTTTTGCAGATTATTGTTCCAAACTAAAAGCCAGCGCATCGGATTCATCCTTTTAGGGTTTGTTTACTATTTCTTTCTGTGCATTTTAAAAACATGTATTTTTAATGTATACGTTTTTATTCAACCTATGAGTTGAAGATGAAGTTGACTTCCCAATGACATTGAAATCCTGGTCCTCTGTTGCTGCTACAGTTTGTATCCTCTCAATATTTCAGGTGTGAAGACTGGTGTCCGGTCAAATGGTCGAAAATAAATGGTCGAATGACCATTTGATCGAATCAAAATGGTCGGAAAAAAAAAAGGTTGAATTTTTTTATTTATTTATTTATATATATTTTTAAAGTTTTGGTTGCTTAAAAAATATTTTTAATAAAGAAAAAGGGGGGTTGGGGGGAACCACCCCCCCCATAAAATAAAAAAAATAATAATAAAAATTCGACGTTTTTTTTCGACCATTTTACTTCGATCAAATGGTCATTCGACCATTTGGTTTTCGACCAAATGACTGGTAACCGTGAAGACTTGACATTATGGCTGGAATCCAGATGGTCCTCAGACATTCAGAACAGTGTATCAGTGTTTTGCTAATATAAAATGGCCTGATATTAAAATAAAGCAACTCTTAAAAAAGTACTAGAGCACCCCACTTAAAATAAACATCTGACATGGGGAAGGTAGTGCACATCTTAGCAGCCCGCGTACACTTTCCTGGACAGAGTTCTGTTTATATCTATCTTTGTTGAGACATAGTTCTGATGAAGTTTTTTTGTATGATTGACTTTGCTTTCTTACATTGAGGCCCGCATTTTGTATTATATTCAAGAAACTCATGACATATGCCCATTTTGGTGCTGCGCATTCTGCACACCAAAAAGTGATTTTTGACGCGACCATTTGAGCGATTAAGGAGAAAAGATGTAAGGGCTTCCTCTGTTCTGGCACCTGTAATTTGGAACAAGAATCACTTTCACTGTGGTCTATTGATAACTATTTCACCAATCAGAAACTTCTAAAAATATGTCTATTTTCTTTGAAACTCTAATGATTTAATGTTGGGTTAGTGTCAGGACAACTATTGAAGGCTTTCCGTTCATATATCCAAACTCCTTAAAATGACTTGTTTGGATAGAGTGCTCCATTAAAAAGGTGTACCCACTACTTGCCCTCCTCATAGTTAGTCAAGCCGTAGAACACTTACCAGCCAGTCATCGAGTGGTCCCTGAAGAGCATCCTCCTACCCAGCTCTTTATACTGGATCCTTCTGGGAAACTCGAGGTGCGTAAACTCATTCCCCAGCAGTTCAGGCTGCAAAAATGCCTAAGGACAGGAATAGGTCAACTTCGTCAATGATATCAGAACCAAGCTAACTTGCAAGCGACAGAAGTGTGGATAAAGCGCAACCGGAAACCAGGCCTATGATGCTATTCATAAGGATATCTACTGATGCCACCAAGATATGTGTCCAAGTGACCGTAATCATATTCCATAAAACTACAGCCAGAATTCACGTAACCTGTATTTTGCTTAGTTTGACCTGAATCAAAGAATATCTCTATCTAAATTTCTTGATTTTGAGATCATTGAGCATAGCAATAAAATGACCTACAATGTCGGTATGGCTTTTTTAAAGAAGGCCATCAATATCAATTTTCCGTAGGAAGATATCCGTAATGGATCACTAATATATTGGGGAAATTTGGTTTGTAACCAGACTAAACGCAACCTTGGCGACTTCAATTCTTAAGTTAAGGTGGATGTTTTCCTGTTTCAGGGAGTGCAAAGTTGTCAGCATGAGTGTTTCCCATACATTTGTGTGGCTACTACACAAGCTAAATGCATTAAATGATCAGTATGAAAAAAATGTGAAAAAAATGTCACTCCAATGCACCAACTCCTTGAATTTTTGAATAATTAGAAAATTGCTGTTTGGTGAGCCAAATTGTGTTTATTTTCTTCTCATAGTGTTACTTTTTTTTTTTTTGTTTTTTTAAATCTAAAAGATTTTTTTTAACAAAGATTTTGAGGTGATGACTCTTAAAACTTCTAGAACGTTTAAGTCGTCTAGAAACGGCAACGGGAACTGCCCTACGTATTTGGCGATCAGGTTGGTGGAGCGTTTCGTGAAGCCTGCAGCGGAAGAAGCACATTGAAAATGTATGTCATAATATTTATTGTTGCGAGCTGCCATGACTGTTTGTCACCGTCTATCAGTTTGTTCCAGCACGATTCTTCGTCTAACAAGGTAAAGGTTGTAAAAATGTCTTTCAAGTAGATGCGTCGGATGTCTGTCGTTGACGGGCAGGTCAGAAGCAGATGACGTATGGATTCCTTTGCCGACGTAGATTTGCAAAGCCGGCAGGTGCTGGTAGCAGATAAGTGTCTGATCGCTAAGATTTCATTTGTTTCCAAGAGATTAAGCCGAATTCTTAAGTAATGATTTCGCGCGGATCTGTTTGGAAAAAGTTTCAGATATGGTTGAACACAGTCCAGTTTCTTACAGAAAACTGGAAGGTGGTTGGTAAGTTTGTATCGGGTAGCGGTATCGATGGTGGTGATCCAATCCAGTTCCTTAATTTTTTTGGTGACTCTGACTGGGTTGCTTGTGAGATCCTCCGTGCTGCAAGCAACTGAGTCTAGGACGGATAGGATTTTAGTTTCCCAGCGAGCAAGCATTCGGCAAGTTCCAAGACGAAGTTCTTCACTTATCAACTTGTAGGCGTATGGGGCGTCTTTCTGGATGCATTTCCGATAAAGCAAGACGCTATTACAGTCGATAGTTGCTTTTAATGATGAAAGAGTAAGTTCGCGTCTAATCAGTATTATTGGGGTGGATTTAGGGAGACCTAGGACTGTTCTCCAAAAAGATGCTTCCAGATTTTGCCACAGGTCTTGGGGGAGGTTCGGCATTGCGTCTACACCGTATGTCAAGGATGGTATAACTTTCTTTTTATAGAAGTCTCGTACTGGTATGATTGAGAATCTGCCAAATTTAATGTCAATGGCTTTACCTTGTATCGCTAGTTTTGTGGTTTTTCCATGTAATGCCTCTTTCATCGCGTTGTCTCTTTGTGAGCTGTCTAGGATGACCCCGAGATACTTAAAACTAGAGACTTTCTCGACGGTTGTCGCGCCTAGTTTTAGGGGTAGAGTGGGTTTCTTTTTTACAGATTTCTCAATAACCATCATTTTAGTTTTTGATTGGTTGATTTCCAGGTTGTTTACCGTCATATATTGTTGTAAGTTTGTAAGTTGGCGTTGCAATCCTATTGGGGTGTTGTCCAGAAGGATTAAGTCGTCAGCGTATAGGAGGCGACTGATCTGATCTCCTCCAAGTTTGGGGGGGAAGGCTCGAATCTCTTTTTCTGTGTCTTGGAAATCGCCTAGATAGGACCAAAACAGGGCCGGGGCCAGAGGGCAGCCCTGTTTAACCCCTCTGGCTGTTGTTATCTCTTCTGTTAACAGTCCTTGCTGGTTCAGGCGTACCCGCATAGAGGTGTTAGCATATAGGGCTTTAATAGGGTTGAGTATGTCTGGGGGAAATTTCAATCGAGCCAGTTTCTTCCATAGATTTTCCCTGTGTTACTTTCACACTAGTCATAAACAATTTTTCAGAGTCAAATTTGTGTTTATTTTTTCATAAACAATTTTTCAGAATCAAATTGTGTTTTATTTTCTCAACACGTGTTTCCCAATTGCCTGTAGCAATGGTTCTTCAGGAGAAAAAAAGAGAAAAGATATTGTTTCTATTTGTGTGATTGTTTTCGTATCATTTCCTTGTTCCAGTGTCCTTTTCCAGGAAATTGAAAATTTGATCAAATCACTTTTGGTAGACAAAAACCTGGATAGATAACCAATTATATTTTGCTTGTTATAATGTGCTTTCTTTTCAAAAATCGAATGAGGTTGGCCTTGATAAACCTTTCCTGTCCTCGGCTGCTTTCCTGCCTTGCGCATGTAGAGATGCCTAACTCTACCCATGATTGGTTGCCCGTGAATGCATTCTGAGCCAATGAAAGAAGACGATACTAGTCAGAATCATGTGCTTGACTAAATGCTTGTGCCTGTCAGTCATCTTGAGAGTGTAGCATTTTAAATTTTCTCTAATCTCTGAATCAAGTTTTCCATAACAGCAGAGAGTAATGCGAGAGTAATCTAAATTCCTCGCAAATACTATAACACTCCTTTCGCTCCTGGAATAGCTGCAATTTTCTCTCTACTGTAAGAGACAAATAGCAGACTTGCGATGTCATTAATGAGCTTCTGTATTGAAGGAGCCTGGTTAGAGGTTACCCTAACAGCATTTCACCTTTCATTAGAGCAGTTCTAGCTATTGTGGCACATGAACCCTTCTAGCAGAGCTGCCTTTTTGAATCCTTTTGAGATTTTAATATTCACCATCAACCAGCTAAATTACATTTGTCAATGCCAGGAATACATGTGGTACGAAAGAAGATTTATGGATCTCTTATTGAAACCAAGCATTGACTTAGGAGGGTTACAGGATAGCCAGTATGGACCAGTGGTGATAAATGCACACCTCATGGTTCCACCCCTTCTAAGACTGCCCAGAGTGAAATAAGGATTTGTTCGATATATATTCTTTTTTTATCTCTGCATGCCAGCAATGATCGGTTGTCAGCTTATTTCTGTGTTTTCCATTGAACCATGTAATTTCAGAATAGTGATTGCAGTAAACTGACAGGCACAAGCATTTAGTCAAGCACATGATTCTGCTACAAAATGGCCGCTGTGTTTGACATCAATAGGATAGTATGCTGTGCAGGCACACAGAAATGAATGATGGATTGAGTTTCTATGTAACTGGCGTTCGTGCCCGAACAGCCTTTGTGAGCAAGCACCAAGCAGTACGAAACACGTTGCTGTTCGTTTTTCCGGCTCCCTGAGGTTTTGAGTTTAAATAAAGGAATTACCAATTTGTTTTACTACCTACTATATATATATAGCTACACCCTAGCAGGTCTTTCTCTGTGTCTAATAGGGCAACTGGAGTTATTTGGTAGACGATCAGAGCTAAACTGTGATAAAACAAACAAACAAAACTGACAAAAAACACTATAACTACGTGAGAGCCCCCAACCAATTGAAATGAATCCACCCAGACATTACAGACAATTCCACTTTATTATCAACATTTAAGTCAGACACATTTGGAAATATGTACAGCTTTGACAATTTTAACCCAGTTTTCTGCATCGGAGATGTGTTGTGCAAACATTATAGCAAATTGCTCAGATTTTTCACTGGAAATACCATTTATCTGGATATCAACAGAGCAGTAATTGGGCGAAGGTTTATTTTTCAAGTAACATCCTATGTCTGGTTGTTCCACCCCTGGTGTGCAATAAAACAGCAGACACACACATCTATAGATGCAGGGTCCTTTCAGCTATGCCCCCCATTCCCTGGGCCTCATTACAACCCAGGCGGTAACCATGGCGCTAGTAGCGCCATGGTTGCCGCCGGTATTTTACCAACTCCGCCATAGTGAATGGTGGAATTACCGCTGCATTCCAAGGTTGGTGTGACGGTAATTCCCCATTGGCCCTTCCCCATTCCCATTTTTGCCCCCATAGGGCTCAATGGGAATGGGGAAGGCGGTAATTACGCTACCGCTAATTGCGGTACTGTAACTACCTCGAAAGTCCCTTTGCGGGTTCCTTCCTTAATGGCTGGTAAAACCAGCCGTTAAGGTCGGGACCCGCAAGGGGACCTTGTAATTAGGCAGTAAGGGTTTAACGGGGCCGACACCTTTTACAGCGCCGTTAACCCCTTACCTCCTGGGTCGTAATGAGGCCCCCTGACTACATTTTGGAGAGAGAGGAAAGCAAACTGCAGGAATTACTTAATCTCTATAACCTGAGTGCCAAATTCACCAGGATAAACAGCACAAACGCATGTTGCAGCTACCATAAGAATCTCTTGCCCACTGTGGGTCATATTGACAATGCTTACACTCTCATCGAATAAGTCACTTGACCAACTTTATTACACTGGGGGAGTACTCAAAAACAGAGGGATGAACAATGCAGAACCTCAGATGCTGGGATGGCCTGCACTGGGATGTAGAGTGCCCAGGGTTCAAGCCAGATAATGCAACTTTCTAATTGTGAATCCACAACCTACCTCACAAGTTCACACTGAGCCTCCTTACAAGTCTGTGGTGTAGCAACATGTGGCAGTAAAGTGGTGGTAATTTCAGTACTGCCACTTTACTGCCATATCAATGCACTGCATGTGAGGATTTGCCATCTGGCAGGTTGTGATAAAATTAAGTGGGTAATTCCATCATCTTCTGATTAGATTCCTCTTTCATGAGATCCAGGCCAAACGCATAGGGTGTATCTGTGTCCTGCTGCATCAGTGTCATGATTTGCAGCGCCTGCTATTCCAGTGGCACAGAACAGGTTCAGTAGGCACTGTTGCCAATGTGACAGCTGCAGTGACAGCCAAGTCCCTGCAATTCAGGGGCTGCATTTAAGATATGCACTCCTATACCAAACTATGATTATCATGGGTAGCCCATGCCGGTGACAGGATACACTCTAAAGATCAGATATGCCTAGGTTATGTCATGGTGCATGGAACTACTTATGATCATTGCAACCACATCCAATTTCACTTCTGTGAGCCAGAAAGTAATGTGTATTCTGGCCGGACAGGCTGATCCTCCCAAATGACAGGACACAGCCCTGAAAGGCCATGCCTCTTCTTTGATCTATTTGTGAGGGCAAGTACACCCTCTGCTAGTGACAGTCACACAACAGGCAGCTGACCTGGGCCAGGCATCAAAGGAGCACACCCATTCAAACGCAGATGCCTCAGACAAGGGTGCTGCATTTCTAAAGACCTTTGATCCTACTGAGAAGGGAAGGGGGTGGGGCTAGAGAAAACAGGAGGGCTCTGTACAGTGGAGGAAGACTTGACCATCTTGTTTCTCCCTGCCCCTCTCTCTCTCTCTCTCTCTCTCTCTCTCTCTCTGTCTCTCTCTCTGTCTCTCTCTCTGTCTCTCTCAGTCTCTCTCTCTTCTTCCTGTCCCTCCACTTCCTCTAGAGCAAAGCACTTCAGGTGTGCTGTCAGAAAGGCAACGTCCATACATTTCAAGAACAGCGACTTGACCACTAAGGGAGGCTAGCTTTAGCCCAATCCCCTGCACACATTAACCTTTAAAAGAAGGGGCCTCCCACCACTTCTGTGAATCATCTTTTGGACTTGTACCCTTAAAGAAGAATGTGTTGGCCTGTGATAGGAGAGAAGTCCTTTCTAAAGTCCTCTAGTTGTGAGGTGGAGGCAGGTGTTTGAAGGCAGAGGAGAGCTCTGTCCCCTAACCATCCCCAGGGACCATTGGGGATTAACTATGCTTCAGATCAAAACCTGCAACTCTGCCAGCGACACTTTTGCCCAGGTTCTCACCATGCTGCAGCACACCTCAAGGTATGTGCCTGCCTCCCCCATGATTTGGAGCTCAGACAATGGACTAATATTGGCCTTAGAGACCCTGGAGTGGGACCTATAGCTCCTGCAAACCAGAACAGCTAATATCCCTTTGTTGTCGATGTGGACCTGCCGCAAGCTGTGATTCAAGTGTGTTTAGAGTGAACCACCAGGACCCTTTGACGCTGTCTTTGGTGTTCATCATTCTCCACACAGCCATCTGCTTTTTGGACTCTGTTTTCTGCCTCACTGCACAAGCTGAAGCATGCTGTCGCCTCGGCTCAAACCAAAGAAGTACCACTGCCTTGCATTGCTTGAAGCACCGTTCGGCTCACCAGCTTCTTCATCGCCGCTCCTGTAAGTTGATCGACCCAAGCCTTGTGTCGCTGAGCAGTGACCTTTGTGTCTGCACATCGAATCAACTCGCCTGCTCATCCTGGAACTAGCTTGCAGCCTTCGAAACTTGACTGCGGAACCGAACCTGGCGACCGCCACATCCACACAGCTCGAGTAGATGCTTTGAAGTTGCAGCGACCTCCTGTTTGACCCTGACTTGACACCAGCTTGTCACTGGACTACCGCGATTGATGAATCCTCAAACCAAGAATAATCTGCGAAGCCTGGTTCGACGCTGTTGAAACACCAAGACATTTGCAAATGTATTGCTGACTGATAATTGCCTCCTGGTTCAGCTTTAGACCCTAAAGACATGATAGGTCACCTTAATCCCTTTTACAAAATCAAGGCATATCCTTATGAACATTGTGGTCTTTTAATTGCCTTTTCCCTATTGTCTTTTCCCCTTCTGTAATGGCTTGGCAGGCTTACAACTGATGGTCTTGAGGATTTCTCTGAGATGTGCCAGTGGTTATGATTTATTCAAAACCTTCCAACCATCAACCTTTGGCTTTACTTTAGTCACTCAAGTGAGAAGCGTATGCCTAGATGTGGGTCCCAAGCCTGCTAGGCCTACAGACCCAAGCTACTCCTGACTGATGACAGCCACCAAGGCCGAAACATCTCTGGGGATGCTTGTCGTCTTGTGGAGCAGGGATGTGACCAAGCAGTTTGGGCTGGACTGTCCAGTTTTGTGGTGGGACCAGGCCGGATTTGCATATGGTCTTTTCCCTTCTGTAATGGATTGGCAACTGAAAAACGGTGGTCTGGAGAGTTGCTCAGAGCTCTGCCTGTGGTTATGATTTATTCAAAACCTTCCAGCCATAAACCTTTTTTTTTTTTTTGCTTTAGTCACCCCGAGTGGGACAAGTAGGCCCAGCCGTGGGTCCCGAGCCAGTTGGTCTAGATACCCGAGATAATCCTCACTGATGACCCCCAACAAGGCTGATACATGTCTAGGGATGCTGTGGTCTCGTGCAGAAGGGATGTTACATAGCAGTTTGGGCTGGACTGGCCCTCTTGGGGTGGGATCAGGCCTGATTTGCATATGGTCTTTCCCCTTCTGCAATGGCTTGGCAGGCTGGAAAATGATGGTCTGGAGGATTGCCCAGAGCTGTGTCTTTGGTTATGATTTATTCACAACCGTGCAGCCATCAACTTTTGGTTTTGCTTTATTACCCAGAGTGCTGCATCTGTTCTATCCTTGCATATTCTGTGTTCCTTCTGCAGGGGTGGGTTTTTGCAGTGTTTCCTAGTTAGTGTTAATGTTCATGGTGCGTTTGATTAAAGTATATATTTTTATAGAACCCTCATTGGAAAATCCTTTATTTTCGACTGTTCTACTTTACTGTTTGGGTTGCTAGTGAACCACATTCACCACCCCCACCCCCTTGGAGAGTACAGCCTCTCCTCGGCCCAGGTTATTTCAAAAGGCGAAGGAGCTATATCACTTAACTGTGTCTGTTTTACCTTTATGCTTGTGGTGGCTCCTGCTTTGTTGAAGTATGAGGGCTGAGTAGGCGCTTTAGCCTCTAGTCATCCTTGTACTCCTGCGGGGCAGAAGTCAATTCGTCATACCGCCATGCTACAATTTTTGGAGGTAAGGTCGAGGATGTATCTTCACCAAAAAACTGGTAGTAAATCACTCACCTTAACATAAAACATCATTGCGTCAGAATTACTGCTGCGGAATTACCGCTCGTGATGATTCCAGGAAAATTCCCCATGGAGTCCTTTGGATTCCAAAAATGGGGACTAACACCTCCATACCATACTTGTAATACCGTATTAAATCCATGGGTTGAGTGGCATGAACGGTTATCGATTTTGGCAGTAAATAGGCTGTTTAACCGCCGATCTATGGCCAAAGTCGTAATGAGGCCATTGTCCTAGCTCTCATCAACATGCGAAATGCTAACTCTAGTGCAGGCTGCTCTTCCAAAATACAGGTCTGGAGGCAGGTTCCAAGAACTCTGTGGCACAGGGACTCCTCTTAGATCTAGCAAACTCATTTCTGTCACACAGGTCTGTCCATAATGGAGTCTAGCTTAACAAAATCGTTTCCTGCTGTCGGTATGACATAGCCCATAGTTATCTCCCTTAAGACAGGGTTCACATGTTGTATCCGAACATGCTGTGAGCTGTTGTGCATCAACAATGGAACATATAATGGAGGCTGATGATGGATGTGCGTTAGGTGAACCTTCTACGAGGGGCGGTTGAGACAGTTTAGGGGAACGGGCACAGGAGGGGAGTGGCACCAGTTTTGCTCCCTTTAGTATACTTAAATTTTAATTCTGATGTCAGCATCCACAAATGAAGACATTTCACACTTCTCATTGACCAGGTCTGACCAGGTCCGACACTCACACACAGCAATTTAACATCCCTACATCTGTTTGTTCCTAAAGAAGTAGTATTGATTTCATTGAAATATTTCTTAACTTACGCAATATAGATAAGCATCTGAAAATTACAAAAATGTCCACATGATATGTCATGTAGTTAAATTGATTGGATTAGATACTACTCAGCGGCATATACAAAATGGAGTGATATACTGTGGGACTAATCATGTGAATATTATCACCTAAGCCATTTAAATATGAATGTCACAATGTGATTATGGAAACACAATTGAAGCGGAAGGAGACATTTGGCCCTCAGTTTGCCTGTCCAGAATTAACGTGCCGGTAATTCCATTTACTGACATGTTTTTGGATCAGTAAACTACAAGCTGGTCAGTGGGGTGGACTGATTTACCTCCAGCCAAGAGTTGGATGTTAATCAGGCACGCCACCAGCAAAAAACATTACCAGGAACGGTGTTACCAGTGCCAGTAATACTGGCAAGTCCCCTATGGAGTCCAATAGGACTATATGGAATGAGAATGTGTATACCCTTACTTGCAGCAGTAATCTGCCAGTAATTCCAACAGTTCAAGCGCTGGTAACAGTATTACCGTTTTCTGGTATCCTGTCGTTATTATCACCAGGATACCGGCAAACTTAAAATGAGGGCCAATTTAGGTGTATTTATGTTTACAAGAGAAAGAAGCGATGCATCTGTGTCCTGATGAAGGCAGTGGGATTTTGGGTAGTTCGCTGCTGTGCTAAAATAGCTAGTAGACTCCAATTTAAAATGTTTTCTTTCAGCATCTGAGTTTTGGTACAGGTGGTATTGGAGTACATCTTGTAATTTAAGAATTAAGGGGTATGAATGAATTAGTAGGAAGGAGATGGACACAAATAACCTTTTGCAAAAATGTTTGTTTTTAGATTTATATTGAAACATATGCGGCTTGTGAATTGATTGAGATCTTATTGCATAATAACGAAAGCCATTATATTGTGCAAGAGAGATGTCTTTTGGTGAGCAGGACTACTTTATGGGGCATTGAGTCTGCAGCCTATCAGTGAGATTGGGTGCAGTTCAATGATTAACCCAATCTATGCCAAAACACTATACCAGGCTACCTAGCGCGCCCCAAGTTGGGAGGCATTAGGCGGGTCCAAGATGGTGCTCAATGCCAGGAGGAGGAGCCAAAATGGCAATTTGTTGGAGACAGCGTACACCCTTGCATTTGCCTTGGATTGATGCAGTCGAGCTGACCTTCTAAGGATAATATGTTCTTTGATCTACTAGGTGATCATACATTCTTTCTTCCTGTGACTTTGGGCAATAAACCATCATCTTTTCTGCTGAGTCCAACGCTCTTTCACTGTGGAAGGCCATTTCCACCCGATCAAGTAAGGTTAAACCACTGAATACAGCGAGGAAAGAGTATCTCGGGCTTCATTTTGGGGCACAGACATCTACTCAGTATAGATGGAGTGTACCATGTTCACATAATTTCAGTTGAAGCCCCACATCTACATAATAGGGGAAATCCCGGCACAATAGGAGGAGCTTCCGGCATCTAGTTCATTTGAAAGTTCAATACCACCAATCAAATGCAGTCAAGTATACTATGTGACCTCAGCCACTCATTCCAATCTAAGAATTTTGTAAGAACAAGACTTCCTTGGCGGTCATACATATATATGCATTTATTGGAGCACTAGCGTAAGTTGTGAACCAAGCTAAGCCGGTTCACACGGTTAGTGCTGCCATTCCGATACAGTTTTCAGATGGGAGGGTTTTAAGATTACTTTACAAGTAGCGCAAACTATAAATAATGTCCAAATAATTGTTTTCTATATATGGATCTATCTAGTGAGTTAAAGCGGAAAAGGACAACATGGCAAATCTAGTATATCGATGTTACCTCTCATTGTATTGGATCTTCTTCTCTTTTCACGCCTTGAAACACTTGTGTGTAGGCGCATTATGAATTCCATATAATATCAAGTGTAATACTTCTTGGACCTGTCATCCAGCCACCTCCAACTCTCCTCCATTTGACCAGGTAGGCTTTTAGAAATTCTGCTAGATTTTAGCGGTCATTGACCTTCCCACACTTCCCCACTTTCCAAACATGTCAAATCTCCTTGAATGACTGACCCCTTGGTGTTAATCTGCTGCAGTGCAGTTATGGGGACTTCTGGCAAATTCTAGAAGGACATTGTAGCCACACAGAAATATATGGATTTGCCATTGCTGTTTTTTTTTCATCTAAAACACGTCAAGTTTGTATACTCTCTTTAAAAGCCTTTTTGAGCGACTCTTGGTGGAAATGAGGAACTCATTTATACATTTCTGGTTTCAATATTAAATTGGAAGGCAGAGAGCCAATCAGGTGGCCTTGAACTTTACCAGGACACCAGCGGGACTCCCATGGGAAACCATCTTTTGTAAGCCCACACAAATCCCCCTTTCACCCGCTCCTGGAATCCCACAACCTTAACCCCTAGATATCACGCTCTGTCCTCCTACTCACCTCGGGAACGAAATAGTTAAGGGGCTCAGGGCAAACTCCCTTTACTATTTGCATGAATGATCATATTTGATTACAGATTTTCTTTAAGGAAATGTGTATATGTTGCACACACAGAGCCGATTGGCCAAAGAAAATTGATGTTAGCACCAAGAATTTTTCAAGGGGTGCTAATGGCATTAGTGGCTGGATTGACAGGTTTAGCAGGCCGATTATTACCCCAGCCCTTTGTGAAAGCAATTGCGTTGTTTGGGCCTATGTCCTCAAGCTAGTTACTGGCATGTTAAGCCCACTTCCCTCCCTTTAATTAATACCTGCATGTATTTGGTATTTGTCCATGTCATGCAATCTCCAAACAATCGAATAAAAACACTTCCAAGCATCCCAAAAAAACATTATATATTTTAAGTTAGCCCCTCCCCGCCCCCAGAGAGGGGGTCTCCCAGCCAATAATGAAGCTCGGAAGGTGGCGCCATCTTCCCTCTAGGGCAGGTGAACACTCACTGCCTCGTGCCCCCTACCAAGTCGCTGTTCTGCCCTTCCCCTCTGCGGCAAACGGAGAAGGGGCTACATTTATTTCCCTTCTCCCTATTTCCATGCCATCCATTTTGTTTCGTATGTTTTTGTAAGTTGAGAAAGGCAACATAGCTATTTCTCAAGTAAAAATAAAAGAAGCTATTAATACTTTGGAAAGCATGCCAGTGTCCTAATAGCAATAACGCCCTGCGTGTGCAGGCATTAGCAATCACGTAATGGATCCGCAGCCAACGGTAAGACCCTCCCTTCGCTTGGGTCTGGAACGTACCCACAGGGCATCACCAGACTGGTAAGGCTGCCCAAATTGGGTTTTAATGCTTAAATAATGCCCATCAGGAAACATTTTGCTTGAGTTAGATATTTTTGAAGAACAGTATTTTTCTAGAAAATAGCCCCTGACAGCGAGGAAACGCTGAGCGGCAGGAATAGTTGGAAATAATAAAAAAATTAAAAAGGGGAACATAAAACATTCTCCTTACTCCCCAGAAATATAGAAGCACTTAAAAAAGGGGTCAGGAATGAAAGCAAAAGCAGAATTAAATTGTACGTTTTCAAAAGAAATGATGATTGGAGAAAGAGAAAAAAAAAAAGAAATGAATGCGAAAGTAATGCATAAAATACAAAAAAAAAGAAATTATTCAGAAAGAAGAAATTCAAAAGTGACAAGATATTTTTAAAATAGTTCTCTGTAATAGGGAGCAGTCCATTTCTTGTTGTTTGGTTAATGATGTCTAAAGCATTTTACCATCAATATGTACCCATGGAATGACACTCAACTCAGTATGATTCACATTTTTGACATTGTTTCTAGTCTTCGGGGATAGGAAAGCAAAAGTTATTTGAAACTGAACAATGCATGTTGATTCATTTACGTCTTTTAGAATGGAATAAAGTTATGTCTTACTAAAAACTGTAGCCTCTGTCTTTCTGATTCTGGAGTGAATTCTCTGGACATTGGAATGACTTTTCCATTGCGAATTATAATGGCCCTGAAATGAGATAGTGAACGATGAGGTTATTGATGAAGCTGACGGGTGTCCTCCAAAACTCTGAAACATTACATCTTCAGCTGCTTAGCTTTAGTTTCATCTGTTTACGACACTATGCTTGGTTACAAAATTGTTCCACAAGTGCTGCTCAACTAGTGGTAGCAGGATACAACATAAACATAAAAGAAATACTGCAAGGTACCCTATACACAGGCCTGAGGTCAATCACCCCCAATGTTCAAGAATTATGAAAAAATACTGCATGGGAAAAATCTTAAAAAGAGTGTTCACAACTTTGTTGTGCAAGCGAAATGCCTGCTATATTAATGTTATGGTGTGCCTCTCTAGCTGAATGAATTAAAGATTTTCCCACAGAGCACTGTAATGAATGTACTGTTTGCCACCCAAGGTGATTGACAGTGCGATATGACCTCACAATGGTTATCATGGGTTGAGCACGGCTTAGCAGTAATATCTGTGAAAGACTGTGGCCCTCATTCCGAGTATGGTGGTAGTCATGGTGCCATTTGCGCCATGACTGCCTCCCATACTGGTACCGACTCCGGTTTGGTACAATGGGGACTTACCGGTCCATTCCGACCTTGGAGGGACCGGTAAATCCCCATTTACCAAACCATTCCCCATTCCCATTTGAGCCCCCATATAGCTCAATGGGAATGGGGAGGGCGGAAATAACGGGCCGGCGTATGCCAAGCCCATTATTTGCGCCAAGGTCCCTTAACGGGTCCCATCCTTAACACCTGGTCAGACCAGGCATTAAGGAAGGGACCCGCTAAGGGACCTCGTAGTAGGGCGGTAAGGCATTACCGGCACCGGTATCCTTACCGGTGCCCGGTATCCCTTACCGCCCTACTCGGAATGAGGGCCTAACTCTGATTTGTTGGTGGAGTATTATTGCATCACTTTAGAAAGCAAGTAATTATTGTCAGTTTACACCCTCTTTTTCAGTTATCTGACTGGCCAACAATAAATACAGACCTAATTATATATTTCAATATATCCTTTAAATCTCCTGCAGCGGGCCACGTAGGGTGTAAAAGGGGGTGAAACCAAATTAGTCAGGCATTTAAGAAGGTCCCCAGTGATTTTGATGCCTAGGTACAGCCCGCTCTAGTCCACTTAATGTCTATTACTATGAGTGAGACATTGTTTGCGCTCTGATCACAATGCCATTGTATTAGGGCTGGGCAAATTGTTAAATTCCGTTCTGCCAGCTGCTGAAGATTTTGATTCGTTTTGCCGCAATCTTTGGCCCCCCCACGTGCCATGGCACGAAACCTGCGCAAATCAAAAGGACCCATGAAAAGTTTCTCGTACCTCTGTGTGAGCCTAGCACGGATCGAAAAGTGCATACTTTTCCTGTGTCCCTGAAACGGAGCCAATGCGAAGGATCTCATGTCGATACATGAAACTAGCTCGGATCGGGGAACACCACGCAAAGTTTCTTGTGCCACTGCACAAAACTACCATGCATCTAAGAAGAGCTGCACAAAGTTTCTCGTGTCACTGCGCAAAACTAGTACAGATCGAATTACGACCCACACAAACTTTCTCGAGTCGCTACGTGAACCTATCACGAATTGTACAACTGTGCAAAGTTTCTTGTGGCAATGCACAAAACTAGCAAGGTTAAAAAAACCTGTGCAAAGTTTCTTGTGTTGCTGCACAAATCTACCACAGGAACGAAACACCACGCTCTGTGCGAAAATGCATAAGAAATGTGTGAACTTTGAGTGACGGCGGAACCGTAATACCAATTTCATGGAACAAGCAGTAGCAGGTTCCAATACGAAATCTGAAATTTTCACTTCGCCGACGGAAATTTGTCTCCCCTTTATCAGTACATGAGCAAGATTCACACATAAAAAAACCCGATAAAACGGCCTCCAGGTAAAATGAAAGGGACCTCACCAGAAACGGCTGGTCCGCTTTTCAAGTTCCATGATGTCCAGGAACAGAGACAATGGAGTGGCCAGAAGCCTCTGATGGCACCATAGATAGTGGGAAGTAAATATGCTAGGCGTAGAGAGATTTTTTTTCGACTCGGTCAGAACACACAGAAACACCAGTGGGTATTACATTGGTTGGCCTCCAGCACCCAGTTCTCATATAGACGTGTAGCCAACATTGGTGGACTTCTCTGCCTGTCAGAGGTGTTGCTATAGCCCAGGGTCTCTTGATTGTAGCCCCAGATAGAAGCTCAGGTTCTACAACCAAAAGGCTAGCTAGCCCCGAGTCCTGAGAGTTCCAACATTAGCACAGCCCCAGATTTTTTCCAGACCTAGCAACACCCCTGCTGCCTGTTAAAGATCCTGAAGCAAGAATTACCCATGTTGAGCTACAGCCAAATGAGGGCTGTTAACAAGGGTACAGGGACTTTAACACCCTGAGTGGACGGCATATGTTGGCTATTAGTCTCTTAGCACCCAGGCTGACGAGCACATGTTCTGCATACTGGTCCAAAGTATTCATCAAGAGAATATGTTATCAGATTATGAACAGTGAACAATGGCTGTGGCAAACACATAAACAGAGAGTCCAGGATGGCACAGGGCTATTCCAATTCAGAGATGCATGTATTCAGCAGATGAATAAACATGATAGTGGTGGGGGGGCAGCACTGTAAAAAGAAGAGTCAGATGAGAAGGAGAAGCACCAAGTGGTGAGGAGGCCATTCCAAGAAAGCTACATCACTAGCACGTGTGCACCAATGTACCGGGGGTAGGACAGGACACGGAGAGCCAAAGAGTTACACCACACCAACAGGCTGCAAGGAACTGCACTGCAATACCAAAAATACATGCCAGCGGTCTGAGAAACCCGATCAGTTGCAGTGCGCTTCCTGTGTGACAACAAATGTCACATGCGTGTATGTATCACATGGTGATGCAATATTCAACTAGGGTGGAAAATCGGGTATAGAAAAAGGAGAGGTAGGAGCAAACCTGAAACAATATATTCAAAATTACAATAAAGAAAGGGGGCTCCCAATGTCATAAAGGTTTGGTTAATCCATTGACTAGACAGCTCGGGATATATCACACATTATATACAATCCAAACAAAAGCAAGTAAAAGTTCATGGAGAATTCAACCAGACTTCATTGTTATTATCATAAAAGCATAATATTTTTAATATATAAAGATTTCTTTAAAAACAGTATCATAAAATCGCAAAAAGTGACAAGTGCTTCCAAAAGGTGCTTACTGGCAGTCACCAAGATAGTACCTTTATGTGCAAAATACTTGATCAATTTGTATCATACTCAAAAGTACCTCGATACAATCTTCCTGATGCAAATATATAAATACAGAAAGTTTCTTGATTATTAGCAACCTGACAATTGAAAGACAGAACCACACACAATACAACGTTCATAAAGAGCGCTTAGGTTACATCTGACTCTTTTCATGATGCTTTGGCAAACAAATACCTAAAATGCACCCTACATGGGTTTCAGTCCCACTCTTGATGCTTAATTTTAGTGTTGTTGGTTACCCTACATGTTTCATTCCTATAGTCCTTTGAATTAGTGTTAGGAACTTCTTCAGGGGTATGAAATGTCAAACCATCAAACCCCCAAGGATCCGACGTGAGGTGGTTTCTAAATTCAACTTGTGATGATTGAACAGTTATTTCCCTGTGAAATCTTGAATATCACTTCCCAGAGAGCAGTTATTTAGTATATATCCACAGTCACTTGTCTCATATATAATTAAGAGAGTCCAGACCAAACCGTCTCTTAGTGTCGGTAATCCTTCCTGCTGGGCTGTATGGATTCTTAGTCGCGCAGCCTCGTTAATCCTCAGTGGGTGTCATGGACTGCTGAACTGCAGTATACGCCCATTATCCATTGGCCGGGCTCATGTGTCGGTGGGCTCGAAGTGGCTCCTTATGTCCTTGATGACTAGTCTGTGTGTAGCAATAGGTCGGGCAGCCTGCTTCTGAGATCTCCTCAGTGCTCTGTAGATGCATCACTAGGATTCTCTCCTGCCTAGTAGTCGTGGACAGATGGGAAGTGTGTTGCACAATCAGTTACATTCACTAAATATAATCTCCAGCCCCCAACCAACTCTGAAATGTTCTCCCCCCTGATAGTTGCTGACAACAAATATCACCAGTGTGTATGTCATACAACATTGTCAGATTGTCACTGACACGGGGATTCCCTACGCCCTAATAGTCACACAAAGATAGTACACTCTGTTACAGCTACTGTATAGCAACCTCCTGCCTTTCTCCAACAAACGTATGATCAAGCGATACTGTTTAAATGTGAGCGTCGACAGCCCCGGGGCCCGACTGACTCACTGAGAATACCATCAAGCACAACCCGGAGGCCTGGGCAGACTTTTGTACGACTTTATTTGAAAGAATAACAACCAAATGTGCCACCACTACATCGTGGAAAAGCGCAATTATCGTCTATTTCTTCAAAAAGGGCAATCCGAAAGACTGTAGGCCCATTGCCATTCTTGATGTCTTAGGCAAGATCTACGCGACTCAACTACAACAAATGTTGTTTAAGTGGTCAATCGAAAGTAAGCACGTGGATCCTAGACAAGCTGGCTTTGTGAGAGGTGTAGGATGTGGCCTCATATTTTACTTTTGAACTTGTTCAAGATGGCATCCATTAGAAGCAACAGTAAAGTCTATCTAGCAGTGATAGACTTTTCTCACGCCTTTGATAGTGTTCACCGTGGAATCCTGTGGAAAAAATTAAGTACTTGGAACTGTCCTCCAAGCCTTATTGAGGCCATCGGGGAACTTCACACTAATACCAACATCAAAATCAGGCTGGACCGCAGTGGGATTTTATCTGCGGCAATAAACACCTTTAAAGGTGTGAAACAAGGTTGCCCTTTGGCAGCCATTATTTTCAATCTTTTCCTATCAAATATCGGTGAAACACTTGGTGATGTTCCTACTTTTCCTCCCAGGATTCACGGGTCACACGTTAGCAGGCTTATCTATGCCGACGACTTAATACTCTTGGACATGACGCCCATTGGGCTACAACGCAAACCTGATGCTCTCTAAACATACTTGTCAAACAACAGACTGCACATTAACAAACAGAAGTGTGAAATACTGACCCTTCAAAATTTGATGTCGAAAAAAACAAGCTCAGGAAAAATGTGTGGCATCTTGAAAAATCAAGCCTGAAGACCACCTCCAATATAAAATATTTGGGCATGCAGATAAGCTCTAACATAAATGATGCACCTTGGGCAGAAACAACGAAAATCAAATGCCGACAATTGGCATGTCAAGCCTCAGTCATTAACAAAAAATTCGGTAAATGTTCCTTAAGGCCAACGGTAGCCTTTTATCTTCAAAAAGTGGTTACGGCCCTAATCTATGGTGCGGAAAGTGCCAAAGTGCCTTTGGATGCTCATACGAACTGTACAACACACTGGAAAATATTTTTTGGGTAAGAGTATTACAACTACCCAAAGGATCCCCAACTTTGTGTATAAGGTATGAACTGGTCTTAATGTCAATCCATGCCAGAGTGTGGTGGAATTTACTAAATCTTTTCAGAAAAAACATAGCACTTACTCCTGTGCCACAGTTCAAAATACTACACAACCCAGATAAAGAGAGCGAGTACACAGTTTTTTCCATGTGGGGCAAGCAATGCCTTGAAGTTCTGAAGGAGAACGATATCCTTGTTTCAACACTATTGGACAATCCTGAGTTAGCCCAAAAAAAATTATGGAGATCAGATTGGCGACTAACATGGGAACTAAGTCAAAGATCCCGACTACTGAGTGAAGTCCCAAATGAAGTAAGGGCCTATGGCAAACTGCAATCTTACCTAATGCAATTCCCTGATCAAAAATCAAGATCCTTATATATGCAGTTCAGACTTCACCTTCTGGCCCCCAAAGAACGTACACAGACCTGGGCACAAAACTCTGACGATAATCTGACTTGTCGTTTTTGTGAATTAAGTGCTGAGACACTTAAGCACTTAACTTTATTCTGCCCAAAACTTCGCAATCTACAAACGCGGACCCTTGGCTCAACCATCTATAAACACCAAACATACAGTGCTGATGATTGGGTCAAATCGAAAACTAATGTTTGGCCTCTTAATCTTTCTCAAAGAACTAAAAGATTGTCTTGTGGCATGAAATCTGCGCTTGGATTATGTGCTTGGGTAAACATATCGATATAACTAGGGATCTTGGGGCCGAACTGAAACTGACTGCATGAGTTTCTTTTATGCTGTAACAAATGAAATAGCTTGTGAGATATGAGTGTTTTTGTCTTTTTTGTTGTTTTAAAGGTTTGTATAAACCAATAAAAATAAAAATAAATAAATAAATAAAAAAATGTTTTTTTCTCTCTCTCTCTCTCAACTACTCTAATTTCACTCAAAGGAAACATTCCTCCATTATTGACCTAATCTAGCCAAGCCACAATCAACCTCCTGCCTCTGTCTACAGGACTGACCATGAACCACCAGGCATGCCTCATATAAACTATGAGGCTTAACTCACCCTAACACCCCACTCGAACTCCAAATGAAGTGCCTTGATGCCTTTCTAGTCTTGTCCGCGCTTTATCAAGTTCAAATACAATACAATACAAGGTAAATTTAAAGGTCGAAGGGGCTGCCAAATGATATGAATGATAAGCATGGTTAAATATGATAAATTCATAAGTGACTATAACATATTTCATTTTGGTCTGATGCTGTCTGGGAACATGGATGTACAAGACAGTCTGGTTCTATGTGATGTGGTCACGGGGACAATCCCGTAGCCGGAAATACTGTTTTCTTTGTTGCACTTTGCAATGCAATTATATGCAGGGGACCCCCCCCCCCCGCAACCCTCCATACTCCCCTTATACCTAATGATTACCTTAACCCACCCTCCACATATAATTGCTTTCAAAAGTGCAATCCCCTCCGCCCCCCAGTCTTTTCGGCCTCTGGACTAGTGTCCACTGGCCGGTGTGTCAGATGCAATTTGTTCCTTTTAATAGCTGAGATCAGATTTACCCTCAAAAAGGGGAATAGTATTTGAAATGAGGGCCTGTTTTAAGTAGTCATTTTACTTCTTGACTAGATGATCTACATTGGGATATCAACCGGTCCTGGTGCCAAAGGAACTGAACGCACTGGCTATGAAATTGCCTGAATTGGGACTTTTTAAACAGCAGCAGTGGTTATGCAGCATTAGATTTTAAGATCATTTGGCCTGTAGCCTAGCAAGCTCTCACCAAAAAGCTAAAAGCTCTCTTAACCCTGTAACTGCCCTTAAGACGCGTACAGTTGTCCTGATTTCCTTATAGCCCCATCAGTCTGGCTAAGATGTGAGCTGTCCTTCTCTTTGGGAAGTTCTCGTAGGCCCTCCTGACTTGGGGTCAATCATTAGCACTGTTGTAAAGTCCCAAACATGATGAAGCAGGTCATCGAATGAGCCCTAACATAGATTTGTCATCCTTGCAGAGTTCGAATAAGTCAGGGAAAATGTGATATACACGATACTGGCAACTGATTTGACAAAGCGCAAGTATGACAAAGAAGTCTGTTGGCTTTAACACAGGCTGCTTTTCTTTGCCATTTGTCTCCACGGTGGTAGTGCGGAGGCCAGCCTTGGCGTATACATGGCGTGCTAAACCTCAATTTTAGAAAAAGCTATGTTCATCGACTTCTACATGGTCCCTATTTCCATTGAATAGCCAGGATCAGACAAAGACCAGGGAGTGAGCAAAATGGCCAGAGAGTGAGCACAATGACCAGGGAGTAAGCACAAAGACCAGAGAGTGAGCACAGTGACCATAGAGTGAGCACAGTGACCAGATCTTGGGCACAGTGACCATAGAGTGAGCACAATTGTACGTCTAGAAATTACCCTACCAAAGCATAGATGGTATATTATGTTGGCCGAAAACCAATTGCATCACATGCCCTACATCACCAATACAGAATCGTCAGGTAACCATAGAGCGTCCATTTTGTCTCTAGATCTGCCAATTGCTTTCCTTGCCTTTCTGTTCAAACACTTTGCAAAATGTATTTCAATTCATTCTGCTTTAACTGGAAGCAAGGTCACCGATTACATGTTGAGAGACCGGCACAGACATAGATGCCAAGCAGTACAGAAATACATTGTTTTCCTCCCTCACAAGTCCTTGAAGGCGAGCAGAGAGGCATTTAATCACCAAGCCAGGTGCCAGCCGGTCTTGCTGAAACTGCAGAAACAGGCCATTAAAGGCATGAATTATACTTTTCCTTTTGGGCGCATCTTATTTCAGGCTGACGCCTAGTTCACGAATAGAAACTAGACAATAGCATGCTTTGGAATGTGTCTCTTCGACAAACACAGTTTGCTCGCTAAACAAGTGCTTTATGTTCTCCATAACAAAGAAACATATCTGCTTCCTGCAAATTGCAACTGTTGCTAAACCAAGTAATATGGATTAAGAAATACTGTGTCATATTTGTCATAATTGTCAAACACCAAAGCCTAGCTCAAGAAGATACATTATGGGCGGTTTTTGATGTGTCACAAACAGACTGTACGATCGTCTTTTTGTATATATGATACTGTTGTAGAATGCTCGTTCTCTTGCATCTCACGAGGTCTGGGTGACACACGTTGCGAGACGTGAGACCCGGTCAGCCGACTGAGAATATTTGCTTTGTAATAAACCCTAGATTTTGGGAATTGAACCTTGTGTCTGCCGTATCAGTTAGTGTATGGTGATTGTGCCTAGTTTCCAGGCGCGAGGGTCTTCAGGGCCTAGCACAATGACCAGCGCGCGAGCACAAAGACCAGAAAGTGAGCAGAAGGACCAGAGAGTGAGCAAAATGACCAGCGCGTGAGCACAAAGACCAAAGAGTGAGCAAAATGACCAGCGCGTGAGCACAAAGACCAGAAAGTGAGCAGAAAGACCAGAGAGTGAGCACAATGACCAGAGAGTGAGAACAAATTCCAGAGAGTGAACACAAAGACCAGCGAGTGAGCACAAAGACCAGAGAGTGAGCACAAAGACCAGAGAGTGAGCACAAAGACCAGAGAGTGAGCACAAAGACCAGAGAGTGAGCACAATGACCAGAAAGTGAGCACAAAGACCAAACAGTGAGCACAATGACCAGAGAGTGAGCACAATGACTAGCAAGTGAGCACAAAGACCAGAGAGTGAACACAAAGACCAGCAAGTGAGCACAAAGACCAGAGAGTGAGCACAATCACCACAGAGTGAGCACAATGATCAGAGAGTGAGTACAAAGACCAGCGAGTGAGCACAAAGACCAGAGAGTGAGCACAATGACCAGAGAGTGGGCACAAAGACCAGAGAGTGAGCACAATGGCCAGAGAGTGAGCACAATGGCCAGAGAGTGAGCACAAAGACAAGAGAGTGAGCACACAGACCAGAGAGTGAGCACAAAGACCAGAGAGTGAGCACAAAGACCAGAGAGTGGGCACACAGACCAGAGAGTGAGCACAAAGACCAGAGAGTGGGCACACAGACCAGTGAGAGAGCACAAAGACCAGAAAGTGAGCACAGAGACCAGAGAGTGATCACAAAGACCAGAGTGAGCACAAAGACCAGAGTGAGCACAAAGCCCAGAGAGTGAGCACAATGACTAGAGAGTGAGCCCAATAACCAGAGAGTGAGCACAAAGACCATAGAGTGAGCACAAAGACCAGAGAGTGAGCACATTGGCCAGAGAGTGAGCGCAGTAACCAGAGAGTGAGCACAAAGACCATAGAGTGAGCACACAGACCAGAGAGTGAGCACAAAGACCAGAGAGTGAGCATAAAGACCAGAGAGTGAACGCAAAGAGCAGAGAGTGGGTACACAGACCAGAGAGTGGGCACACAGCCCGGAGAGTGAGCACAGAGACCAGAGAGTGAGCACAGAGACCAGAGAGTGATCACAAAGACCAGAGTGAGCACAAAGACCAGAGTGAGCACAAAGCCCAGAGAGTGAGCACAATGACTAGAGAGTGAGCCCAATAACCAGAGAGTGAGCACAAAGACCATAGAGTGAGCACAAAGACCAGAGAGTGAGCACATTGGCCAGAGAGTGAGCGCAGTAACTAGAGAGTGAGCGCAATAACGAGAGAGTGAGCACAATGGCCGGAGAGTGTGCACAATGGCCGGAGAGTGAGCACAATGGCCGGAGAGTGAGCACAATGGCCGGAGAGTGAGCACAATGGCCGGAGAGTGAGCACAATGGCCGGAGAGAGAGCACATGACCAGAGAGTGAGCACAAAGAACAGAGAGTGAGCACAAAGACCAGAGAGTCAGTACAAAGACTAGACAGTGAGCACAATGGCCACAGAGTGAGCACAAAGATCAAAGAATGAGCACAATAACTATAGAGTGAGCACAATTACCAGAGAGTGAGCACAAAGACCAGAGAGTGAGCACAAAGACCAGAGAGTGAGCACAATCACCACAGAGTGAGCACAATGATCAGAGAGTGAGTACAAAGACCAGCGAGTGAGCACAAAGACCAGAGAGCGAGCACAATGACCAGAGAGTGGACACAAAGACCAGAGAGTGAGCACAATGGCCAGAGAGTGAGCACAATGGCCAGAGAGTGAGCACAAAGACAAGAGAGTGAGCACACAGACCAGAGAGTGAGCACAAAGACCAGAGAGTGAGCACAAAGACAGAGAGTGGGCACAAAGACCAGAGAGTGGGCACACAGACCAGTGAGTGAGCACAAAGACCAGAAAGTGAGACAATGACCAGACAGTGAGCATAAAGACCAGAGAGTGAACGCAAAGAGCAGAGAGTGGGTACACAGACCAGAGAGTGGGCACACAGCCCGGAGAGTGAGCACAGAGACCAGAGAGTGAGCACAGAGACCAGAGAGTGATCACAAAGACCAGAGTGAGCACAAAGACCAGAGTGAGCACAAAGCCCAGAGAGTGAGCACAATGACTAGAGAGTGAGCCCAATAACCAGAGAGTGAGCACAAAGACCAGAGAGTGAGCACATTGGCCAGAGAGTGAGCGCAGTAACTAGAGAGTGAGCGCAATAACGAGAGAGTGAGCACAATGGCCGGAGAGTGAGCACAATGGCCGGAGAGTGAGCACAATGGCCGGAGAGTGAGCACAATGGCCGGAGAGTGAGCACAATGGCCGGAGAGAGAGCACATGACCAGAGAGTGAGCACAAAGACCAGAAAGTGAACACAAAGACCAGAGAGTCATTACAAAGACTAGACAGTGAGCACAATGACCACAGAGTGAGCACAATGATCAAAGAATGAGCACAATAACTATAGAGTGAGCACAATTACCAGAGAGTGAGCACAAAGACCAGAGAGTGAGCACAAAGACCAGAGAGTGAGCACAAAGACCACAGAATGAGCAAACAGACCAGAGAGTGAGCACAAAGACCAGAGAGTGAGCACAATGACCAGAGAGCAGGCACACATGACAGAAAGTGAGAACAAAGACCAGACAATGAACACACAGACAAGAGAGTGATCACAAAGACCACAGAGTGAGCACAATGATCATAGAATGAGCACAATAACCATAGATTGGGTACAATGACCAGAGAGTGAGCACAAAGACCAGAGAGTGAGCACAATTACCAGAAAGTGAGCACAATGACCAGAAAGTGAGCACAATGACCAGAAAGTGAGAACACAGATCCGAGAGTGAGCACACAGAACAGAGAATGAGCACAATGACCAGAAAGTGAGCACTAAAACCAGAGAGTGACCACAATAACCAGAGAGTGAGCAGACAGACCAGAGAGGGAGAACAAAGACCAGATAGTGAGCACAATGACCGGAGAGTAAGCAAAATGACGAGGGAGTGAGAACAATTGCCAGAGACTGAGCACCATGACCAGAGACTGAGCACCATCACCAGAAACTGAGCACAAAGACCAGTGAGTGAGCACAAAGACCAGAGGGGGAGCACACAGGCCAGAGGGAGAGCACAAAGGCCAGAGAGTGAGCACAATGACCAGATAATGAGCACACAGACCAGAGAGTGAGCACACAGACCAGAGAGTGAGCACACAGACCAGCGAGTGAGCACAAAGACCAGACAGTGAGCACAAAGTCCAGAGAGTGAGCACAAAGTCCAGAGAGTGAGCACATAGACCAGAGAGTGAGCACATAGACCAGAGAATGAGCACAATGACCAGAGAGTGAGCACACAGACCAGAGAGTGAGCACAAGGACCAGAGAGTGAGCACACAGACCAGAGAGTGAGCACAAACATCATAGAGGGAGCACAATGACCAGAGAGTGAGTACAAAGACCAGAGATTGTGCACAAAGACCAGAGAGTGGGCACACAGACCAGAGAGTGAGAACAATGTCAAGAGAGTGCGCTCAATGACAAGAGAGTGAGCACAAAGACCAGAGAATGAGCAGACAGACCAGAGAGTGAGCACAGTGACCAGAGAGTGAATACAATGATCAGAGAGTGAGCACAAAGACCAGAGAGTGAGTGCAATGACCAGAGAGTGAGCACAAAGACCAGAGAGTGAGCACAATTACCAGAAAGTGAGCACAATGACCAGAATGTGAGAACACAGATCAGAGAGTGAGCACAAAAACCAGAGAGTGAGCACAAAGACCAGAGAGTGAGCACAAAGACAAGGGGGTGAGCACAATGACCATAGAGTGAGCACACAGAACAGGGAGTGAGCACACAGACCAGAGAGTGAGCACAAAGACCAGAGAGTGAGCACAAAGACCAGCGAGTGAGCACAAAGACCAGAGAGTGAGCCCAAAGACCAGAGAGTGAGCACAAAGACCAGAGAGTGAGCACAAAGACCAGAGAGTGAGCACACAGACCAGAGAGTGAGCACACAGACCAGAGAGTGAGCAAAATGAGCAGAGTGTGAGCACAAGGACCGGAGAGTGAGCACAAGGACCAGAGAGTGAGCACAAGGACCAGAGAGTGAGCACACAGACCAGAGAGTGAGCAAAATGACCAGAGAGTGAGCACAAAGACCGGAGAGTTCGCACAAACACCAGAGAGTGAGCACAAAGACCAGAGAATGAGCACACAGCCCAGAGAGTGGGCACACAGACCAGCGAGTGAGCACAAAGACCAGAAAGTGAGCACAATGACCAGACAGTGAGCATAAAGACCAGAGAGTGAGCACAAAGACCAGAGAGTGAGCGCAGTAACTAGAGAGTGAGCGCAATAACCAGAGAGTGAGCACAATGGCCGGAGAGTGAGCACAATGGCCGGAGAGTGAGCACAATGGCCGGAGAGAGAGCACATGACCAGAGTGTGAGCACAAAGACCAGAGAGTCAGTACAAAGACTAGACAGTGAGCACAATGACCACAGAGTGAGCACAATGATCAAAGAATGAGCACAATAACCATAGAGTGAGCACAATTACCAGAGAGTGAGCACAAAGACCAGAAAGTGAGCACAAAGACCAGAGAATGAGCAAACAGACCAGAGAGTGAGCACAAAGACCAGAGAGTGAGCACAATGACCAGAGAGCAGGCACACATGACAGAAAGTGAGAACAAAGACCAGACAATGAACACACAGACAAGAGAGTGATCACAAAGACCACAGAGTGAGCACAATGATCATAGAATGAGCACAATAACCATAGATTGGGTACAATGACCACAGAGTGAGCACAATTACCAGAAAGTGAGCACAATGACCAGAAAGTGAGCACAATGACCAGAAAGTGAGCACAATGACCAGAAAGTGAGAACACAGATCCGAGAGTGAGCACACAGAACAGAGAATGAGCACAATGACCAGAAAGTGAGCACTAAAACCAGAGAGTGACCACAATAACCAGAGCGTGAGCAGACAGACCAGGGAGTGAGAACAATTGCCAGAGACTGAGCACCATGACCAGAGACTGAGCACCATCACCAGAAACTGAGCACAAAGACCGGTGAGTGAGCACAAAGACCAGAGGAGGAGCACAAAGGCCAGAGAGTGAGCACAAAGACCAGAGAGTGAGCACAAAGACCAGAGAGTGAGCACAAAGACCAGAGAGTGAGCACACAGACCAGATAATGAGCATACAGACCAGAGAGTGAGCACACAGACCAGAGCGTGAGCACACAGACCAGAGAGTGAGCACACAGACCAGAGAGTGAGCACACAGACCAGAGAGTGAGCACAAAGACCAGAGAGTGAGCACAAAGTCCAGAGAGTGAGCACAATGAGCAGAGAGTGGGCACAATGACCAGAGAGTGAGCACACAGACCAGAGAGTGAGCACACAGACCAGAGAGTGAGCACACAGACCAGAGAGTGAGCACAGTGACCAGAGAGTGAGCACAAAGACCAGAGAGTGAGCACAAAGACCAGAGAGTGGGCACAAACATCATAGAGGGAGCACAATGACCAGAGAGCGAGTACAAAGATCAGAGATTGTGCACAAAGACCAGAGAGTGGGCACACAGACCAGAGAGTGAGAACAATGTCAAGAGAGTGCGCTCAATGACCAGAGAGTGAGCACAAAGACCAGAGAATGAGCAGAAAGACCAGAGAGTGAGCACAATGACCAGAGAGTGAATACAATGATCAGAGAGTGAGCACAAAGACCAGAGAGTGAGTGCAATGACCAGAGAGTGAGCACAAAGACCAGAGAGTGAGCACAAAGACCAGAGAGTGAGCACAATTACCAGAATGTGAGAACACAGATCAGAGAGTGAGCACAAAAACCAGAGAGTGAACACAAAGACCAGAGAGTGAGCACACAGAACAGGGAGTGAGCACACAGACCAGAGAGTGAGCACAAAGACCAGAGAGTGAGCACAAAGACCAGAGAGTGAGCACAAAGACCAGAGAGTGAGCACACAGACCAGAGAGTGAGCACAAGGACCAGAGAGTGAGCACACAGACCAGAGAGTGAGCAAAATTACCAGAGAGTGAGCACAACGACTGGAGAGTGCGCACAAACACCAGAGAGTGAGCACAAAGACCAGAGAGTGAGCACACAGACCAGAGAGTGAGCACAAGGACCAGAGAGTGAGCACACAGACCAGAGAGTGAGCAAAATTACCAGAGAGTGAGCACAACGAACAGAGAGTGCGCACAAACACCAGAGAGTGAGCACAAAGACCAGAGAATGAGCACACAACCCAGAGAGTGAGCACTATGACCAGAGCGGGCACACAGACCAGAGAGTGAGCACAAAGACCAGAGAGTGGGCTCAATGACCAGAGAGTGAGCGAAAAGACCAGAGAGTGAGCACAAAGACCAGAGAGTGAGCACACAGACCAGAGAGTGAGCACAAGGACCAGAGAGTGAGCACACAGACCAGAGAGTGAGCAAAATTACCAGAGAGTGAGCACAACGACTGGAGAGTGCGCACAAACACCAGAGAGTGAGCACAAAGACCAGAGAGTGAGCACACAGACCAGAGAGTGAGCACAAGGACCAGAGAGTGAGCACACAGACCAGAGAGTGAGCAAAATTACCAGAGAGTGAGCACAACGACCGGAGAGTGCGCACAAACACCAGAGAGTGAGCACAAAGACCAGAGAATGAGCACACAACCCAGAGAGTGAGCACTATGACCAGAGCGGGCACACAGACCAGAGAGTGAGCACAAAGACCAGAGAGTGGGCTCAATGACCAGAGAGTGAGCACAAACACCAGATAGTGAGCACAAACACCAGAGAATGAGCACACAGACAGAGAGTGAACATAATGACCAGAGAGTGAGCACACAGACCAGAGAGTGAGTACAATGACCAGGGAGTGAGCACAAAGACCAGAGAGTGAGCACAATTACCAGAAAGTGAGCATAATGCCCAGAAAGGGAGCAGAACGACCAGAGAGTGGGTAGAAAGACCAGAGAGTGAGCAGAAAGACCAGAGAGTGAGCAGAAAGACCAGAGAGTGAGCAGAAAGACCAGAATGAGCACACAGATCAGAGAATGAGCACAATGACCAGAGAGTGGGCACACAGACCAGAGAGTGAGAACAATTTCAAGAGAGTGCGCTTAATGACCAGAGAGTGAGCACAAACACCAGAAAGTGGGCACAATGCCCAGAAAGTGAGCAGAAAGACCAGAGAGTGAGTAGAAAAACGAGAGAGTGAGCAGAAAGACCAGAATGAGCACAAAGATCAGAGAATGAGCACAATGTCCAGAGAATGAGACAATGACCAGAAAGTGAGCACCTAGACCAGAGAGTGAGCAAAATGACATAGAGTGAGCATGACCAGAGAGAGAGAGCACACAGACCATAGAGTGAGCACAGAGACCAGAGAGTGAGAACAAAGCCCAGAGGGTGAGCATAGTGACCACAGAGTGAGCACAATGAGCAGAGAGTAAGCACAATGACCATGGAGTGAGCACAATTGCCAGAGACTGAGCACCATGACCAGAGACTGAGCACAATGACCAGAGACTGAGCACAAAGACCAGTGAGTGAGCACAAAGACCAGAGGGAGAGCACAAAGGCCAGAGAGTAAGCACAAGGACCAGAGAGTGAGCACAAAGACCAGAGAGTGAGCACAATGATCAGAGCTTGAGCACAATGACCAGAGAGTGAGCACACAGACCAGAGAGTGAGCACACAGACCAGAGAGTGAGCACAAAGACCAGAGATGAGCGCACACACTAGAGAGTGAGCACAAAGACTAAAGCGGGAGCGCAAAGACCAGAGAGTGAGCACAATGACCAGAGGGTGAGTACAATGACAGTGTCAGTACTTGAACCACTGCCGTCACACCATTAGTATTGATATCAGTATCAGCTGATAAGAGCTCTCACATTTTGGCGAAATGGAAGACTTGTGGTTTCAGTCTAAGTTATGAAGAGTAACCCAAACGTGGAAACCACTTTGTCTCATTTGCTAAAGAGAAACAGCTTCAGCTCAAGGACTGCACCCAAAACAGAAGAAAGAGGGGTCTGGGGTTGCTGATGCTGACATTTCGGCTCTTGACTTCCCTTGTGGGTGGGACGAGACTGATATTCAAATGGATATTTCTTCTCTAGTAAGGCAAAGAGGGCTAAAATGTGATAATGCCCCCTTGCCCATTTGCCACCTCCTGGATTGGCTATCTAAGCCATCTTTATTCTCAGGAGAGGGGCTGTCACATTTCTGTCTAACTGGAAGATTTGGGGTTTCACTCTAAGTTATGAAAAGCAACCCAAACGTGGAAACCTCCTGCTCTTATTTCCCAAAGAAAAACAGATTCACCTCACTGATGACACCCAACACGGCATCAACGTGTGTCTGGGGTTGCTGGTACTCTTGCGCAGAGGTGAATTGCCTAGCATTTAGAAGCTGGACTTCCCTTGTGGGTGGGACCAGACTGATATGCAAATGGCTACTTCTCCTCCGATATGTCCTGCTGGGCTGAAATGTGATTAAAACCCTCCTGAATGGGCACCTCCGCACAGATCTGGCTACTTAACCCACATTCATCCTCAGAAGAGGCTCTTTCCCATTCTTGCCTAATCTGAGAGCCATAACATCTGACAGCATAAATGATCTTTAAAAACAATATTTTATTCATGCCTTTTATTTAAATTTTTGTCCAATGCTGACCCTACCAAGAGATCCATAACGTGCCTTACAACGTTCAAAAGGGAGGCGGCGCAAACAAAGTTACAATACTTTCAGGGCAGGAGAGGAAGATGTGGATTGACAGCGGATGGCAGGGTAGGTGGTCTTGCTGGATTAGTCGTGTGGAAAGAAGTAAGTTTCAAATCTTTTCCTTAGGAGAGATGTGTTAGTAGGGCGGTGCAGGCTCTGGGTGGCTACTGGGTGAATGGCAGGTAAGCTGCACAGTAGAATGCGTGGGAGATTTTGGTTGGATTGTCTGGTGCTTGTGTGGGAGATGGGCTCCAGTTTTTTGTGAAGGTAGGATGGGGTTTTGAGGTTGATGGCTTTTTTTTAAAGCAATGTTCTGGGCTATTGGGAGACAGGGGGAGCTTGGTAAGAGTTGCAGTGATGTATGAGAGTTTGGGTATGAGCAGGACGAGTCTTATACCCATGCCTTGTTTGTCTTCCGGCGGGCAAGGGTGCTGTTGGGGAGTCCAGTAAGGAAGGCATTTCTGTAGTCCATCCTAGATAGAACTACTGCTTGGACTGTAGAGCAGAAGCAGCCACGGGGCAGGGCGTGCTTTTTCTTGTGTAGCAGGTGTAGTTGTAGGTTTCATTGTCGGTGCAAGCAGCTATGTGCTGCCTGAAGGATATGTGTCAGTCGATGTCAAATTCTAGGGATTTGGCAAGTGTGGAGGGGGTATGTTTGAGTCATCTGTGGCAAGTAATTTGACACAGGTGCTGTTATACATACAGATTAAACCGGTTGATAGCAGAATCGTTCAGCAGTGGCGCCTTCAGAAATTTTTGGCATAGGGGTGTCCTGGTCCGGTCATAGGGTGGACCTGGCCCGGCGCAGGCTCGTTGACTCTAAGTGGCAGGCGGGCCGGTGTGGGTTTTACCCAAATTGACCTTTTACAATTGACCTATTGTCCTAATTGACCTAATTATAGTGGTCCTAATTGACCTTCTGCACAATTGACCTTTACATTATTTTAGTTATTTCATATATGTATTGGGTTGGTTTTGGAATATAAATAATATAAGGGGCTTGGGTGGGGGGTTGTAGGGTTTTTTGGATTGGGTGGGGTTTGCGGGGGTTTTCCCCTGCATATATGTATTAATTGACCTTTTAAATTAGGTAAATTCTCCCGAGGTCAATTCTCCTGAAGTCAATTGTGAAAGGGTCAATTAGTATACAACCGGGGGAGGTAGTGTTTTTATAAGGGTGGCCGTGGCCCCCTCTTATATCCTGCTTGGTGGCTCCTCTGCCGTTCAGTGCAGATATTTAGCTAGCAGTTTGAGAGCTGGGCCTTGATAGCGAAACCTGCTTCACAGAGTCCTATTAGGTTCAAGACATACAAGAAGAGAGATTCCTATTATATCCTTACATGATTGACAAGAGGTGCATGCTGCATTCATTGAAGTTGCTGAGAAGAGAGGAGTTTGACGAGTTAATATATAAAAGGAGAAGCCAGATTCAGGTCATGGAAGTGATAATGAGTGAATCCTAGAATTTGGAGTTGGAAGACAAATGACCTTAAATGGCCCCCTCAAAGGCGCTTGTGACTCGAGAAGAAGGAAGATGCCAAATGAGAGGCACTCATTAGAACCATGACATGGTTCATATGGTTGGGCGTGCCTTATTTTATTTATTTAATTATTTTGATATTTGTATAGCGCACGTAACCCGGAGGCATCTAGTCAATACTATGGGGAAAGCATATTAGAGACCTTCGATACAATATTTTGCTTGTGGAAGATCTTGTGGCTTATTGCACAAAAGGATTAGATGGCCCGGGATCCATTACTTGAAGAACGTGCATCGCTGATGACACTCTTATTGATCTCATCCTACATGAATGTGCATCTCATATATAACATCTTATTTGTTCGACAACAGGTTTATTGCGTCTGACTGACATTGGGCGGGGCCTTCACAAGCACCGAACAGGGTCCTATTGCCTGCGATATTAGTGCCCTCGACTGAATGGTCCTGAAAAACATGACAACAAAAGAATGTGAATTTGACAAGATTATCTAGCTAATGTCAATTACGTTTTTACCTGGATTTACGTGTCATACCTACTGTCGCCAGCATTCGCCACGTAGAGCTTTCCCAGCAGGTACACGACCGCCATGGCACAGCATCCCCCCAGAGCATGGTACGTTGATCTTTTGTGCTCAATTTGCTGGTCCTAAAACAAAGCACACATGAAGATGCTGGCTGAAACATACCAACAATATATATGGCAAGTCGGCGACATAGCAGTTACGCGGCAGCACGCTACAGATACAACCGTGGATGGGACTCAGTAACCTTCAAGATTTGGACCAAGGAAGTGCGGTCAAAGATGTAAGCATGACCTTTGTTTTACTGGGAGAGGCTCCCTGTTGCCTCCCCACAAACAAAATGGCGCCGCCAGGGCCTTGAGTGGTTTAAAAAAGCATGCGGTACACAGTGTGTTCTCATCCGCTTTTGCAGCCACCTGATTGTCTGAGCGTCCTTCTCCGGGTGCGAATACCAGTTCTCCTATTTGTAAGAAAAGAATCCTCACCTTCTTGCCCAATCGGGTGCAGGTCTTTTCGTTAAGGACATCGAAAGGGGAGTCTGCGACCATTGAATTCCAAGCATACAAGCATACATATTGCATCTTTATGCAGCATAATGTAATGAGCGGTGTTTTCAGACTCTCCCAACTCCTACAATCTGCAAATTCACAAATACTTGTTTTGTTGTGCATGGGGTACAGTGTGTCTATTTGAGAGGGAGGGATTGACAGTTTATGTTTATGTTTATTCATTTATATTGCGCTCCAGACCCGAGGGTAAGAGGGTGCAGGAGCAACAAGGTTATTCTCAGCTTGGTTACAATGCTGTACAATAATTTACAGTGAGTACATTGGTTAAAACAGTTGTGATAGTAGCAGCGATATACAGTTTACAGGTATACATATATACATAGTTTACAGAGGCAAGGTAAGTTATCAGTCAATTAACGGCCATTGTTCTTTATCCACTGGATGTAGTTACGGGGCAGTTGAGATAGTGAACTGGGACCCAGCTGCAAATAGGCCTATGGTAGGAGTGCAGGGACACAGGTTATTTCGCTGTTTTGAGGCCTACTCACCTAATCCCCCAACTAACCTGCTCTACGTAAAGATCTACCACCAGCATTAACTCGGAAAGGCATGCGGGTCTGGCAGGTTGGCCACACCCGCATGCCTTTCCGAGTTAATGCTAAGGCCCAGCAGAGAAGTTCGGGTCGGCCCGATCAGCCGTTGCACAGCGCAAGAAGAGAGGGATGCGTCCGTGAGGAGAAGGGAAGAAACCGCCTCACTGCACGCAGAACCGCTGTCATAGCAGCCTGTGCCACTCCAGCAGGGAGAGACCTGTGGGCAGGAGCCCCTCCTGTCCAGTGCAGAGGCCTGCGCTCCCTGGCTCGGGTTGAGCATGGTGCCGCCCGGTCCGCTGTGGGGAGTCGCGCCCGTGAGCGCACCAGGTGAGGGGGGCCCGGAATCCGGGGGAGGTGCAGACCCCGTCCCTCCCCTTCCTCCGTCAACCAACCTCTGTCCGCGTTCCTGTGTGCGCGTTGGCTGGGGAGGCCTGTGGCCAAGGGAAGTGCAGGTCCCGCCCTCCTGCCTCCCCCCTCCCCCGTGTCAATCTGCCGTTGTTCATCCTCTCGCACCGATCAACAGCAAAGGAGTGTCATAGAGGGACTGCAGGCTGAGAGGAGGTCCCTGGTCCCTCCTCCTGCGCGTCCGTGATTGGCGGAGTGTTTCCGGACCTGCCGGCAAATCGTTTAACCCTTACTGGGTGTTGAAAGTGTGCTGTAGACTGCAAGCCTGTCAAGTCGTGATGTGCTGCAGTACATATGTGGTCTGTACCCTGTTATACCAGCACCGCAGAACTGTAAAAGTGAATTCACAAACTCTGTCTAGTCAAGGCATCTACACCGTACTGCTGCACACAATTGTCAGTCTTGGGGCGATTAACCTCCTTGCATCTGTTATAGTAGGAACTCAAGGACCAAGGCAAATAGTCAGTGGGGCTGCCACTGAAAAGCTGGACTGTCCATTGTCTTGCATGCAACCACATCCTGAGAGTGTTCTAGCACCACTCAACATAATCTGCGCAGTGGAAATTTTAAGTTAACCATGCAGCACAGCAATGCACGCCCCCCTCCTGCTTTCCTTCTCAGCCCTGGCGAACCTCCAGTGGCATGGTACCTATGGGTGGACAACTTTAAGGTGTACCTGAGGGCTGGTGGTGGATCCAAGCTCACAGACGATAACAAGGAAGCCGCCCTGTTGAACTGCTTGGGCACAGAAGGACTCAGAGTATTCAGGCATCTCCCTGGTCCCAATGTGTGTGCCCCCCACGCTGAAGGTGGATACGGAGGTGATGCAGCTCAAGAGGTGATACTTGCGTACGAGACATCCCTGGGGAAATTGGAGGCGCGTTTTAGTAAAAGTGCCAACGTGGTGCTAGAAAGATACAATTTTTTTTCCAGGGCACAAGGAACTGGCGAAAGTATTGATTCATACATTACTGCCCTGCGTACTTTGATAGCCACGTGCAAATTTACAGGTCTGGTTGACGGGTATATTCGCGATCAAGTTATGATGCGAACAAGTGATTCCAGAGTCAGGGAAAGACTATGGATAGAAAAAGATCCTCTTCTGGAAAAGGTCATAGAAATATGCAGGGCTATCGAGGAATCCATGAAGAGCGTCAGAGAAATGACGGACAAAGGAGAGAATGTGCATGCAGTCATATCCCTGAGGAGCGATGACTTGAGAGGGAGATATAGAGACACAAAAGGGACACCTGGATTGAGAGATGTGTGTAAAAAGTGTGGATGGCGGGGGCACGCCACAGGTTCTAAGGAGTGCCCCGCCACCACTGTGGAGTGTAGGAGGTGCAAAGGGAAGGGACACTATGCTCATATGTGTAAGAGTTTTGTTTCGAATAAGGAAACCGTGAGGATGGTGTATGCCAATCATGAAGGGGAAGATGTGACAGTAGTGGGGTACTTTGGTTGTTCTGAGTCACCTGGTGATGGTGTGCGAGAAGGGGTATTGTTGAGTGTGGGCGGTGGCAGGAAAAGTGCTTGGGCCACCCTGACGGTAAATGAGAGAACCATAGAGATGATGGTTGACACAGGGCCCCCGTACACCATGATTTCTCCAGAACTGTATGTTGCCAAGTTCCAAAAGCAAGTAACTGAGTTATTGCCTTCGGACATTAATCCCTATGCTTATGGCCGGGTTCCTATTAAGGTCCTTGGGTTTGAGTGGGCCACCATCGAATTTGAGGGTCGCAAGACCAGAGGGAAGCTTTATGTGGCTCATAAAGGTGATCCTGTTGGGTGGGATGAAAAAGCAGCTTTGGAAATCGAAATTCGTCCTGGCAAGGCCATTCCTGTGTTGAGTGTGAGTGGGGACAAAGAGGATTCGCAAAGGTTTTTAGAGTTGACTGTGGAAAGCATAGAGAAGAAATTTCCCAAAGTGTTTTCCTCCTCCTTGGGGAATTTGAAGGGGTTCTCCCACAAAATAGTACTGAAAAGAGGAGCCATACCAAGTGTCCATGAAGTCAGGAGAGTTCCCATATTAGCTCGGGATGCACTAAAGAGTGAACTGGTTAAGCTCATGGAAGCCGGTGTCATAGAGGAAGTGTAGAGTTCCGAATGGTGGTCTTGGCGCTCAACGCTGATGGTGGAATGCAGACAAAACTGGTTGGTTGTTGGGTGTCAAAGGGAGTTCGACAATTTGAAGAAGGATGTTGATCAGGCTCCTTCCTTGGGATTGTTCTCACCGGGCAGGAAAACTGTTTTGACGGTCGATGTTAGTGAATATGGCATTGGGGCTGTTTTGGAGAAGAAGGATGGTAGTGAGTTCCGTCCGATTGCTTTTGCCTCCAGGGTTCTTAGGGATGTAGAACAAAGATACGTGGTCATTGAGAGAGAAGCCTTAGCAGCTGTATGGGCGTCGAGACACTTTAGAACCTTTTTGTGGGGGGTGGAGTACACCCCCGCAAGGATCATAAGCCTTTAGCCTATGTTTTGTCCACAAAGGGGTTGTCACATGCGTTGTCTAGGATCATGAGGTGGATGGCTGATATGAGTGAATTTAATTTCAGGGTGGAGTATATTCCCGGCATGAAGCATGCGGTCGCGGACTCTCTGTCGTGGTTTCCTGGTGTTGGGTGTGCCGAGGAAGTGTGTAAGGTGGAGGGTGATGACTGTACTTTGGTGGCCTGTATAGGGCCTGCTCTGGGTGAGCAGGTGTGGAGTGAGGAGAGTTTGCGTGACCCTGTGTTGATTGAAATCAAGGTTGCCCTCACCAACGGAATTTTGAGTGACAACTTGTCTAGACATTACGGTCACGTATGGCATGAGCTATCCTAGGGTCCTTGGGCATCGCTAGGGGACAAAGGTTGGTTCCATCGGAGTCGCTCAAGTGTAAACTAGTGGCATTAGCTTATGAGGGCCACTTAGGAAGGTCCATGACTAAGAGGAGGTTGAGAGAGTTGTATTGGTGGCCTGGGATGTATGGGGACGTAGAAGTGGTTAGGGACTGTGCCGTGTGTTCCACAAGTGACAAGAGTAAGACTCCGTCTGCCCAGCCCGTGTTGCCCGTTGAAGTTTCTGACCAGGTGTGGTCGAAGGGGGCTGTCGACATAATGGGCCCCATGGACACGTTGGGAGCGGGGCTCAGATTTATAGTGGTCATGGTTGATTATACATCCAGGTGGGTGGAGGTCACCACTTTGTCCACGGTGACGTCAGAAAATGTTGTGGAATTTATGACTACTGTTTTTGACAGAGAAGGGATACCAGCTGGTATTGTTACTGATTGCGGCGTACAGTTTGTCTCGGACTATGTGCAGGAGTCTCTGAAGGGTCTTGGCATTCGCCATCATAGAGTCTCTCTGTACAACCCAGAGGCTAATGGTCTTGTGGAGCGTATGAATCATTTCATAAAAGGGGAAATACAGCTAGCCCTGGCCAATGGGCTTCCATGGATGAGTGTGGTTTCCGAAGATCTTAAGGTGCACAGATAAACAACCTCAGCGCTTACGGGGCATTCCCTGTTTGAGCTGATGCGGGGAAGGAAACATGGCCCCAAACTCAGAGTACCGGCGTTGGGTGGTGGTGCCCATTTGCAGGTTGACATGCAGGAGATTGCGAATCGGGTACGCCAAATACAAGAATCTTTCATGCAGAAACAGCTGGTGTGTAAGAAGCCCTTGTTAGTCAGGATAGGGGATCGCGTCCAGATTAAGAACCCGAGGTTTGTGCCCAAGGGGTGTAGCAAATATATGCAACCTTGTGTGGTGGTGAAGACTGGTCGAGGGTATGTGAAGCTTGATGACGGGTCCAGGTGGAGCATGAGGAGAGTGGTGGTAGTTGAAAAGGCTCTAGGGTCTCTAGCGACCCAAGGGTCCCATGCGGGGTCCACGGAAACCGGCGGTGGGGCAGAGTATGCAGGAGAGGTAGTCTCTGTTGACTTCCCCAGAGATTCTTCTTCTCAGGTTTTCACATGTCCGAATCCCATTTTTTCCGGTGCAGGGGTGGGTGTACCGTTGAGGTGTTGTGATGTTGGGACAGATTTGTCTCCGGTTGAGCGTATTGTTGTTAGCAATGATGCTGGCACGGAGGTAGCCGAACGTGCCGATGTTAGTAGAGGGGTGTGTACAGAGGTTACCCCCTTAACCCTTACTGTCCCGTCCAATACCAATGGTCACCCCATTCGTGAGAGAATGAGTTGTTCCTTTGTTCTCCATTCTCCCTTCCTTTTACTGTTTCTTCTATTTTAGGGTTCTGGTTGAATGGGGTGCGTAGGGATGAATGTTGTGTGAGTGTGTGGGGTTTTGTAATGCGATGGGGGAGAAGTGTTGTAATATATGTTTGGTGCTTGCGTGGAATCTTACAAGTGTAAGATTCCATGCCGCTTGCTTTGCGTTCTTGTTTATTTACACAGCTGGATTCCGAATTCCACAGTTAGAAGTTGGAAGAAGAGTGTAATGGCAGGAGTCCTGCTGGGCTCAAGTTGGTCACTTTAAAGCTGCTCTCCAACTTACCCGTGTACCTCGTCTTCCTTACAGGGTGCATTACAAGACCTATAGATATTCGATTGTATTCTATTTTGCGCTCTGAAACACTTGTGTACGAGCGTGATATAAATAAAATATCATATCAAATCATATCATATAGCATTATTGTTCTATAGCTCACATCACCTTTCTCAGCTTTTATTTCTTTGTTTGGTCTTTCATGGCCCTTCTCTGCTGAGGAGTCTAAACTCTTTGTCTCTTGTTCCATTTCTACCCAATCCCTTTGTGATTGTATACTTGCCCGCCTTCTTACTATCAATTCCTGGATGTCTTTGCCCTCCTTCCATCGCAATATCCTCAGAAGCAGAGGTCCTCTTCTTTCCTGCTCTCACCCCTCACTTTTGTACCCTTATTCCTCCTAGTTCATTCCCCATTGTGACCCTGCCCTCCTCCCAATCCAATCATAACATGGGTATGACCTTTGACTCTGCTCTATCTGTACTGTGAGTGCTGCCTGCCATTTCTAATTGTATAAGGTCCAAAACATCTGGCTTCATTTACTACCAAAATACTGGTATAACCTAAACTTCTCAAAACTGCACAATTGCTTGTCTTGCTTAGTTGGACTTCTTACTTGCTCCCTTGCCCCATTCCAACATATCTTCAATCCTGCACTGCGCTCCCGTTCATACTGGAGATTTCAACTTTGCTCATCTCTATTCATTAGGATCCATTCCTGTCGGCATGAAATCCATTTCCTTTGTATCTCCTTGAATTGCACCCGGTGACCACAGGACACCCCTTTTGACGGCCTGCAGCTAAATGCTATTTTCCAAGGAGCGGGTACGATATTATTACTCCCAGCACAACATGACCTTGGATATGTCTCTTTAGGCCAGAGATCAAGCATGTTCCATATTGTCTAAAGAGCACTGAAGAAGCACATGTTTGGACGAAACATGTGTCGGCACATTTATGCACCTTTATTCACAATTAATGACCTTTAAGTGTTCGTAATTGCTCAAGACCGTTGTTCTCATCTTATTTCATTTTCATATGCCTTCATGGCTTTGCGTCGGCTAATTATTCCTCACTCGGCGATTCGCTTTTGCGTTCTTACCACCCTCTTCTCTATACTCCTCAGTTCTGCTTGACTGTCCAATGACCTTCCCTTTCTGCCCCTTCACTTTTTGCCCCTTTGAAGCATAATGCCGTCAAACTTTGAAATGTCCTTCCTGACCTGGTCGGTCTTTCTCCTATCTCTATTCTTTTGACTTTTCTCACCAGGACTCCTCCTGCACCTTTCCCTTTCTAATGAAGCCACAGCCTTGCATTCAATGTCTCTTTTATTGTACAGCTTTTTAGTGTAATTTTCCATTCACTCAGCATTTCGATGAAAGTGCATATACATGCAAGCAAACATACATACATTAAATGCATGCAGATTAATGAGTGACTTTCAATGTCTTTGCACGCAGATCTTTAATATCTCATCACCTGGGACATTTAACTGCTTGTATTCATGGTATTATTATGGGGAACCTGCCTCAAATATCCAAGTTTTAGAGCCCCCCCCATATACTCCCTATTCTGGTGCCCCCTAATATACAAATACTGCAGTAAACATACTTTGTAATTGGTTATAATTGGTTATTTATAACACGCTTAAATACCGGAGAGGTTTCCAAAACGCAGACCCGGGATACGAACCAGTGTTGCTCTGCGTCGTCTTGCTTCCAAGACGAGTGTTGCCACTGAGCTGAACTTCCCCAAATGCTGTTAAGGGGCACCAGTCTGCTGGGGATATCTTCTTGATCACCCGCCAGCTGATTACTGAATATTTACATGACCCGATGTAATGGTGAAAAAAGTATAATGTGATTAAATACAACCTTATCATAAAAATCATGCTTTTATAAGCTGGTGTGTATTATCACATTTCTCTGTGGTCAGTGAGTTCACAATACATAAGTGGCCACCACTACAACTGTGGTGAGAGAATGCAGTGTGTATAGCTTTTGTGCTGGCAAATCTACCAAAGGTTTGTTCCATTTAAAAGAAAAAGGGTTTAGGAAAATTAATCAAGGATGCACATTGGTTTGAATAATGTTAATTTTGTAAGTAGGTGTTTTGCAGTTGATGCCAGTGTGTTTTTGTACCAAGAGTTGTTAATGGAATCTCTGATGTGAGGGTTTCATGGAAAAGGCTTTGAAATCTCTTATAGTTGGTGGTGTATGTTACAGAAGGTGGGGCTATTCCCTCCAGGCCTTTCACATTTTTCCTCGTCTACCTTTGATCTCACTGGAGTTTGTCACACTTTGAACCAGCTGCAAGCTTCAGGCTATGGGACATAGGGTACATTTTCTTTAAATGAGGGTAAGAGTTGTAGGATATCAGAAGCTGAGATCAGTGGTGTCCGGGATCTACAAATGCACCGGCAGCAAACTCACTCATTTTAACCAACCCCACCGCCTGCAGCCACATGTTGGGCTGAGACTGGGACTGTAAGGTCAAAGCTGCTGGGGACAAGAAACAAGTCTGGTTACAACTGTCAACACATCTCATGGGAGACCCGAAAGTGGGTTAACCCTGGAAATACCAAGCAAATACAATCCCACTCTAGGTCAACGCTATTATCCCAGTAAAAACCACTGTATGCATCAATTACAACACATAAGCACATGACTATTGCACCTGGCTTAGTCTCTTGTCACTTATCTCGGCACATAATCAATTCAGACAATGTATAAATACATCAAAGAAATATATACAATAATAGTATAATTTAAAGTGCTGTGTATTCATACTTACTCATTCACTCTACTCAACCATTGCTAAAGTGGTCTAACCCTCAAGCAACTAAAGTGCATAAGCGCATTGCAATATTCACTACAGTTCAGTACACCCTCAAACAATTAGTAAAGTGTACAAATTGGTCACGCCACCCCAGTTTGTACACTTCCTTTATTCTATGGGTGTGTGCAGACAATGTACTTTAGGAATGGTCCCATCCTCCCTTGGCATTTGGGAAGTCCAGCACCCTTCATGGAATGTAGTCATTCCGACATAGTCCTTGCATCTGTCCTTCCCACCTGCCCCAGGAGTGTACACACTCCTAATGGTTCAGTCCTATTCCAGAGGACCCCGAGCCCTCACCTCTTAATCCTGTATCACCTTACACTACCCACACAGTGCACCCCGAACACTGCACTGATCCCCCTAAAACTACCATGTTAACCTTCACTGAGAAATAAATGCCCCTGGTCTTACGTTTAGCGCCCACCATCTACCCTGCTTCGATGCCAGTTGCTACCCTGGTTTCGTAGAGATGACTTTGAAATAATTGATCTTGCGTATACCACAGATATACAACTGACAGCACCACACACGAAGCCTGAAAGATAGCTTAGCGGGTTAAACGCTTACTGCTGGGATCTGTGTGCCATCTGCGAGTTGTATATAATATTATATTTTATGTAAGGTGCTTTGGATAAGAGCGCTATATAAGCAACGAATCATTGTCATCATACTGGCCCTAAGGACTTGGGTACTTCCGCCCTGCATCAACACCTCAGGATTTGCAATTGTCGCCCACTCTTTACCCACCAACCCCCCGTTGTTTATTTGCAGTCACGTGCAAGGACTCCACCAAAATAGTAGTGATGCCCTATACCTTATTTATTTAAAATTCTTGTAAAGAATTTGAAATAAATAAACACATAAATAAATAAATAATATACAAGACCGTTTAGCATTAAGTTGCATCCCTACATGTCCTTGGCAGTACGCCGGCATTGCAGAGTACGCCATGGGATCTGGCATTCCCAATTTTCCTGATATTGAGGGCTTTGCACTCTGGCCTTCTTGCAGTCCCACCTGCACCTGATATTGAAGGTTTCCCACTTGCTCCCTGTTATGTTGGCATTCCAGCCTGTGCCTTGTTTCCCTGCCTCTCCCACCTGCCACTGGTATTAAGCATCTTTACTGGCCCACAAGGGCGCGTGCCTTGCAGACAGCACAGCTCAGTTTCCCCACGTGACCTAAATTAGTCGAGAATGTTCCCCTTTCCCCTGGTGTTTGGCCCTCTGCAACACAGATGGTGATGCCGTTCGCAGAGGAAAGTGTACATTCTTGCCTCCCAATCTTTACATCAGAAGTGAACCAATGCCTGGGGCGCTTCCAGCCTGATAGGCATCGACAGGTGGTGAATGATTGACCTTCAAGTTTCAATTAGTTGGCGCAGCAAGGCTGATTCACAAGTTTGCACGTGATGTGTGCTTTGGCGGGTGCCTCTGAAATGTCTTTTTTCTTCATTTCCTATAGAGGGGGTCGGTGGCATCCCAGCCCTCGAACACCCACCTCGTCAGTTTAAGCAATAGTGAGAATGACTAGGATATTGGAAAGATTGTGGGCCTCATTCCGAGTATGGCGGTAGGGGGTTAACGACACCGGTAAGGATGCCGGTGCCATTAACCCCCTACCACCACATTCCGAGGTCCCTTAGCGGGTCCCACCAGGAACGGCTGGTCTGACCAGCTGTTCTTAGCGGGACCCGTTAAGGGACCATGGAGCTAATAATGGGCCCGCAATATGCGGGCCAGTTATTAGCTCCTTCCCCATTCCCATTGAGCCCTATGGGGGCTCGAATGGGAATGGGGAATGGTTTTCTGAATGGGGACTTACCGGGTCTTCCAAGGTTGGAATGACCCGGTAAGTGCCCATTCAGAGACACTGGAACCGGACCCGGGTTTGGAGGCAGCCATGCTAATAGCACCATGGCTGCCTCCAAACTCGGAATGACCCCCTGTGTCTTGATTGACATCAGTGGAATCAATAGAGGTTATAGCCTATACTCACGGTGGAATTGCTAGAGGTTGTAGCCTCTGGTCATAGTTTAAGCAGTAGAAGTTCTAGCATAATAACACAATGGAATTGCTAGAGGTTGTAGCCTCTGGTATTAGTGTAATCTGTAGACCTTCTAGCCTAATAACACAATGGAATTGCTAGAGGCTGTAGCCTCTGGTCATGGTGTAATTGGTAGACATTATAGCCTAATAACACAATGAAATCGCTAGAGGTTGTAGCCTCTGGTTATATTGTAATTTGTAGAAGTTCTAGCCTAATAACACAATGGAATTGGTAGAGGTTGTAGTCTTTTTCCACATGAATTGGTAGCAGTTGTAACCTAACATCACAACAGAATCGGTAGCGGTTGTAGCTTAGGAACACAGTGAATTAGGAGATGTTATAATTTTACAAAGGTAGCGGGCGCCCCTCTCTCGCAAGAACAGACATGATAACCTGTTCAGTGGTTATTAACCACTTGAGAGTTCGCAGCCACTGCTTTTACTCACTGTGCCTTTCACAGATGGGAAATATCCATTTGCATATCAGTCTTTGTCCTGCCCAGGGGCAGTCCAGCACCGAAATACAATGGCAATTCCAATCTGAACGAGAGTACCACCAGCAACCCCACACACGTGTTTCACCCTTGTTGGGGATCATCAGTGAGGTGAAGCTGATGCCTCTCTAAGCACAGTGAGAGGGAGACCACGTCTGGTTGCCCCCAGGAGACCCAGGGTTACCAATCCCAGGTTCCTTAAAAAATAATTTTACAAAGGATCTTGCGAGAGAGGGGCGCCCGCTACCTTTGTAAAACTATTTTTTAAGGAACCTGGGATTGGTAACCCTAGGTCTCCTGGGGGCAACCAGACGTGGTCTCCCTCTCACTGTGCTTAGAGAGGCATCAGCTTCACCTCACTGATGATCCCCAACAAGGGTGAAACACGTGTATGGGGTTGCTGGTGGTACTCTCGTTCAGATTGGAATTGCCATTGTATTTCGGTGCTGGACTGCCCCTGGGCAGGACAAAGACTGATATGCAAATGGATATTACCCACCTGTGAAAGGCACAGTGAGTAAAAGCAGTGGCTGCGAACTCTCAAGTGGTTAATAACCACTGAACAGGTTATCATGTCTGTTCTTGCGAGAGAGGGGCGCCCGCTACCTTTGTAAAACTATTTTTTAAGGAACCTGGGATTGGTAACCCTAGGTCTCCTGGGGGCAACCAGACGTGGTCTCCCTCTCACTGTGCTTAGAGAGGCATCAGCTTCACCTCACTGATGATCCCCAACAAGGGTGAAACACGTGTATGGGGTTGCTGGTGGTACTCTCGTTCAGATTGGAATTGCCATTGTATTTCGGTGCTGGACTGCCCCTGGGCAGGACAAAGACTGATATGCAAATGGATATTACCCACCTGTGAAAGGCACAGTGAGTAAAAGCAGTGGCTGCGAACTCTCAAGTGGTTAATAACCACTGAACAGGTTATCATGTCTGTTCTTGCGAGAGAGGGGCGCCCGCTACCTTTGTAAAACTATTTTTTAAGGAACCTGGGATTGGTAACCCTAGGTCTCCTGGGGGCAACCAGACGTGGTCTCCCTCTCACTGTGCTTAGAGAGGCATCAGCTTCACCTCACTGATGATCCCCAACAAGGGTGAAACACGTGTATGGGGTTGCTGGTGGTACTCTCGTTCAGATTGGAATTGCCATTGTATTTCGGTGCTGGACTGCCCCTGGGCAGGACAAAGACTGATATGCAAATGGATATTTCCCCACCTGTGAAAGGCACAGTGAGTAAAAGCAGTGGCTGCGAACTCTCAAGTGGTTAATAACCACTGAACAGGTTATCATGTCTGTTCTTGCGAGAGAGGGGCGCCCGCTACCTTTGTAAAACTATTTTTTAAGGAACCTGGGATTGGTAACCCTAGGTCTCCTGGGGGCAACCAGACGTGGTCTCCCTCTCACTGTGCTTAGAGAGGCATCAGCTTCACCTCACTGATGATCCCCAACAAGGGTGAAACACGTGTATGGGGTTGCTGGTGGTACTCTCGTTCAGATTGGAATTGCCATTGTATTTCGGTGCTGGACTGCCCCTGGGCAGGACAAAGACTGATATGCAAATGGATATTACCCACCCGTGAAAGGCACAGTGAGTAAAAGCAGTGGCTGCGAACTCTCAAGTGGTTAATAACCACTGAACAGGTTATCATGTCTGTTCTTGCGAGAGAGGGGCGCCCGCTACCTTTGTAAAACTATTTTTTAAGGAACCTGGGATTGGTAACCCTAGGTCTCCTGGGGGCAACCAGACGTGGTCTCCCTCTCACTGTGCTTAGAGAGGCATCAGCTTCACCTCACTGATGATCCCCAACAAGGGTGAAACACGTGTATGGGGTTGCTGGTGGTACTCTCGTTCAGATTGGAATTGCCATTGTATTTCGGTGCTGGACTGCCCCTGGGCAGGACAAAGACTGATATGCAAATGGATATTACCCACCTGTGAAAGGCACAGTGAGTAAAAGCAGTGGCTGCGAACTCTCAAGTGGTTAATAACCACTGAACAGGTTATCATGTCTGTTCTTGCGAGAGAGGGGCGCCCGCTACCTTTGTAAAACTATTTTTTAAGGAACCTGGGATTGGTAACCCTAGGTCTCCTGGGGGCAACCAGACGTGGTCTCCCTCTCACTGTGCTTAGAGAGGCATCAGCTTCACCTCACTGATGATCCCCAACAAGGGTGAAACACGTGTATGGGGTTGCTGGTGGTACTCTCGTTCAGATTGGAATTGCCATTGTATTTCGGTGCTGGACTGCCCCTGGGCAGGACAAAGACTGATATGCAAATGGATATTTCCCCACCTGTGAAAGGCACAGTGAGTAAAAGCAGTGGCTGCGAACTCTCAAGTGGTTAATAACCACTGAACAGGTTATCATGTCTGTTCTTGCGAGAGAGGGGCGCCCGCTACCTTTGTAAAACTATTTTTTAAGGAACCTGGGATTGGTAACCCTAGGTCTCCTGGGGGCAACCAGACGTGGTCTCCCTCTCACTGTGCTTAGAGAGGCATCAGCTTCACCTCACTGATGATCCCCAACAAGGGTGAAACACGTGTATGGGGTTGCTGGTGGTACTCTCGTTCAGATTGGAATTGCCATTGTATTTCGGTGCTGGACTGCCCCTGGGCAGGACAAAGACTGATATGCAAATGGATATTACCCACCTGTGAAAGGCACAGTGAGTAAAAGCAGTGGCTGCGAACTCTCAAGTGGTTAATAACCACTGAACAGGTTATCATGTCTGTTCTTGCGAGAGAGGGGCGCCCGCTACCTTTGTAAAACTATTTTTTAAGGAACCTGGGATTGGTAACCCTAGGTCTCCTGGGGGCAACCAGACGTGGTCTCCCTCTCACTGTGCTTAGAGAGGCATCAGCTTCACCTCACTGATGATCCCCAACAAGGGTGAAACACGTGTATGGGGTTGCTGGTGGTACTCTCGTTCAGATTGGAATTGCCATTGTATTTCGGTGCTGGACTGCCCCTTGGCAGGACAAAGACTGATATGCAAATGGATATTACCCACCTGTGAAAGGCACAGTGAGTAAAAGCAGTGGCTGCGAACTCTCAAGTGGTTAATAACCACTGAACAGGTTATCATGTCTGTTCTTGCGAGAGAGGGGCGCCCGCTACCTTTGTAAAACTAGGAGATGTTATAGTCTAACAACACAACAGAATCAATAGCAGTTGTAGCCTTCGCCCACATCAGATTTAGTGGAGCCTGTAGTCTTTAACCACAATGGAATTGGTAGCAGTTGCAGTCTAGCACCACAACAGAATCAGTAGAGGTTGGAGCTGATAAACACAGTGGAATTGCTGTATGTTGTAGCCCAATAATACAACAGAATCAATATCAGTTATATTCTATGCCCACAATGGATTTGGTAGAGGTTGTGGTCTAACAACAATGAAACTGGAAGCGGTTATAGTCTAGCATCAAAACAGAATTAGTAGAGGTTGTAGCCTGATAACACAATTGAATCAGTAGAAGTTGTAGCCTATAGCCACAGTGGAATGGTTACTTGTTGTACCCTAATAACACAAAGGAATCAGTACCAGTTGTAGCCTATGGTCAAAGTGGAAGGAGAAGAAGTTTTAGTCTAATAACACAATGGAATTAGGACAGATTGAAGTCTTTAAACACAATGAAACTGGTAGTGGCTATAGCCTAGCACCACAACGTAATGGGTAGAGGTCATAGCCCATGATCATAGTGCAATTGGTAGAGGTTGTACCCTACGGGTGCAGCATCCTCAAAGATACATGTTTCTCACTTAGTCATAAAAAGCGGTTGCTGCATAATGTGTCAGGCAAATGGCACCTTAAATTCCGTGGCTGCAGGTCTCTGCATACAAGTCCCCTGATTTACTGCGGCTGCAGGAGGTAGGACCAAAAGCCAACCAGTCCATTTTATTTATTTATTTATTTTTACATTTATAGCGCGCACCTAATACAGATGCAACTGGGCGCTTAATATGCATATGTAAGTGTCAAGTGTGTGTCCAACAATTGCAAAGAATTGTCCAACTATACCCATTATTGTGAAGGTCTTAATATAGTCCACATTTAACTGGAGGGTGTGCATTTGCAATGACAGGCCTCAAATGGCAAACATTTGAAATGGTTCAAGCCCACCTATCTAACCCGACATCTCGGAAAAAATGTTGAGATTACTGGAAAGGATCCGGGACAAGGAATCAATTGGAAAATCCAAGCTTTACAAACAATATGCTAAAACGTATGGCTATTGTTCTTCCCTTCCTTGTCAAGTATTTGGTAAGATTCCCCAATCCTAAATTTCGATATATATTTATATGCGTTTCCATTTTAATCTTTTGGTAACCCTACTGCAATGAGGTCCCGTAAGAGGTATCACATCGAGCGGAGGGTTTGCCGGCTCTGCTCCTCTTTTAATTCTATTGAATCATTAAAACATCTTTGAATTGATTGTCCTGCTAGATTTGTACATAATTTGACTCCTTTGATTTCTGACAATTTTTGGAATCGCCTTATGAATGGTTCACACAATTCTTAAGCATTGCATTCATTCATTGCTTGATTTTTTCATGCTCACGTAGGCGAAACCATCTATTTATAAAAATGTTAAATTAGTGATTGTAAAGGTATTTTTGCAAGTCTTGTTAACAAAGCAGGGACACTTCTTTCCTATTTTATTTAACATTCTGAATATATACGATTTGTTGCTCTTAACATTTTGCATAAATAATAAACTATAACACAAAGAACGAAAGATGTTTTAACATTTCTATCTACATTTCAGGGTTTTAAATGTAAACAAAAGCAATGTTCCCAACTTTGGGAAAAATAGAATAAGATGTATTCATGCACATGTCGGAGTAGAGACTTTTTGTTCCAAAGTAATCTCTTAATTGGTGTTCCATTTAGGCATGGGGCTTTTTATTTTCACTTCTAAGCTGGATTTGCAAATTTATATAAGTTTATATATGGCCTGATGTAGGCGCTTTGTACCACTGGAGGAAACATCATGGATAAATGTATTCAATCATAAATTGGGCCGAAACAGTGTTGACACCTGAATATCAACGTTTAATGTGTGACGTCTGTTTTTGTCATCCTGGGGGTAAGACTCGCTGTGGGTTATGTGGTATCCTAAACGTTGATACATTGTATGTGTTAGGTTAGAGTGTCCATTTATTATTAGAATTGTGTTAATCACATCTGTGATCAGTTCGGGACACTGTTCAAAATAAGGCCTATTGGACTTTGTTTCCAATAATAGGATACTCAATTACCATTCCCACATACAGTACATTGAAATACTGTTGTACTTAAAGCAAGCACTTCCATACATGTGGCACTTTATGGAATTTGTGTAGCACTTTAATGCAGTTTCACACAGAGGCTATTGGTATGAATTAGTAATGTTTGTTGTGACTTTAATGTGTATTAATAGTAATAAATTGTTTAATGATATGATGTTGCCTGTGCAAGTGTTTTTGAGAGATTTGTAAAAGTAACACTGTCAAGTTATATTTTGTTTTTTGAAAATAGTGTGCCACTGGATTTATTATCCAGTATAAAGTAATTACACAGACTGATTTGTCCCCTTTTTGAGGCATATGAGGGTACGGTATCCTACTCTGTGCTTTTGGATTACTATATTACACCCAGTTTTTTTGAGATGGTGTCCTTTCTATGGATACAAGATAGGGGTGACCCGGTAAAGTATTTGCGTTATCACCCTAACATACTTTGCAGGACAGTATGTGGCTACTTGGACACGGTTTTTAAAAGTGGGATGTGTAAATGAAAATATTTCAGTAGCTGCACCAATTTCCCTTTGAAAATTCTAGTGGCGCACTTACCATCTGCTTAAAGGCATTCTCTATCGCACCGATGACAAGGCTTTCATGCGACACCTGCTTCTCCTGGTGGAATCGGCAGGCAGCCTCATTTGTGAGCACTCTGTCCTCATCTGTTGGGGATTCCTCCGCCTGTGGCCCTGATTGAGTCTTTACCTCATTGCTAAGGCAGATCGGTGGAGGAACCGATGACTTCTGTAGAATATCAACAATGTCCCGCAGCTGATCACAAATCTGAAGGTGCAGAAGCTTGGAGGCCATGATGGCGGCACCCGGGCCAGCATGTCCATCAAAGAGTCCCCAGTGGTGGAAAAAAAGTTCAGACACCTCCTAAAAATAGAAAAGTGGGTTTAGGAGGGCTCAGTATCAACAACATCCACTGCCCGCACCCCCAGTTGCTTTTATGCAATTGTTTAACTGATTTCATATATTTACAGTCTTGGAGTAACACTAATATAATCACAATAAAAAGTCCCTGTGGCTCTTTCTTATGGTAAGACATTGCGCAGCAGTCCTCCATGTGAAAACCAATGTTTCACAGGGATTCTTCTTCAGGGATAACCGCCGGATTACCAACAGAAATTTCTCACGAGGACTTCTTCATATTGGTGACTTCAGGTTTATTATTTTTAATCAATAAAGAATATGACGGTCATCATAAAGTTCAGAGAAATAGGTTGGAAAGTCATTATTTTTGGGGACCCATTGAGGGATGATCACATGAAGTTAACGTCCATGCCTAGGAATTGATCACTTTATTTGAAGTCTAAATCCTTGAATGCCTAAATTCCTGGGAGTAAGTGACTTCCATGGAAAAAATGGAATTCAGAATTTCTTGATCTCGCTAGACGGATCCTGTCTCTTGCTTTACGAGTACGAGAACAAAATGGCAGGTTGAGGAGTGAATGGGGTTTGCAAGTGTCTCAATATATCATCGTGAGTGGAGCGTCCACTCTGTGACACATTCAAAGGGCAAAACACTGACTGCCAAGTTTATGGCACTCCTCACCTGCAAATGATATTTTCATCACACGGCATGCCATTGAATTCTACCTCTCAAATCAAATGTTGGCTTCATGATTTATTAATTTTAAATGAGGTCTGTAAATCATGTGGATTGCTATATTTATTCTTCTCCTCAGAAAGGATATGCGACAGACAATGTCCAACCCTATAAGACCTTGAAGAGTCAAAATGGTGAAACACTTTAGACATTATATCCAAATGTAGGGGAGAAGATCTGATGATAAAAGAGGCACTCTACAGGTAGTCAAAGTTAATTAAAAATGATATTCAGATTATTAACCATGATCAACTCATGTGCCAGAAGACAAGCTGCACACCGTTGAGACTTTGGGGCTCATTATGAGTTCCCCCGGTATCCGCCGGTAATTACGGCGGGATACCAGGAAATCACTGTACCATCTCTGTTGCCTGATATCCCGGTGTTACCGGGATATTACGGGCAACAGAGATGACGGTAACTCCCCATTCCATAGGACTCCATGGGATGAGGTCACCCGATTCAGGCATTTATCTGATCTCAGTAATAGTGTTCAAGATCTTTTTATGATCAAGAAGATTGAAGGCTGCTGATAAGTCAAGGCACATCAGCAACCCTGTCTTAAGTTTGTCGACAAAAGCCACCATTCGATTCTGTAAGTCAAGTAGTGCAATTTCGGTCCCATAATTAGATCGGAAGCGTGATTGCTTGGGGTGTAGAATATTTGCTTGATCCAGAGGTTTTTGAAATTGCATTGTAGCAATCTTGTCAGCAACTTTTAATGAACAGGGAACATTTGCTATGGGTCTCAGATTGCTAAATAACTTTGGATCTTGACCAGGCTTTTCTTGCAAAGATGTAACTACAACATTCTTAACAGTGGGCCTCCTTATGAATGTGCTGGTCCGGTAACAACGGTGCCGGTAAGCCTACTGGCACGATTGTTACCGGACCGGCACAGTACGACTTTGCGGGCATGTGCCGTCCCACCCGCCATGGTCAGACCTGGAGGGCGGAACAGCACTCACCCGCAGAGTTTTACGGAAGCACCGGCACCATTATTAAAGATGCCAATGCTTCCGTGTGGAATGGGGATTTACAATTCTTGACACCTGACTTCCCGGTATGCCGGGGTTGTAATGCCCCAGTGTTTTCAGCAAGCCAGGTGCCTGTAAAATGTACAAGTCTGGCAGCAACTTGCCCCTTTTACCGGCACGGTTACCTCCAGACTTGTTATGAGGCCCAATATCTGGAACAATATTATGGCTAAAAGTCGTATTAACAAAAAAAACATGAAAGGTATGGGGCAAAAAGTTTACAATTATTTTAAATGATTTTAGAAGACATTACATCCCCAATGACACATTGTGGGGTGCATCTTTTTAAGAACATGTACCATCTGAACTGTCGAAATGGATTCAAATTTAGAAAACGGGTGTGGAAGGTTCCTCAGGGGTTCTAAAATATTGGACAAGTCGTCAGTGGTCTGGCTGTTAGCAATTTTACAATGAGCTAATTCAATTTTAGTATGAAAAGCCTTTTGAACATCGGTACAATGCCCCTTGGTAGGCACAAACAAATGCGCCTGTGAATGGGGTTTCTATAGTTTTTTTTAAATCTCAAAACTTTTTGGGAAGAGAACACGGACGTTTAGAGCCTCACTTCCAGGCCGATTAGCCAATTAACCACCCCACTAACAAATTTCCCCCTGCATACACCCTTCACACTCTAAACAAACACAACCACAAGCCTACAACACAACAATCTGCAAAAACTTCACTATACTGCAACAACAAAACAAACCACACATAGACCCACACAACAGCACACAACGGCTACCGGCCATAAAACACCCCAAGCCCAGCCAACGGACTTCCGGGCCGAGGACGCCAACAGCACATCACTGCTCCCTTGCACTTTTCCAGCCTGTTCCCACTAACTCACTTTCCGCCCCTCCCTTTTTTTCAGAGCCACCAGAGCGCCTGGGGACCACTCCAGTAGTTATAGTGCGCGGTACAAATATCCTTTAACATTAACATATTGCTGCCAGAGTTTTCAATTTGGACATCAAAATAAAGATTTGTGGCCTGAAATATTTCCTTTCTATAGGTTTTCTCTAGGGATTTCCACATCATCCTATTTTGATCTGTTTTATTCTTTCCCCAATTCCGCTCTCCTAGTCTTTTCCGTTGTTTCAACAAATTCAAGGCAGGGGTAAATGAAATCTGATGATTAGATTTTTCTCTAATTATTTTCGACTTCATAGGGGCTAAAACATGAGGAGGATAAGTATCTTCAGTGGCATTCAAGAGCCTATACAAACCGTTTCCCAGATCCACTTTCAGAACTTTATTTAAACTTCTACTCAAGAGTTTGTCAGTGAATTCATTTCCTGTGCTACCCTTGTAGGAAATGCAAGTAGAAAAGTAACAAAGTAGTGGGCGGACCAATTACAAGGACTGATACTCATGGAGCTGAAATGGAAATATTTGGTTATCACCCAGTACAAAATGTGTCCTTTATTAGGGGTCGATTCTATATTGTGGATAGTTGCTTCAATATTTTTAAATGGCTGCTCCAGGAATATGACTTTCGTATCCAAAGAGTTACCTCACCAACGATTGACGTCTCCTATGACAAGCGTGGAACACTTAGGTCTATTTAATGTAGATGGGATGCTAATGATTTCCTCGTTGAAAGTGAGTATTTCATCAGGAGGCTGATCCAATAAAATAATATTGACGCAATTATTGGGAGAGGGGGTAAGTTTAAGCAATATTATTTAACATCCTTCACAAATGATTGGGGACTCGAAGAAACAGAGTTCGTGTTTTGCCATAATGGCAACACCCCCTCCAGTACCTACTTCACGAGTCTGCCCATTAAACTTGTAACCGTCTGGAGTAGCCAAGGCGTTATGAACGGTGCCAGTGCTACAGGCATCCAAATTCCCATTGAGCCCTATGGGGCTGAAATGGGAATGGGGATATACCAGCACCGGCACCCGCGAAAGGGCAATTACCGGGTTCAGCGGGGCCGGAATATCCCGGTAATTGGCCATTCGCGGGTGCCGGATTTTCATGCCGGTATGAAGGTAGCCTTGCCGGTAAAACCGGCAAGGCTACCTCCAACCTCCTAATGAGGCCCAATGCCTTTATTCATAGCTTTTGTTTTGAATCATGGAAAAGCATAGGGGCATTCTTCGGGTGAAGTAGGGAGTTGAATGGCTTATGCTGTTGCCCCATGGGTGACACACAACAAGAAAAGGCTGTAGGAAAAGGTTTTCTTGTACCCCTCTGTTTGTCTGAAACACAAATACAATTGAGGCTATGTCCTTTGAAGCTATTTTTAAAAAACATAGGGGCATGACCCGCTTTGTTCGGTATCCCTTCCGTGAGTACTATAGAGGCCTCCAATTGATAAACCCCAATATCCAAATTAATTTTATTTATAAACAACATTTGTAAAAAATTATGTTATTTTAAGCAGATTGTTGTAGTTTTTTGTGTCACGTGGCCCCTTTATGATTCCACTTTCAAACATGATGATACTGCTCAGTAGACAACATTGAAAATCATAATAGTGTTGGCATTATAAATTATATTTTCTCTTTCACCAACCAGTTATGTTGATGAAATATTGTCAATGGTCATATCTTTGCATCAGTTTCAGCAGAATTTGGGCAGGTGCACCACACTGCCTGATATGGATGCCACCGGATGGGTCAAAAAGCTTTTTGATACCTCTGTCACTACGGTGTCTTCAAATTAAAGGCCCACTGACATTGGTAAAATGGCTATAGTTTGTGTTTCTGGGCAAAAGTTTAAAAATAAATCCCATTCATAAAAGATATAAGGCGCCAGGGCTAGCCCTCCTTCTGTAACCAATTAATGAATGCCTGTAACCCACACCAAACTGGAGCGCTCTGGAGCATCCCCCCAAATATGCTGTCTACATGTTTTGGACTAAGGCTCCCATGATCCCTTGCAATTGTCTACGTTGGCTAGCGCTGATGGGAGGGAGGTGTGATCCAAAACACTGGAAGACCCAAAGGCTGCAGATCCATGTCATTGATGAAGCCCCACTCAGATCAATTTGCCGTACCTTGTTTTGTGTTGCATGTGTGTTACACACCTCTTCCTGGTCTTCAGTGGAAGAGAAAGAGTTTCTTCTTGAATCGTCATCCCTCCTTTCGACATACACCACCTCACAGCAGGCTTGATCTTCATTGTTTTGGCTTTTGCCTGCATTTATCACCCTGGAGAGAGAGAGTGAGAGAGAGAGAGAGAGAGAGAGAAAATGTAGAGTCTTGTTACCTGGCTCAATATGTTTCATCCTCATTTGAAATTTAGTGGTCAGTTAAATGAGAAGGAAATTGACTGCTTGAAGGTCTTCATTTTCTTCTGATGGCAATTTACTCAAATGATATCCATTCGCGAAGCTCATGTCTAATAACCAACCTGTTACTGAGATACAACTGCCACCCCCACTCCTTCAAGTGAAAATCTACCATATGGTCAATGTTTGTGCCTGCACAGAAATAGTACAACCAGGCAAGCTTTTAAGAAAGATAGCCACAACACTTACCAAAAAACAGTAGTCTAACAATAAGATTGTTAATTGATCTCTTGGTTATATGTTTTTGATGTCTTTTAATTAGGTATAGGTACGTTTTGAGATGATTTTATCTTTTCTTCTTGCTAACATTGCTTTTCTTAAAAGATGTCATAAATTGACTGTATGTTTACTGCGATAGGTATGCCATGAAATGATGATTTTTATTTCTAAAAGATCTAATGAAACGATTTATTTCATTTTATGATTGTATGATTTTAAATGTGTTTTTAAAAGAATTTGTTAACTGTGTGAAAAGTTTATAAATAACCTGTAGCACACAATACACATCAAAAAATAATAGTCTAACAATAACAGAGCAGCCTCAGTAGAAAAGAGGGAGGAGAACAAACATGGGCCTCTTAGTATGTATTAACACCTATGCAGTCCAAAGCGGATCATTCATAAACATTGACATCTTCTAATAAATGGCCCATCCAAATTAAGCAAGCCAATCTTTGTATTCGGAAGTAGCCCAACATGCGTGATCGGTCGGAGCACATTGATACACTCTTCCACCCATCCATCGATTCACAACCCACTTTGAAAGAAATGTAGGGTATTCCATCTTAGAAAGGACTCCACCCATGTAGTAGGCGTGTGATGTGGCAATTCAAGGCCAACACCACATTTAAGTTTGAACATTCTAGACCGTGCCCACAAGAATAATTCATGATTGTTGATATTGTGAGAGTAAAATATGTACTTTTAACCCATGTCATACAAACGTACATCTCAAGGACTGTGTGGAGTGGCAATGTCGTACTCATTTTCCAAAAGTTTCAGATGCAAAAAGAATTTCAGGGCTCTTTTTATTGGGACACATAGAAGGTGACATGACATCGCCATCTTTGATGTCCATGGAAGATGGTCATCAGGCGGAGCGAATACTGTTCACTCTTGAACAACGTCTTGCTTTTAAAGTAAACAGCCATATTGAGGGTCTGAATGAAATAACACATGGATATGAATTTGTGAGTCTACCTTTGGGTGCTTCGGGACTTTATTTGCATTTCATGCTTATTCATCATTTGTGGTTGTGGAGAAATCTATCCTCCATCATATTAATGGATACGTGAATTATTGGTGCTTTGTGCAAACATAATTTGAGTTTGACATTGCTAGTCAAACTTTTGAAGTTATCTCAATAATGCAATCGTTTGCAGACTCATTTTAATGTGTTTTTAAAAAATATATATATTGTCATTATGCACTTGCATTTGTATACATTGCTTATGCCATCTTAACTGAGGTTTCCTACAAATTCTAACAGACCACTTTTTCATATATAGCTCTCATCGTGAACAGGCCTTTATCCAGCCATTTTTCATGTTTTTTGACAGGTCATATTATCAGTTGAAAAGGTTCAAGTGCAAGATGTTTTGACACAGGTATATTTCGTAAAGTGCTCTTATGCAACAATAATTCAGGAATAAAAGGCTTGACTCTCGCTATTGCGGTTAATAATTGCAAGTGCCGCCACACGTTACATCTTTTCTAAAAGATCACAATTCTTCCCGCTTTTACGGATTTTCCAAAAGGTGTTATCCCTTCATAATGCATAATATTTAATTGCTATAGGAATTACTTGTTTTATGGAGATCAACAATGTTAACACTTTGATTGTGGTTTGCACCCCTTTCCAACATGGCCACCAGCATTATGATCCTTACCTGGTGTGATGAATCATGTGGAGTCATCACTGATGCCCAGCCTAAGATCTCCTCCCATGTGGCCAGGGGAAGGCAGACGATACCTGATCTTCAACCTAGGGGTGGTATTATGCAGGAGGATCACATGGGAGGAGATGGCTGTCAGGAGGATGTGGTGACCCCATCAGGAGAGATGCAGTATTCTTCTATTAATAATGAGGAAGACCCTATGATTCATAAATTCTTAATGACAAGTTGTCACTTTACAAGTCCCTCCCATTGTAGGACCCAAAGATCCCTTTCTGTAAAACACCCTAGACAGAATAACATTCAAACCTCAGATACAATTGATTCCCATTTAACTTCCTTTGTCTCTGATGATTTAATCCACATAATACTGCCTTAATATCTCCCATTTCTGCCAGTCTTAATTTGAATGAAGATCCAAAGCAATATAGTTTTACAAAGTCTAAAACCCCTATGTACTCCAACTCCGATAACACCTAGGACCAATCAGCTGTGTGGGACATTTGCAAATGGTGTGCCTTTTCTAATTGAAGGTAGAGAAGGAGGAGAAGAGAGATGGAGAACGGATGTAGCGGAAAGCGGAACCAGAAGTAGACACACGTGAGCGGGCTATGCTAAAGGAGCCAGATGCTTCCTACTGGAAAGGAGAGAGACCGGAATCAGCATAACAGGTGCTTACAGGAGACCGCTGATGAGCCGGCAGCAACGGAGAGGCTGTCGGGGACACCGGCACTTTGAGGAGCAACAATTCCACCATTGAATGAGGGAGAAGTGGCGGGAGAACCACAAGAGGGTCTTCAGAGAGGGAAAGCTTTCTCGCAGCACAGCCTTCGCCACAGCTAAATGTAATAGGTTGGTATCGCCAGCAAACACTGGTGAGTCTGCCCAGGACTATTGGAAGCCTCAGGCTCAGGGCATACCGACAGGTTTACAACCAATTGAAATCCTATTTTGAATATCAACCAAGCAATATAGAAAGACTGAATGCACACAACTCTCCATATATGAGATGTCGATATGGGGAAAGCTGAAGTAAATGTTGTCATAAGCAAATGATCTTTAATGAAGCAATTGAAAGGCAAGTTCTGTACTAATCTTCATATATGAGAAGTCAATAAGGGGAAGATTGCAACAAGTATTGCCACAAGCCAATGAACACTAATAATGAAGTTAACAAACAAAGCTTGAACAAATCTCCATAGATGGGATGCCTATATGGGGGAAGTGGAAGACGTGTACCTGGAACCAATAGAGTATAAACAGTGAAGGATTACAACTGTGTTATACTTAAAGAGAAAGAGACTAAAATATATAGATAACGTTATAAGAAGACCTGGGGAAAGAAGTGCATCAGGCAGTGAGCCTTTGGGGGAAAGATACCTGGCAGGAGAGTACACCAGGGGATCTGCAAAGCCCAGAGCAATATTCCTGGCTGGGCAGTACACCAGGTCATCCATGTAGAGTATGTGAAAAGCAAACACATTTTGGAAAAAGGTTCCTGACAGGAGAGTATACCAGGAGACCATCTTTAAGTTGTTGTATAGAAAGGACACGCTTTGGCATCCTTTGAAACACCATTGTGGGGAAAAGACACTTTTCATCGTCCTTAAGAAAGTGGTATGTTAAAGAGACTTTTCCACTTGTCTTAAAGGAACATTGTTTGAAAATAACACTCTCAACAAGAATGTTGAGACAGTTTAGACAGTTTTAAACTGAGACAGTTTAAACTGAGACAGTTTAGAGGAAGGCAATCAACCCCTGGATATAATCATTGTTTTGTTGGATTTATATATTTGGTTTATGCGCACTTTTAGCTGAATTTAAAGCAGAGAAATTTACCTTGCACATTTTGATTGTGTGTTTTGATGTGAGGGGTAGATACACTTTGGACATAATGAAAGATTGCTTTCGTTTTAGTTTTCTAGACAGGGAAATTCTCTTTAGGATAGGGACAAATAGGCCATTATCCAAACCCTTTTTATTTTAGTAAAATGGCTAATGTTGAAAGCATTACAACTTTGTGTCCGCTTCTCATTTCTGACCCCTCACAATGGGGGAACCAAGTAGTTCTTTGCCAATCCAAGTCAGCTGGTAGCCATGTTGTACTCTTAACCATGATTTTGGCACATTCCCCTGTTTTTAACTTTATTTTACTCTCTATACACATGTGTACTGGAAGACACATTTAAGACACGTATTGACAGGCAACACCTAGATGATACACCACAATATGTGCTACCATATATGTTGGGCCGTTGAGAAGACCAACAATTAGTTTTCCCAAATACTGATAACCCCAGGAGACGTGATCCCACCAAACAGTCATGTGACCAGTTGTTTCTGGAATACAGTCCCATCACTTGGTTAAGAGAAGGGATTCAAGCGGATTAGGCTGACCTACAGATGTGCCGAAGCCATGTTGATTTCCTTCAATGGCTCACCAGAAAATAGTATTATAGCAGCCCAGCATGAAAGTGGGTCAAGAAAGCAATCCAAACAGAAAAAAAGCTGATACTAAGGCACTCGAAGTCAATAAGGTCACTTACAATGAAGACATGGTGGGATTGGCCACCCTAGAAAGGATGGCCATGAGTAAAAGAGAGCACAGAGGTCTGTGATGAAATTTAGGGATCCTTCTTACACGTCATGGATTGACACAAATACTTGGGAAGCAGTGGGTGGGCAGCAACAAGAATATATGAAATATAATGTCCTCGAGTTCTAGGATATATTGCAGTTTTTTCAAGTAATTCTAATCAATGTAAACTTTAATCTCCTGATAATACTCAAATGGAATACAATAAAAATGTAAACATAAAAATGAAAAACCCCCAAAACCTAGAGTTTATATGTAATAGTACGCCATTAATATGAATAAGCTTAACACTGAAAAGACCCCTTGTGGCCTGGACTCTATTCTTCACTTTTGGCTCGTTTCATAGCAAGGATCCCTCTTTAGATACAAATACAGCTAAACAGTGGAGGAGTAAGTTGGGCAAGGACAGTGGCCCCCCTCCTCTGACCGTGCTGGGTCTAAAGATCAAGCACTTTTATGACAATGATTTGCATTCGCAGTGCTAGCATGTATTGTGGGTACAGCATCATGAAAGTGATGTAAAATGGAAGCAGGTGGCATGTGCCATGGGCACAACATAAAAGGGATTTACACTTGAATTATGGCAAATATTGTGCGTTCAGAATCAAGAAAGTGATATACACAAACAATGCTTGCATATACTGGCACAGCTCCTTGAAAGAGATATACAAAGTCATTGATGGCATAATGTGTCTGTGAAATCATCAAAGTAGTTTACGAAAGCAATAATTACCATGTATTGGGCAAAACATCAACATGATTCACACTGTGAATGGAACGGGCGAAGTATGTGGATGGAACGGATGAACTGATGTAAAATGAGTGAAGTGGGTGGAACGGGTGAAATGGTAGAACGGATGAAGTAGGTGAATGAACGGATGATGTGTTTGGAATGGGTGAAGTGGATGGAACGTGGGAAATGGGTGGAACCAGTTTAAGTGGTGGGAACGTGTGAAGATAACGTATGTGGATGGATGATGCATGGAGAAAGGATTAGGTGGGTAGAACAAACAAATGGAGCAGTGCATAAAAAGGTTGCAGTGGATGGAATGGATTGGAGTGCATGGAATGGAATGGAATGCATGGAACGGATTGGAGTGCACAGAATGGCGTGACGTACATGGAATGATTTGGAGGGCATGGAACGTCTAAAAGAGCACTGAAAGGAACGGTCTGAGTGCTTGAAACAGTCATAATGCACGGAACAGTCGGAGTACATGGAACGGATGGAGTACATGGAACTATTGGAGTGGGCTCGATCTCAAGCACCTACAGCAAACCACCATATTCACATCTCCACGCTTACTCTCTTCTTTACACCACCACTCAAATATAACACAGCGATACTATGACACCATTCGATATAGCTATCTAAACACTACTGGTTACACACCCTCCAGCCTTGGCGTTCTCCTCAGGCCTAACGCAGCCAGAATCGGTCTGGATTACAACCGGCCAGAACAAACACATCCTCCTGATCTCCCAACCACCACACCTACCGCTAAAAAGCAGCTATCACACGAATGCCACACCAGCTGCACACATATCCGGTGCTCACAGGCACCTTTTGACTCTCTCTGCTCTCTCTACTGACTTGAACTTCGGTTCCCGAAGGCGTTCAACCTACCAGCGCCTTAAGACTATACCAATGGTACATAAGTTGCTATATAAATACAAAGTAACATAACTTAACATAACTAGGATGCTCAAATACACTGTGGGTGCAGCATTATGAAAGTGGCATCCAGCGGCAGTTCTGGCATATATTGGTGTAGTTTCATGAAAGTGACACATAGTGTAAATATTGGCATATATTGTTGGTGCAGCATTGTGACCATGATAGACAGTGGCAGTGCTGGCAGTGCTGAAATATATTGTGGGCATGGCATCATCAAGGTGATTTACAGTATAAAGGCTGACGTATAGTTTGAGTACACCTTAATGAAGGTGATTTACAATGGCAATGTCGGCATATATTGTGACCATGAGCATCATATAAATGCTGTTTAATGCTCTCTTGTACTGTTGGTTTAATGGCATCTACTGGAGTGTATCATGTTACCCTAGATAACCACTTATACATTGTGTGGCTTTCCACTGCATTTTTCTCAAACAATTTGTAATAAAATGCACTAGTAAAACCCATTATTTCACAGTTTTCTACTGTAAGATTCTACTGTATTTAGGGCTCCTGCTCTATGGTGCTACTACCAGTAAAAGCTGTAGTGCATGCAAAATCCAGCAGCTAAATTGCTATTGGGTGTCCCTCAATGTGATCCACAACGACTTTATTGCGAGACCTAATATGGCTGCTTGTGGGCAGGGCATAACATTGAATTCACTGTGTGTTATGCAACAGGCTATCCATGGGCAGGTTGCCAAACCTATATCAAGTTCTGTTTTTATTTTTTGGGTGATCAATCCTTTTCTTGCAAATATCTGCATCTTTTGAAAGCTCTTACTCTGTTGGAAACTACTGACGACCTACTCCAATAAAACATTTTTTAAAGCTGACTTTCCACTTCATACTGTTCAACTGAAGTCTAACCTCTCCGCAAGTGAGCCGAGCTATTTCAGTTGCACTTAGAACAGTTCATCATGAATGTGGTTATAAACATGAAAGAGCCACAAAACAAGACATGTCCATAAAAATAGTTTTTGACAATGGGCTTCATGACAAGTTTGGCAGTATTCTGGTATTAAATCCACTGGAATACCGCCAAATGGAATAACCGTTACCTTAACTTGGTTCTGCGTATTTACCAGATTACAGTTTACCAGTGGTGGTAGGGGCGGTGTAAATCCCCATTTTTCATAGTCCTCAAAACTCCAACGGGTTTTTCGGCTGAAATACCATTTTGTCTATTCTGTGCCAGTATATTTGCTTGAGGAAAAACCTCCACCATTCTGCCAAAGCTGTAGTACGACGCTGCGGTAATGCGGCCGTAATGCAATAACTGAGTTACCGTGCAACCATTTTTTCCCGCACCGCCAACTCGAAAATGGGGCCCAGTGTCTTTTCTTGTTATATTTTTTGCCTTTCTGTCAGTTAGCATGAAATAAATGCTCATTGTCACTCTTTACAAAAACCGGATTGAGACACTGTTAGAGCCAAGCATCCATGTAAACCCATGGGTTCTTGCTCAGGTATAGTTTTTGAAGCTTATTTATTTATTTAATGAATGGTGTTTTGGTGGAGCGATATAAGCCCTGAGATATTCTTTCTTCCTGTACAATCAATGTGCAGACCATTTTGATTTGCATTCTGCAGCCCTTTGCATTTTCTCATGAAGCAGCATCGCTCTGATGGATCAGGTCTATTTTTATGAATTTTATCGTTGCTTGTATACAATAGTGATTTTGTATTTGTGTATACACTTATCCTTTGCAGTTCGTCTTCCCTCTACTCATTGCCCATTCCCACTTGAAGGTTGTTCTTATATCCTTTCGGATGATAGGCTGGGTGTTGCTCCGACTTATGTAAGACTTTAGGTACAAGTTTATTATACTTGGAAAATATGCACCTTTGGTTTCATACTCCGACAAGACTGTATACAACTCTAATGTCGAATAACCATGATATTGCTACTTGTATCCTGCTTGTGCCACATTCGAATTTCTCAGGTCTTCAGTGATGCTTAGTGATGCCCTGGACTTGCACTCCTTAATTTCTGAAGATAAAGAAGGCAGTGGTGAACGTGGTTCAGTCAAGCGCATCAAGCAAATATTGAGGTTTTCAGTCGAAGATATGAATGCCAGTCATAGCCGCTTCATTACACATTTCCTGTACCTGTTATTTCTTAGATAGCAATGGCTGATTGGCCAGGTAACTAATACAGAGCTTCATTCACATATGCAATTAACTCAGGGCTCTGTCGAACTGGACTCGTTTTATCTCCCCACACCCTCTTCCTCACACCTTTGTCTGTATGCATGCATGACCTAAATGTATTATGACTATTTAGTTCGTCTGTCTGGTCGCAACTGTAACACTTCATGCACTTGCACTAGGAGAAATGTCATCAGGCCTAGTATGCTAGTTTTCTGTTTGATCATTCGGAAACTTCAAGGCCTAAGAATGACTACTGTGTTCCCTTATTCTCTTCCCACCTTGAAGCGCTTTGAAGCACTCCACCTGTGTATAAGCGCTGTATAAATAAACAATTACAATTACAAGTAAAAACAATAATTTCTTTCAATAATGTATAAAATTGCTACCTATGAGTAGAGGCCATCTTGTTTGGCGCTCTAAGGGGAAGTGTGAATTGTGAATTAATAGACCTCGAAGGTAACAATGTGACTAGCTGCTGACTCCACTACAGTGAAACACTAAGCATGTCATGCATTGATAAAGCAGAATAAGGGCCTCATCATCAGTTGGGCGGTATTCCCGGCGGTATTACCGCCAGGGCTATTAGTGTTATCGCCAACCCCCCGGCACTATTAGAGCCGGATCACGGGTTTTCCGGAACGGTAAGTTCCCATTCCCCTTTGGGCCCATTTGGGAATTCCCCATTGGTCCTAATGGGGAATTTTCGGTGCTATTACCACTGGCGGTATTAGCACGGTGGTAATAGCACCAAAAATCATCAAATTCGCAGCGGATTTACCCCCATCTTAAAGCTGGGGGTAAATCCTGCCAAACCCGTGATTTGGTGGAACCCTTAAATGCGGCGGTAATAGTTACTGCCAAACTCGTGATGAGGCAGCCGAGGTGATTAATGGAATGATTGTGAGCCGAAATGTGTGGTACAAGCATGAAAAACGCAGCGCATGCATGCGAAACGCACGCATGCGCCCGTTTCCCGATTCATGGAAGGCACAACACCTGGCTTATCTGGGACCTGCGCCGAATCCGCACGTGGCGCACACGTCACTGCGACATCCCGAAAGCTGTGTGCGAGTCACCAAGTGAAGGCGCACAATCTCCAGCGCACACACTTAAAAATGGGGCGGAACACACGGAATGGGGAACAACACGCAAAAATGTGGGCGTAACGGGGGAAGTTCAGCAGCAAAATCCCTGAAACGCCCACACGCGCGCTAACAACATGTATTAATGGAATTGAACAGGGCAAACCCACGCACACCAAAAGACGCGCAAAGCCGGAAACACATCCACCACGCGAAAGCAGGCAGAAGCACCCCCACGCATCATAAAAGTGTGCGCAAACAACAAACAACCATATACAGCTACGATGAATGTCCCTTTTCTCGCAGCAGTGATCGTGGGACACCGCAGGAGGAGAGGATAGCCAGCCCCCACATTTTCCAGGTCCAGCCTTTTTGGGATGCTGATGACCAGGTCAATGGCAGGTATAGGTTTCCACCTCATATCATCCTAGACCTGGTCACTGAGTGGGAGGATGACCTCACATCACCCACCCTGTGCTCCCAAGCACTGAGCCCCTTGGAAAAGGTGCTCAATGTCCTGCATTTTTTGGCCACTGGGTCTTTCAGCGGACATCCAGTTTTCCACCCTTCAATCTTTCCTTCTCATCCTCTGTTCGTAACCTTGGCCTCTACTTCGACTCTAACCTCTCATTTACTCTCCACATTTCTCTAACCTCACAAGCCTGACGCTATCACCTCTTTAATGTTCGTAAAATCCGATCTTCCCTCACTTTCCACGCTACTAAACTCTTAATCTCATCCCTCATCTTTTCCAGTCTTTTCTACTGTTCTGCTCTCCTCTTCGGCCTCTCTGCCTCTTATCTTGCTCCCCTCAAATCCCTCTATGACTCTGCTATCCATACTCTGCTTTCTCTCCACTCTTGATTCCATCTCCTCTTTGCTCTCTTCTCTTGGCTGGCTTCTCTTTCATTCCCAACTTAAATTCAACTTTCTCTGCCTTGTTTTTAAATCTCTTCATGACTTTGCCCCTCCCTACCTCTCCACCCTCCTCCCTTTCTATACTCCCTCTCGTCCTCACCGTTGTACTGATCTATTCCCCCTCTCTGTTCCTCCACCACCCTGTGCCCCTTCCTGCTTCTGTTCCTTTCAGCTCCAAGCCCCCCTACATTGGAACTCCCTACCTCTCCATATCTGTTCTATCTCCTCCTACCCCTCCTTCCGCTGCTCCTTAAAATCTCATCTTCTTCATCCTCCTTCCTGACCCTCATTTCACTCCATTCTTACTTTCCTCAATTTCTCTCATTCCTTGTCCTCAGCTAATTGTTGTGCATAATGTTATTATTGATTGTTTGATTCTAGATTGATATTCATGCTTCTATCGTAATTTTGTTATTGTAATGTAAAGCGCTTTGGTGTAAAGCGCTATATAAAAATTAATAAATACAAATACAAATAGTTGGCGGTGTCTCACAGGCCACGCAGTCACGCTGCCTACACCAGGTGTTGGCAATCATGACTGCACGCCCCTCAGTCCGCAGGCACATATGCAAGCCCAGCACACCCGCAGAAAGGCAGGCCATGGTCCAGGACTTTTACAGGGTGGCACACTTCTCCAAAGTGCTTGGTGCCATTGATTGCACCCATGTGGTCCTACGTCCACCTATGGCCACTGAGCACATCTATCGCAACCTCAAGCACTGGCATTCCATCAACGTGCAGGTTGTATGTGATGCCAAGGGAATCATCACCTCTGTCTATGCAAACTATCCCGGGTCCACCCATGATAGTTTCATATTCAGAATGTCACCTTAAACCGGGACCTGGAAGCTGGGCGGCATGGCGATACATGGCTCATTGGTGAGTACAAATGCCTGTGCACATGCATGCATGTCACACACAGACAAATACACAAACCCAACTAATGACAATTATTATCACCTCCCCAGTGGACAGTGCCTACACTCTGAGCACCTACATGATGACAGCAATATAGAACCCCACCACACCACCCCAGATAAGATACAACACAGCCCATATTGTAACACGGGGCATAGTGGAGCACATATTCGGAGTGCTCAAGTCACGTGTCCGCTCCCTTGACCGCTCTGGTGGGAACCTACCATATGTGCCCCCAGTAGTGTGCAGGATCATTGTGGCAGCATGTGTCCTGCACAATGTTGCAATCCGGTGGGGCGTACCGGTGGCCATGGTGGTGCCCCCACATCCCCAACCACACGCACGGCTGCTGCGCATGGGAGGGGAAAGGGCACGTGGCGAGGTTGCCAGTACCCAGCTTGTGGCTACATTTTTCACCCAAACCCCCTCCCCTGCGGAGTGCACACAGGTCTAGCACATTCCAGGTGACAATCGATGACAAAGGAACAGTCAACTGTCACAACCTTAACTCCCTGGGAATGTGTCCTTGGAATTGCAGCATTGTGTGCATCCCAAGCCACTTAAACAAACACAATCCTGTGTGGCCAAAAGGCACACATGCAAGTTACAGATTCCACCCCCATGCAAAATATCACATCCAAATGCTGGTATTTCACGTAAACCTCGCTCAACCCACTGTCACCCCCCCACACACAATGTCATGGCATGCAATGTGAAAACTACAACAGAAATATCAATACACATGACACAACTGTCACAAAGTGCACTGTCACAAATGGAAACAGGTTACAGACAATCCCTTCAGACACAGACTCTGAAGAAAAGAGTGAGCAAAAATATCCAACCTATACTAAAAGTACGTAAATGCATGCCACCAAAGGTGTGAACACCAAAACCTCTAACCTTTGGTGGCATGCATTTTGAGGAATCCCAAAAAAGAAAAGAAAATGCGGGCGCTGCGGGGTTGTCCCCCGCAACACCCCGCTCTCTACACAACACAGTACAGTGAGTGGTGTTTGGGGCGTGGAAACCCCTGCAGCTGCATATAAAAAACAAAGCAAGAAATGAGCCTGCGGCACCAGTTCACGATCAGGAAAGTCAATGTGAACTTGTGCAGCAGGGACGCAGCATGTCTCAGAAGGCAAGTAGTGTGTGCATGGGTTGATGTTGGGTAGGGTGGGGGTGTGTTGTGTGTGTTGTGGGGGTGTGTTTGCAGGGCTATTCAATGCATGTTAGCATGGGAAATGCATCATCCTTCAGTGTTGCGTACATTTCCTATGTGAAGCACTCCGTTGTGGACACATCTGCAACGGAAACATATTGCCGATCTCGTGACATATCATAAGCAACACCAACACAGGACCATCAGTTTACCAGCATAACATATCATGAACACAGGACCCAACAGAGACAATGTCAGACAGTGAGGAAACACCATAGCATAAGTGCCTCAATGTGACGTGCCACCACATGTCCCCCTAGCATCATGAGAGTGGCTTCGACAGCTAAAGGGGGAATGGGACCGCATACAGCATTAAGTGCATCAACAATGTATACAGTCAGGGCAATACATGAATAAGCTAAATGAAATCATGCACAGTCAACAATATACTCAGCAAAATGCAGTCCAACCATGCACTGGATAAACCATCATGAATCCCACTAGGGGTGTATACACAAGTTGTACTTCAGACTGGCCACAGATATGACAGAAGTTCAATGCCTCTGTGTGAGTTACTGTCACACGGTGCCATCCTTGCAAGCCCATGGAAAGGGGAAGCAGGAGTGGCATTATTGTGCAGACCCCAAGACACAAATACAAACACGACATAAGCCTGTATGGGCCCCGCCGGAACACACAGTGGATGCCATCGGATGCCACATAGCACCACACT